>NC_134277.1:8719598-9030640 GCF_949628215.1 Phalacrocorax aristotelis | reverse complement strand
CTTGTGCTACGAGCAGACAAATCTCCAAATGCACGTATGAATGTCAAACCAATCGAATAATCCCAAACATTTGACATAATTACATACTCCACCTTTCAAAATGGTCCTGGCACCCTTAAACGGTAACTCATGCTGTGATGCAAAATATGCAGGTAAAAGATGATTTGCCATTTGGCCTTTAATATCTGTGATATTTAACCAGGCTCTGAAGTTGACAAATTAAGAGGGAAAAGAGGATAAAGTAGAACGCAGGAAGGTTTCTGCTCTGCATTGGCAAACAGCTCAGGTATTTCGTAAACCGTTATCTAACGATGGCATGAAAGGGAGGAAAAAACTAGTTCAGAAGGAAAATCACAGCAAGTGTTAGCCAGAGGTTGTGTTTCCTTCTCCTATATGCACATACCGCGCACAGTGAAGGATGACCCAAGTCGCTGCCCCATTGTCACATTGATTCTTCTATTGGTCAGTCACCAACAAGCAAATATTGTGGTATCTTTATATGGTAATTACGTCATTCGTACAAATCTTCCAGTAGAGTAAAGGATAACTGTCTGACTAAAAGTACCTCGCTGCCAAACTTCTTTATGACATTCTGTGGAGAATCAAAACAGGTCACTGTACCTGCTTGTGGAATTTTCTTTATTTTTGATGAAAGTCAACATCAAAGACTAAATTTTCACTTAATGAGTAAACATTTGCCTTGATCAAAATTCTTCCTGCTACAATTGGTTTTGTTGGGGCTCTACAATCCGAAAACTGATGAATAACTTGAACCCTTCCATTCTGTTGAGATGAAATCCTTCTTTTCCCATTATGTGTTGCACTGACCCTCCAAAGAGAGGAAACATCCATTCCTGTAACTGACCACCAACTTCTTGGTAATGTTTTGCTCAATGTCTGATCTCTCATTCTCCCGTGTATTTGTGATTTAGAGCACAGGGGGTTGCCTCTGGCTGAGGCATGGTTAGTGGGCAGTTAGGTAATGGTCTTTTCATTTTTTTCCATCAGTGAAGACAGACTGGTCAGCAGTATTCTCCCCAGCCCAACTATTTTAGTAAAGTATTACCACCATTTTATTGCTAACAGGCACTCCATAGTAACCAGCCTGGAATAAGATTCTCTGAAAAAGCACATGCTATCTATTCCTTTTGTGTCACTGTAATAAAAAAACCACACCAAAATCCATACTGGTATTTTGTACCCTACACTCAGTGAAGCTCGATTGCTTTCATGAACCAAACAAATCAATAAAGCCATATAATTTGAGGTCTTTTCAACATTCTCACCTTTCAAATTCATTGCGATACTGACCTATTTTGTTTTCTTCTGAGACAGCAAATTCTCTTTTGTCTCTACATTGAATTATCCCTTTATACTTTATCACTTCCCAAGTAATGTGCCTCTAATACAGTCTCATGCCGTGTGCCAACCTGTTTCTACAGCCCTCCAAGGAACACTGCCCATTTCTCTTTGTGCCTCTAATAAATTAGGGAAACCATAATGAAATGCAATCAACAAGCATTTCCTGTGCATTGTTTCAGCTGGCAGGCCAAACAGCTCTTATCAAACACCTGATCTGGGATGCTCTTACCCACTGCACTGTATTCAGCAGATCAGCCATATGTGGCAGGAGGTCACACCCATGAAAAGTGCACACTGAGGGTGCCGTGCTGCTCTGGGACGGTCTGGGGAGCTCAGAAAAGGGCAGGGACGGGGGAAATGGGTTTGAGCAGGAAAGGCGATAAGAAGAAGGGGTCTCTGGGTCAATTGACATACAGAGCATTTGGCAACTGTTTGCCTTTGCTATAATTGTCTCTGTGTTCCAGAGGAACTAACTTAAATGAATGTTTGGGCAAAAGGAGCAAGACATACACCTGGGGGGTGCACATATTAGAGTTGATTTATGGGAAGAAAACATTTTCCTTTGAAGAGGAGGGGAGAATCCTGACCCAGCAACGCATCCATGCCTGGATGAAATGACACAGCCAACATAAAGCAAAGTCTCACAGAGACCCAAGGGGTTAGCACCTCATCTCAGATACATCAGTGTGAATAAGGAGCTGCTCCACTGCTACCCAATTTCGTAGGAAATCAAGGGTCAGAGATTGGGTATCTTCAGAACCAGGAAGGAATTTTAAAAATTGTTTTTGGAAGACGGGAATAAAATGCTATGTAAAAGGGATGGAGAGTGGAAGAACACAAGAGGCAGTGGATCATCAGGAAGAGTCTTCACATAGCTCTGTTTTTCAAGTCTTTCAACAATTCAATCTCTAAGACTGAAAATTAAAACATTGTCATATGAGCCTGAAGGAGCCTTTCTCTACAAGCTTGTCCTTGGTGCGTAGAGGGCAACCAGAACAGCTCTCTAGTCGTGCGGTGCTGTGTGTGCCCTACACCCACACTGGAGAGGCTTTCTCGGACCAGCAGCAATCTCACATCAAGGTGACATCAGGAAGGGACAGCACATTCACGCCATGGGGACTTGCATTTTAGAAGTGTTTGTAACTCAAACTCAAGCTGGTTTTAATAGGGTCATGCGCTGCAGGCAACATGCACAGTTAGTATGTAAATCTCTCCCACAAACATACAGGGGGAGTGCTGGGATTAGAAGCTGATTTTCCAGCCACCAAACCAAAGGTCTCTGAACCAGCAAAGCCAAGGAGCTACTCCTTCACAAATAGTGTCATCTCTAGTTTGCAAAATAACCATAAATAAAGTGTGATGGCAACATCTACTACAGTAATAGCTGGACTGCAGTGTTGTAAGATAATGCTGTTACTTCATGTTCCACAAACTGATTATCGATCTCAGTTGTTTCATGATAATAATTCTTTATTAAAAGGTATGTTTCCACATTACACTTTTGAGAGCCTTATACTGCTGACAATGCTGAAAGGGAATTTCAAGGGTGGCTTTAGGATTTATGACTTTGTGACATGGTGGCGTTAAGTGGATGCTCTTTTTGTTACAAATGCAGCTCCAGAACCAACTTAGGCTACAGGTATTAACATACAGCTCGTGTGCCAGATCTCACCCCTAGGAGAGCGTTAATCCAATCTGCCAACTGCTGCTGCACTCTAATACAGCTCTGCCCTGCCAAGCAATTACAAAAGCCTCCTTTTGCTCCTGAGCCACCTGTCCCTCACAGCACTCCACTGGCACCGGCAGCACCAGCAGCACCAGCAGTCACTGGCTTAAAGGACAACTGCTCCATTTTTAACTGGTAAATAAAATGGCAGCTACAAAACACTCGGTAAGATTTTTGCACCAGGCTTTGTGCCCTTGTTGTTGCTCAGGATATTGGGAAGCATCTGCAATCAAGTTATTAAGAATTATGAGTGAGGGTTATGAATAATGAGCTTGTTTTGTTGTTGATCTTGTTTTTAAACTTTTGTCAGTATTCACATTGCAGGGTATAAACTCCCAGGTTCCCCTCCCACTCTGCAGCAGGTGTAGTGTACGACTGGATGGAAATTCTCCAAGCACCACACTTGCCTGTTTTATAGTCCTGTTCAGAAAGTTGGAAATGAGAATGAAATTATCTAGTACAAAGTTAATGTTGCGATTCTAACATACCATACAATATATCTAAGGAAAAGAAGTAAAAGATAAACAAAAAGCTGCATTATTTTGTAATAAGGATAAGAGCGCAAAAGTACCCTAGGGCCAAATAAAAGCTTTAGAAGGAGACAACAACTACCTCAAACCTAGGAAACATGGTAAACCTTCAAACCCATACACACTCACCCCAAACATACATCTGTGATTCTCTTGTGATATCTATGGTCATAATAATATCTGTATTGGATCAGACCCAAAGTCCATCCAGTTCACTGTGGTGACTTGGACAGTAGCTGATTTAGAAAGAAAACTAGAGTTAACTTATTTATAGTCATCTTTCCCTGAAACACTTTCCCAGGCTCCCACAGTTTGCAGCTTGGAGCCGCACTCTTTGCAGCTGTCCACCCTGAGGGATGACCCTGCCATTCACCTCTCCAGTCACTCTTTACAAGTATTTGCCCTTTTTGCACCTACAGCCTCATGTAGCAACACCCTCTTCCCTGACAATGGTGCCAAAAGCCTGTTTGGGGTATGATTGCTCTGACAAGTCTTTGGTGTCTATTTTAGCCTCAGACTTACACCCTGGAGCACAGTGATTATAAAGGCAGCCCAGGGTGGCTGATACAGATTGTTCACATCTACATTCACTCGACTGATGCTCACCTTCATTGACTTTGGCGTTACAAGTCTGAGGGCTGAAGGACAGCATGAGAAATCAGTGTTTAATAAGCAATGTTTTTAATGAAACATTAGATAATGACTTCTTTAAATGAAACATTTCTTGAGCTGGGCAAACTGGATGTGGAAAGATTATAAAAAACTCTTTTTTGTGAAGTTTACGATCCAAATGGAGCAGCTTTCTAGCAATTACGTGAGAACCAAGCCATGAAAATAGGCTGAATGCTTAGTGTACCTAATTAATTTATTCACTTTTAAATAATTCACTTCACCGGCAGAAATTAGCAACTACAGAACCACAACATATGTTCTTTCTGCTAAAATTTACTCTTAGCGTATCAAAATTGCTTTTTCTGCTACAGCAGTTGAGGGGGTGAATAACACAAAGAAGCTAGCACTGTCATTGAAATGACGGTCATAGGCTCAGGGCACCCTTAGAAGACTCAAAGAAAGGAATCCAAGACAAGAAAGATGAGATCTTCAAAAAGCATTAGAGAGGAGAAGTTTAAGAGCGCAGAAGCGGATGTGAAAGGAGAATAAAAGTATTCAGATACATGCCAGGAACCTTGGTCCAAAAATGCCCTTTCTGTTCAGTGAAAGATGCATTTTCTAGTTCCACATGAGAACAGAAGACTCTGAGCTGTATCTTGATGTACACATGGATCTAATTCACTGGAGGTGACATTTCTGTTTTCTGACATCAGGAAAAATAAAGTGAAATCGCACACAAGGCAGCAGGGCTTTTTGTCTGTCATCCTTGTGATGCTGTAGACATCTTCCAAGGGGTCAATGGACTGTGGTGATGATGGGCATCTCTTCAAAAAATGGGGGGAGAGTAAACATACCCTGTTCCTTGTCTGCTGCACAACCCTTCACATCACCACCATCAACAGCATCACTGTATGGGCAATCTTCCACTCGTGCACATAAAAATCTGAGGACTCATGCTTTTAAGGACCTGACTAAATCTCTATTATTTGTTTTGATTCATTTCCCTTTTCAAGAAAGAGGGGGTTTTTTTGAGCAGAGAACAAAAGAAAGGAGAACAGAAGAGCCCATTTTCAAATCTGGGTCATTAGCTGCCCAAGGAGGAACATAAATTATTGGTTTTAACATAGCCCTGATAAAAACAGAGTTCTGCAGGCAGTTAAAGAGATAAAAGGCACTTGTTCAGGGCAAACACAGAGCCGCACACTCCTTGGTTTTAGGCATGTAGCTCAGCTAAAGAGCAGAGCATTTCCATCAGAAGATTTGCATTTCTGAGTACAGGAATTTCATTGGGATGCTCTGCATAATAACATCTGGTTTTCCAGAAGGCAGCACTAAATAGATATTTTTCCCCATTTCAGAGATTATAAATAAATAAATAAATAAGACTGGAAATCAGAAGAATTAGATTCAAAACTCCTGCAGGCTGGAAATGCTTCCTATGTTTCTGCAAGGACACCACAACTAAACTTGTCATAATTTTGCTGTCTAATGCCTTTTAAATCATTGGTGTTTTCCCATTTTGCACCTTATTCTTAATAAATTTCTTTCCTTTACATTTTAAAACAACTATCCACACTTATGGTAATCCAGCACAAAATAGGACTTTTATTGTCCCTAAAAACTTAGGAAGCAAAGTTGTGCTAAAACCAGGAACTCACCTCTAATGTAATTTTGAAGCCTCTGTATGTTGCAAGGAACCTAGTTCTTTATGAAGTTCTACTTTTTTCAATAATTTTTACATCACTGCATTTATTTAATTCTTCTTAAAGCACAGAAGATTCCCCTGTGTTTCACTATAATGAATTCCCATGGGAGTGCAAGAAAGAAAACTGCAATGATTTTATTGCTGTCTATCTGGTTTTGACTGTATAGGAGACTTTGTACTATCACCTTACCTATGTTTTATTAAAAAATAAATTGCAGGTTATTTTTAAGACGTTTTGTGAATTTTGTTAGAAAATTAATCTCTACCAGTCTGTCTGTTCAAGTTAGAACATTTATACACTCAGAAAAGGAAGCAGAATGAAAAATCTAATATTATCCAAGCAAAGAAAAATTGGTTGTTTTTGTATCATAGTGTTTTGCCTTGAGTCTTTTTATTTTCCCTTCTCTGTTTGATGAAAATCTCATTTGCTAAAAAAAATATTTACAGCGGAAGGCTGCTGATAGCTGATACCAATGCATAATATACCTATGTACTCTTGCATGACAGGCTAATTATTTCTGACTTTTGGTATTACTCTGCTTTTCCCTGGAACTGTGGATTTGCTTTTCAGTTTACTGATGTATATCTGTATCTGAAAAAATGTAGGATACAGTTTGTTGGCCTCTGTTACATGAGCAAGGCTGTCCAACTTAGTCTGAAATAGTATTTTGGGCTCAGTCATGTCTGTGCAGCTTGTGCTGAAGTCTCCAGCTCAAAGCATGAGGCTTAAAGTTTAGTCCTAACTCCATTTATCTACATTATTAGAAGAACAGCAAGAGTTTAATCCTTTGTTTTTAATAGAAAATGGTTAAAGCTCAGAGGTGGCACAGCAGCTGAAGTCGGCATACTCAGTTTTTTAATGCATTCCATTTCACAGTTAGTATTTTGTTGCAATAATCATGCTAAACAAGAGTCCCTGGAATGGAGACTCAGTAAGAAATTGAGATTTGGTGCAGTTTTACTGAAACCATTGCTGTAGGGGAGTATCCATTAGCAAAACTGGAATGTGAGAACTGAGGGCTGCAGGAAGACCTGCTGAGCAGAGCTTTGCTGCTCGGCTCAGGCAAACACATCACATCATGTTTTAAGAATCTATCTAGATCATAATTTCATAAGCACAAAGTTCCTGCTGAAAACATCCCCCAATAAGGGGGAGCAACAGGGCTGAAGAACTGGGATCCCAATGTGGCCTTATTGCTTGCTCCGGGAAACAGCTGCAGGCCACAGTAACCGTGGTGGCTACCCACGATAAACCCTGAGGACGTGATGCTGGGGTGAGCACCCATTCCTTGCAGTTAAGGGGTGCAAACACCTTTTTCCATGGACAATAAACACAGGAAAGCTCCACTCACCGATTCCTCTTTGATGAGATTCAGTACCTATCGTTTCCCCTTTATTAAGAATGGAAAATAAAGAAGTATGCAGATTTGGTATATGTGATTTCACTCTGCAGTCTTTATTGCTGCTTCTACCCAGAGTTACAATGACAGACCCTTAATTTTAATACGAACCTCTTGCCTCATGGGCCAAGGAACTTAACTACCAAAATGTCCCTGCAGTTCATGATTTGAATGCCTAACCCCACCTACCACCTTGTTTAAGCTGGAAATTTTTCTGTAATTAAACTGGGCTGTGCCAAAGCAGAAGGATTCCTGCTAAGAGCAAAGAATAAGGCTATGTAAAGGAACACATTTTCTGCTGTAGCTTTGTAGGGATTTTAAATGAACCATGAGGCTCCTGCAAAACAAATAAAGAGTAGTTTTGACCTCTTTTCTTCCCCTGTGTTAGTCCAAAATTGGTCCTGAAAGTTACCAACATGAAATTAGTTTGTGTAGTTTCTCCTTCAAAAGGGAGGTCTAGAATTAGACTTGTCACCAATTATTGCTCTACCATCCTTTGCTTGCATCAAAAAAATTTCTATTCTAAACACACAATGTGACAGACATTGGACAGAGCGATGAGTGCTGAGCAGTAAGAACAAATATTCCCAGCACCTGATAACATGTTTACTCAATTAAAATGGCTATCCACCCTCCCATAGCAAGAGTTTTTAATTTTGTAAGCATGTGCAGCAGAAAAAAAGACGTGAGCGAAAGGGCTCTGCTGTCAAAGGCACAGCTGAGGACACCTGAGAAGGCAGTGTTTGCACAACGCTGTAATAGAGTTTTGAAAACCCATAAATCCCCCTAGAGTTGTGTGGCAAACTTCCCTCTCTCTCTGTGCCACTGCAGATATCAAATATTAATTAGGCTGAACCAATTACTGATACCAACATGCGACAGAAAAACTCGGTATGTCGGTATATCTGACACAGCTATTGCTACTTCTGCCTGAACTGAGAGTCATGGGTCGGAAAATCTCCCAGTTGCTCAGGCTTTAGCAACTTTGGTTTATTTAATGCAAGATGACCACAAAGTGCTGGTGTCCTGGGAGAGCTGCACACCCCCAGGTCTGACAGAAAAGCAAAGGGAGGTGTAGAAATGTTTTTGAATCAACCTTCTTCTCTTATGCCTTTCAAAATCCTCTTTGGGCTACCTTGTTGCTGTTCAGCCCACATTGAAAACAGCAGATTAGGAAATTGATTCATGGTGGTTTTAAGATTAGAAAAGATAGGCAGTCTTTCATAGAGGGTATTTTAACTCAACCAGATTTATAATTAAAAAAACCCCACAACGCTCTACACTTAATATAAATTATTGCGTCTAAATTTTGTCAGATAATAGCTGCTGCTTCAGCTTCAAATCCAAAGCAAACTACCAGCCAGAAAATTAACCTCTCCTATGTTCTCAGTACTTTCTCATTAATACAATACTTCTGGACACACAAGCCGTAGCTTTTGTTATGTAAATGTAGCTGGAGCTCTTCTGTTCTCCTTATCGCTACAAATGGGATAAAAAGCGCATTATTAAATGAGCATATTTACTCTACTGATCTTGGCTGTTGAAATAATATGACTCAAAACAGGACGTAAGAATAAGTAAGAAGAAGGAGGAAAAAGGCAGCCCCCACTTTGAGCCCTGGCGCCCCAGATTCCCTAGCTAAAACCCCACACAGGCGTGCTTATAAAAATGGTGCAGTTTTCAGAAGCTGTGAGCATTTCACTGAAAGATTAAATATGATCTGAATGGTATTAGTAATAGTTATTCTATGGAAGCAACTGAAGTTGTTCTCATGAAAAAGACCTGATATTTAGCAAATCGTAATAGATTTGGTGAGTAGATGATCTATGGGATTCCACTAATTCGCTCATGGCCTGACTGCTGCTCATTACAGAAGCACTGAATGACTACAGTTCTCTGCTGAATTGAGAAAAGACAAGATATTTTGCTTGAAGATACACATACACACAGATGTAATAACAGAAAAGATTTTAATTAATATAAACTTTACATTCTTAGGACTGATTTTTTTCTTTCTTCTTTTAATGTAGGGAGTGAAACTACAGTTATTTATGCTAATAACGGCTAATGAACCCTCGTAAGTAAACAAAGTTACAGGGCTTCAGGCTTGAAAATGTTGGTAAAACAGTTTTAGCCACTAGCCTTTGATAATCATCAACACTGCCCTTATACTGAGCAGCTTTACAATAGAGAAAGCGTCCTTCTGGTCCATGGGCAACAGAGAGTCAAAACTGCATTAATGTAAAAAAAGGATATGAAAATGAAAATTATAAACATAAGCTTTTCCCTTCAAAATGTTCCACTCAAAAATTCTACCGGTTTACAACAATCACCAAAAATTAAACAAATCACTAAACCAGGTAGTATGATTTTATGGTACAAATGCTCTAACTGTGCACACTTTACATAGCATAATCACTATAGATTTTCATTGTTCCTGTAAACAACATTGGGTGAGAATGAAAAAAGTAAATTTTAAATATATTTATTGCCACAGAAAGAAAACAGGTTTATGCAAACCTATTTCTAGCACTGGCAAATCCATATCAATTAAGTAATAAATATCATAGCTGCAATATTAGCCATATTACTGATGATAGTTATGATGGTGTCTAATTTTCAGAGGCATATTTATCATAATAATAGTGCTTACCTAACTCAAAAGGATGTTGTGAGGATTCATTAATATTTATACCCATTAGTGTTTTGGAAATAACAAGCGTTATATTATTTTAATTTCCATACAACTAATTAAAGCAGTATGAGGTTGTAATTGGAGCCATAAGCACAAAACCTGTTCATTCCACATAGTAACTAGACTTGGAGAAATAGTTAAAAATAGTAACACCACTAATAATATGCTGCTTTCTATAAATAATGCTTTTTTACTTCGTTCATGCTCTAAATACAACATCCAGGGTTTGGACAGTCTTTCTGAGGCCTCTTTGGTCCCACCACTCCTGTGAGAGCTATGGCAACAGGCAGGGAGAAAAGAAATGCTGAACTCATCACTCAGACTACTCTAAAATAAAAAAATAGTTGGGCCTGCTCGAATTGCAATAACGATTAATTCTTTGCAGCTTTCAGCATTTTAAAAACGCATTCCTTCAACTGCAAAATAGGTAATAGTGTCTGTTGTATCAGCTGTAAGAGTCTGTAAGCCCTAATTGTTCAGAGGGCTTAGCAGTTTGGTCTGTATTAATCAGCCAGGATTTCCTGTGTGTAATTGCTCTTAACTAGCTCAAACACAGTAATGGACTGGTAAATTGGAAATGAAGAACAAATAGCTTTAAGAAGAATCTTGGCCACTCTATTTCCTCTCCTGCATTATGACAGCTATTCGTAATAAAGGCAATTAAATATTCTCTACTTAATGTCTCACCATGTCACTCAGGAAAATCACTTTTCATTTACTTTCTTCTATTTCTTTCATCACCATTACACAAACTCCACTGGTTAACTCTGATGACCACAGAAAGCCCATGAAGTTTGGTTCTCTGTCATTATTCTTACCCCATCACTCTCCCAGTCGCAGAAACGCTACCTCTGGGCCCTTTCTGCTGAGATGCCATGGCTAAACCCCGATTTGCCAATGTGTTTTGGGGTTACTGAACTCTATAGCCAGAGCCCCACACACTTGCTTTGAGGAAGGATGATTTGAAATCAAAGTTTCTCTGTGGGTATATTTATTCCCCAGCGCTTTCCCAAAACTTCACCCTGTGGTTTCAGCCTCAGGCTGGACCTTCTAGTGTAAAGAAACAAAACCCAATCAAACAACAGAAAAATTGCAAGAGTATTTTAAAGACAAAGAAGCTTGGTGCCTTCCCTATGACCTTTCCCGAAAAAGAACAAATCTTCTGTGTTCAAGGTTATAAAAGCTCCCTATTAGCACAAGACTTACCCAGAATATTGCTGCCTGAAAGATTAAACCTCTGTAAATATAAGCACTGCAAAAAAACATTTAGAAAGAAACCTGACAGCCTGACTAGCCACAATGTACCCACGCCGGGCTCACAACTGCCTGCCAAGCTTCCTGGGAGAAATGTATTTTAGGGAACATGCTTTAATTCATCATCCTCTAAGATGATGAAGTGATACAACAGGAAAACACACATTAGTTGCCTCAATATCTTTGCAAAATAAGCATCTGGCGGTTCAGGGCTGTGTTATTCCAATGTGGGTGTCACTACTATTACCCAGACCCAACGCTGAGTAGAGATGCTTCCGTGCAAATAAATAGAAAAAGCTCAGAAGGAAGCTGTTACTGGCAGGAAATGACTTTGTAGAATTTTTCTTAAAAATTGGAGTGACACACTATGCTTTTCTATTTTGATGTTTATTCCTAGCTGGTTTTAAAAGTAGAGGCTACACCCATTCATACAAGAATTCAGATAAACAATTAATTCATTTGATATGTATTAAGATATTACGCACATGTGGAAATGCACACAACTGTATTGTGTAAAAAAATAATGAAAACCTCCATACTTGAAAACAATTAAAAAGCAGCTCGTCACACTTCTAAATGGCAAAAAATAAAGCAACACTTTCTGACATCTATAAAATAAGTACACAATAGTTTCAGAAGTTTATTTTTCAGAAGTATTTGTAGAATTAAGCTTTAAACAAATGCCCTTTGCCAATACATTTCCTGAAATTTCCTTTTGACTTTGCAACAAGGACAACTGCCCAAGGCTTTGCTAATCAATTTCTTGTGTTGCAGAAAACAGCATAATTTGAATTTTGTCCAAGAATTCAGTTTGATATGCAGAAAATGTAAAAAGCTAACTAACATGCAATTATTTGTAGCCACAGTCTGCATACCAAGTGAAAAGAAAGCTGAATAAGTAATTTGTTATTGCAAATTTAATAAACAAAGAGCCACCCATCATGGCTTAAGGATGCAATATTCAAGAATGAATCTTACTACCCCTTTATTAGTATGCTGCTTCAAAAAAAAAAAATCTTTGTAACCTTTAAAAGCATGGATCGTAAAGGAAAAAGAAGGGTAGTTTTGTTTTGTTTTGCTTCAGAAGACTATTTCAGGGACTCTTGCTATCATAATCTCCTATATGAATACCTGAACAATTTGCAGTGTTGCTTTACACCACATATATGTCTAGTCACATCCTGAAGTCTTCCCAAAGGTCATGTTTCCAGCTTGCCACCTCGGGTTTTCCTTTCTGGAAGAAGGCATGGTGTGAGGAAGGGAGCACCTGGCTGTGTGCTGCTCTCTCTTCTCCAGCCAGGCATCTAAAGCACCAAAACCCCAGTGTTTTGCCTGCACCCCAAAACCGCAGATCTGCAAGCACTGAAATGTAGAGAGGAGGATGTGGAAAAAACACGTCCAGCCCATCCCTTTCCATCCCCATTCTCCTCTTCCTCCATTGCCTACATCAAGCATTCCTCTGCAGGCAGAATGCAAAGTCTGGGCTTCAAAATCCTCTGTAACTTTGCCTCTTGCATATCTTCTCAATTTGCAGCCCTTTTGACAGGTAAAGGTTGAGAATGAAAAGGAAATTTCTTACTACTGCTTTTTAGGAATGATTTTTTTTCTCTCATGATTTTTCTTGTTATAGGAATTTTCTCTCTTTCTCAGAGGAACTGAGAAAGCCTTCTCTACTCGGGGCTCTTCCAGCTTGCGCAATGCACCCGGGCAGTGTCAGCACAGGGCTTCCACATCCAAAGGCCAGTTTCCACTGAAAGAACTGAATTTTACAAGACACCTCTGGCACACAAGGCAGGGGTGTTTTCAGGCAAAGCCTTTGCTTGCTCAGTGGCCATTAGGCTCTTCTTCCCCATATTTAGATTTCACTTAACACTTCCACATCCATCTCTGTCTAGAACTCTGCTAAGCTTTGGGTAAATGAAGTTGCACCAACAATGATTTCCCAGCAAAAAGTCTATGAATTCCCTCTAAGGTTCTGATACAGTTTTATTTGAACTATTCCTAACACCAGGTGTGGTTCTCGTGACTTTTATACCACCGTGAGTCAGGAATAATTCCAAAGATGACAGCAGAGATATCAGATAAGCAACAGAGCCGCAACTTCTACTACCTAAAGGACAAACAAATTTCCTTTGGTTAGCAGCTGAAACTAGATTTATTTTATGGAAGAAGAATTACAGTTGCTGGTGAATTAATTATTTTCATTTTGAGGAATTGGTACAATGCTAGATTACGGAAAGAAAATGTATGGGGCTTATAGTTTATCCACGTAGTACAGCATAGCTATTATTCAAACATTTCAGGTCTTATACCAGCAGAATTTAAAAAGAAAATAAATATTATTCATGCTCAAAGACTGCTTCCCATGTGTCTGATTCTTTAGTCATCATTTAAAAATGACTCATTAAGCTTTTCTCTTTTGAAGTTTGGTAGAAAATTCACCCTAATCTAAAACTTAGCAGAAACCCAACGGTGATTTCTTACAAATGATTTATACCTAAACCTCTGAAGAAAAGGATTTATAATGAAAGTGATAGCTCAACCCTAACTGCAGCACTGGGAATGGTGACACCATAATTAATGCATTATTTCAGTTGTGGGAGACACTGACAGTTGCTTTTTGTTCTTGGGAAGAAATTTATAGCGTGACTGAAAAAGGCACCATGGAAAAAAACGCACAGAAGAGGAACAGAAATCCTTGTAGTAGAGACATGTCCTTACAATCCCCCTCCCAAAGACTATAAAATCTTGGCAATGACAGGGTTTCCTCCACGGTGTAATTTATACCTTTCTCCTCTACTAGATGGCAGTATGACATGCTCTCTGAACATCTAAGTGAGGGGTTTTCTTTGTTTCATAAGAAGCAATTAATTTAATATATCATCTTATTGGTATAGAAGTGGAAAAAAAAAAGCCCACCACTGGCTGTATATTTTGAAATTGAATCTGTTTACTTACTGGTTCAACATTAAAAGCAAAAAGTGCATATTCCCGGTCAGGTGACACTTCATATCGAATAGCCTTTAAGGAGACCTAGAAAACAAATCAGACATTGAAATAAATATTTTTTCAGTTTTCAAGTCAACCACACGTAGAACTAATTGTTATGAACATGTTTCTAATGGTGAAGAATACTACCAGACTAAATGTCTTAAAAAATAATACATCACATCTCTTTTCAAAAACCAGATGTGTTATGTGGGCACATATATGCTCCCACAAGAGAAAGCATAACTGCATTGTGATTCAGACCAGGCAGCTACCTCAAAAAGTCAGAATTTTCCTTACAAACCTACTGCACAGTGACTGGAGGGGCAGCAGTGGGCAGCAGGTAGTAGAAAACCTTGATAAATATCAATTTATTTTTAAATTTTAATTTTATTCACAGTTGTTGTCAGCTGCAGTCACTGGCCAAAGTGCTGGAGATAACAAACAGTGAATACCTGCTGGAGAAAAACGTTATAAAGAGACACCACTACCTGTCTTAATTAAGGCAACGCTGAGGAATACTATCCCATTTTCCCCAGTTAATAAAGTCTTTGGGATGCTGTAGTGATGCAGTTTTCCAGATGCACCCTGACCGGGGTTCTGCAAAAAGCTGTGCTGTAAGTCTTACTAACAAGAAGAGTTGCCAAAATATCTCAGACTTGTCAGGAATTACCCTTTTTGCTGCTCCACTTATCATTCGTATAGTGCAGACATCCCTTCTCTTTTCCAGTGTGTTTCAATATAATACATTGCTGGTGCATCAAGGTCAAAGAGAGGTGCCACTAACACGCCACTCATCTACCGCCTTTTAAATCTCATCCTCTCACCTAACAAATTAGATGCAAGTCCTTGAGAGATTCCTGAGGACTAAACTGGAAGGGGGACTGTGGGCTTCAGGGAAATGCACTCTCCCATTGGGGAGTCCTCCCCAAAGCCAGCGAGGCTGGAGGCAGTGCGTGGGGAACCCAGGGGAGAGCCAAAGCCAGAAGGGACCAGTCATGGAATGGTTTGGGTTGGATGGGACCTTTAGTCCAACCCCCCTGCAGTGAGCAGGGACTCAACTAGATCAGGTTGCTCAGAGCCCCGTCCATCCTGACCTTGAATGTTTCTAGGGATGGGGTATCTACAACCTCTGTGGGCTACCTAATGGGTTGACAGGCCAGCATGGATCAGGATGGAGGGTGGCAGGGGAGCATGAGAGCCAGCAGTGTCAGCACAAAGACAGATTTTATTTGCTGTTACATTAATAACACGGAGAAAGGAGAACATACCAAGGCAACAAAAGTTTTTCTGGCCCAGGGTTGGGAAGAAAGAGGACAAAGACAACTTTCCTGGATGAGATGTAACGGTGGCTCTTGTGTTGTCTTTTTGGATTAATGTGGAGGTGATCCACAGGTTTCTTTACTGAGAGGGCAAAGGATGAAGGGTAGAACAGGCAGGAGGGAGACCATGGCATGAAAAGTAGGATTATATTGTAACCCTGTGCTTTGCTTACAAATGGCAAAAATTAAAACCCAAGGGAATAAACAGAGGCCAAATGGAAGAAATTTGACTTCAGCAGACCTTGGTATTAAAGGAACCCATCTTATTCCTTTACCCTTAGCAGAATTATAAAGAAAGGGGTTATGATCTGGTAAAAGAGGATCGCTTACGTGATATAGCAAAATTTGAAGGTTAAATGGCAGCATGTGAAGTTTAAGGTTTGGTCCTGCAATAATAATTGAGTGATAGTTTCTTTGACTCATTGAAAAAGAATTAATACTGTACTTGAGCATTGTATGAGTCATATACTCATACTGCAAAATAAAATCAACCTGGAATATGGTTTTATAGTTTTCTTGTAGATTTACTTTAAGCTTTTGAGCTTCTAAAGCTGCTTTCTGCAGATCTTGGGGCATTAGGATAAGTCTCTGTTAGCCATCCTTTGCCTTTGTAGTTTTTCAGTGATACAGTACAACTAAAACACCTCAGGTTAATCAAAACCTTAGGGAGGTACTGTGTGATGATTTTACCAGGACAACATGATTTATATCTCATTGTTGGAGCTAACATAAGTGTATTTTACATTGGAAATTAACTTCTTACAGGAAATATTGGAAACACTCTGACATTTAATGTAGTAACTTCTGTCACAATGCTGGCTTCATCTACTACAAAAAACAATGTTACAAAACATTTTTATGATTATAAATAATACCCTGTATCAGCTGTGAATTTATTTTCTTTTCATTCATTTTAATGGCCACCTAATTTCTTTTCCCAGTAATTTCTTAGGGTTTCTCTCATATGCAACTCCACTTTCATTCATCAACACTATTCATTAACAACACTGAAATTACATTTCAACCATCAAGCAAGAAAGATCAGCACATCCACGAATTAAAAAATAAGTATTTGCATGGAGGAACGTGGAGAGTGCTACCAACAGACAGTAAATTGTATCAATTGTCTTTTCTATTAAGCATGCAAAGATGAGAATTATACATCTTTCAATTATATATGATATGCAAGACTAGCTTCAAATATCTATATGATACTTTCCTGTAGTATGAAAGAAACTGAGTTTGCAGAATAATAACAAAAGCTGAAGTTCAATTTCACATTATCAGTCACCGCGTAGGCCATAGTATTACTGGTGTGTTGCTTCTCCTTGACAATACACTAAGTTGAAACCCAAGTCATTTTCTGCTTTACTGATCCAGCTGCAAGAAAACTGTGAAATTCTTCTGCTCGTTATAGAAAATACTTACAATTTTTTTGTTTTCTATTAATATTGTTGAATTGTTAGTTTCGACATTCCTCAGAATCACTGTGCCATTCTGGTTTCTATAAATGAATTCATTATCTGCAAGAAGGAAAAGAAAAGAACATTAAGGAAATATGAAATTGTCTGCTTGTGTAGAACCTAATTATGGGCTTGAATCAAAAGTACTGCTGGGAACTTCCCTGTAAAGAACACAGAATTTTTTTTTTTTAAATTAACGCAGCCATTGCTGTGCTGTTAAAGTGGCTTCCAGGTTAGTCATTGAACAACATGGTTAATGTTTGCCACACATTTATTCCGCCATATATTTATTCTGCCACACTTTCCCAGAGCTGAATGCAAGAGGCTGACCTGTTTGAATGTATATACATGGCTTGCTACATTGTTAGTGTAGAAAAAATCAAGGGCGAAAAACATTCCTTATACTTAAAGGTTTCCAAGACCCTCATTCTCTGTGGGAGTCTAATAAGCCAGATGCCTAGAAAGTGACTGAAAGGTAAAGGCAAATCACCCTTTAACAAAGCAGATTCTTGAACCTAGTATTGTGCAGACCTTCCAGCTCTGCCTTTGTCCTGCAAATTAATACCAGAAGGAATGCATGTGAAGAGATTGCCATTTTCACATAGAACAAGACAAATCAGCTTGTTCCTATTGCACTTCGGGATTACCCCAGCACTCAGGACATCTGGACGAGGATCCCCAGCAGTAGCTGCTGCACAGGTGGGAGATAGCCTCCAGCTCAAATCTCAAAACCTACTTGACAGAAAGGCGGGTGAAGACTTATGAAAGAGACTCCAAATGAGGGTTGGGTGGCAGGTCACAGGTTCAGGTTGAAGAAACATTACAGCATAAAGGGCTGTGATCTTGTCAGCTGTCATAAGCTGAAGTTCAAGCCTGATCAGTGCTTATGTGCACTGCCCCACAGATAAAATATAAAACACAAGTCCCAAGCACATTGCTATGAAAAGCCTCAGGAGATTTCTTGACACAGGAGAAGGGTTACTGTTTCTTTGCAACCTGGTTAAACTATGATTGAGGACTGATGGATCCTACCAAACTTCTGCCTCCAGTTTCAGCCAGCGAAGCAATTCCTCATTGGCTACCCTCACTGTGGCTACCCCAGGGAGGTTCCCATGGTGTATTCCACAAGCGTTAGGGACGTATCAAGGGTTAAACATTACTTGTGGGTTGTCCTCAGATGAGTCAAACCTGAGTTTAAATCCTACTGGATTCATAAAACACAGACGCAACTCACTGTAACCACAAACCAATGTGCACTGCCCAGCTCGGGGTAACCTGCTGAAGACAACACTGGGTCCAGAGATCCGTTTCTTTCAAAACTTTGGTGTACGAACCTAGCATACTCCTTCCTTACCCATGTTTCGGTCTTCTTTTTCTTCTAAGCTGGTGATGACAATCTTCATTACAGTCATTGACCATCTTTGTGAAATGCTCTCAAAGTGCAGATGAAAAGCTTCTACGCTCTACTTATTACTATCAGTAAAAACAGTCATCTCCTACATATCACAGTTTTACATGGAAGCATGGGAAGAAAAAATCTTTCCTGAGATCGGGATGAATCGGATTCTGTGAGGCCAAACTGTCGCTGCAATATAGATGATCCTCTCCAGACAACAAGATTTTAGAGACCTAAGATTCTGTGTCCAAACCACAGCAGCAGCCCTTCAGGCTCACAGGCAAAGTTCTCAAAGCACCTTTTTCTTTTAACTATGGAATAAATTTTATCATCACCTTCGGTCCTGAATAAAAAATGCAGGAACTGCATTAGATTAAGACTTGCATTTGAAGAGGGTTTCTGTTTGGATTTGACAGTATTAAAATTTTGTCATTAGTTCTGGAGTGTTGTCCAAGGGCATGGCATTTTTGTAAGCATGCCTGATTATATTCAGGATTTTAAAATATTGTTTCATATGATTTATGACTGAATAAACTAAGAGCCTTCAACCTGGAAAAGAACTGATTGAACAAAAATAGGACAGATGTCAAAAAATCATAAGCAGCATGGAGAAGACAAATAATGGATTCTTGTTCTCTGCCTTCTCTAAAATAAATATTAGGAGGCATTAAATGACATCAGGCAGTGACAGGTTCAAGACAAATAAAAGGGATTTTTGCTTCACACAAAAGGCAAACAAGCTGTGAAGCCACAGTCCCACAGTAGAGCGGGTGCCAGGATTCTATTTGGGTCCAAACAAGAATCGGAAAAATGGAAGAAAAATCCATCACAGATTTTGAGGGGAGAGGCTTTTCAGAAAGCCCTTGAACCTGAGATTGTGAGGGACTAGAAGCATATCCTGAATTATCACCTTGAGAAATTCATCCACTCTTTAAAATCTTCCCTAAGCATTTGCTCTTGTCCTGGGCCAGACACCAGAAGGGACAGTCTCTGGGGTCTGACCCAGCACCGACTTATTTACAACTTCGACTTGCAGCTTCTGTGTCCAAATACTAAAGAAATGCCTGTATGTCAGCAGCCTAGGAGGTGATATCATAAAAGATGTTAATGCTCCCTTCACACCTTGCCATTAAGGTTGAAGCATCATTTGTTGTACAAGGAAAGTACACAGTTCAAATTTTTATTTTCAGGTGTTCCAGAAACAACAAGAACAACTCAGCTGAAAGGCAGAATATTACCTATCAGACATTTTGAAAAAGATTATGGCTTTAATAATCACCCTATGTCAACAGCACAAAATGTTTTCCGATTACATACTAAGTTCTATACAGAAAAACCACATTTTAAATATGGCCAGCAAAGCATTTGCATAATTTTAAGCCTCTCAGGATATTTCCTAATTACAGAAAAAAGCAGTGATGAAACTCCGCTCAAAGTTCATTACACAGGTGAAGTAGCTTATTAATCTAATGAGTCTGTGGGGCTGTTAATATTTGGTAGCTGTTTCTTGAGCAATGCATGAACTGATGGAAGTTAAGTTACTGCCCATAATGACATTGCTACTAAACTTTTACTGCTCTCTATGGTCCAAAAAACCATAACTCTAATAAAGGGTGAAACTTCAAGATGATTCCATAAAAGTTGCTCCATAGTTGGAAGTAGGAGATGAAAGACTTTTCCATTATTTGTTAAAGTGTAACAAGTTTAAAAGCAGGTGCTAGTCTGCTGCATGTATATCTGGTATGAATAAGGAAGAAGAAATGAAGAAGCGCTGATTTGTTAGGGCTGTAAATCTTGCTATTATATTCAACACAAGCCTTCAACACAGCATCTGAATTAATGAACAGAAAATTGGTCTGTTAAAGAGAAGAACAAATTGATCTGCATTATATCCCAAGCAAAACACTGTGAGATTTAGCTGGTCTGTAAGTCGTATTATCTTAGTCCTCAAAAGAATCAATGAATAATATTCTTGGGCTTCTGTTTTGAAATGTGTGATCTGTTCTAGTACAAGAGCATTTATTTAAATAGGACATACCTCAGTCAAAGACAAAAAGCAATGCAGCAGCCTCTGTCTCTAATGAATTCTGTCCAGTGAGCTGATGAGAATTTGCAGCCTGATTTATAGCTGTCACCACAACTGATAAAGGTCATCACTGCATCTCATTTTTTATACCTGCCTTTCTTTGGGGCTGGTGTTCAGTGCAAATGATGCTGAAAATTGTAACTTTCAGGCATAAAGCCATTTATTCCATTACATAATGGATTTCTTCAACAGCAGAGTTCACTTCGCCAACTCCTCCTCCTCTTTCAACTTCCAGGAAATTGTCTGGTTGGTGAAATACATTATGTGTCTGTGAGTGTAGACAGAGGCATGTAGTCACACTTACAAAAATGACTGATTACAAAAAGCAATGATTACTAGAAATAACGGAGCAGCCTTGGTGCTGTACAGAGTCCGTGTAGAGGAATGGGGGAGCCTTGGCAGAAATTTTTAAAAACCTGCTAAGCAGAACAGATGAAATCAGGAAATCCAAGACCAATGATATATTTGCAGTGGCAGAGTTCCCCAGTTTCTTTGCACACACCTTTCTTAAATTCAGTCAGGAAATACGCACGTGGAGAAAACAGAACTAGAGATGGGATGTTGTGTCCCTTGCAGTCACTGAGCTCTTGCCAGGAGCAGCACACACGTGGGTTTGCTTAGCCCCGCAGCTCTGCCCACTCGCCTCTTGTTTAGGATGAAACAAGACAAAATATCAGGCTTTCTTTTAAGAGAATACTGTATTAAGCACTATGTCCCCAATGCAGGTTTTGTATTTTCAGGCATGCTACTTGGCCAACCCTTCCCATGTTTTACCATCAGAAAAGGCATAGCGTCTCTGGAACCCTGCCCATGGGTGCTGCCGTGATGCTGAACCTGGGACTGGCAGCTGAAACTCAGGACAAAGATCATGAGGCTGTCACTGGTATTATTTGAGGACCCCAAATCATCAGCTCAATATGCAGAGGCAGCCTAAACAGCCAACAAAACGCTGGACACCACCAAGAGAGCAAGACAGCACGGATCATTTGCCATGATATAAAACAAGGGAGGACAAAAATTGATGGACAACTGATAAGCTGATAGATATTAAAGGAAATAGGCAGGATATACTATCTAACAGCCCTGTACAGGGCTGCCTCTTTATGGACCACTAAAAGGGGCCAGGCTCAAGCCCAACATAGCATCAGCTATTGCCGTGGTTAGAGTCCCAACACTGGGCTAGAGGAGCACTTGCCTGAGCCAGCATTGCTTCTTTTTACATTGTTGTGTGTCCGACCGGGCACCAGACTAAATGGCTCATCACAGTGGACAAGAAGGTCTGGGACAATTTCATTTCTAGAAGGAGTAAGTTTGAGCACTGGCGGGAAAAGAATTTGAAGCAATTGCATCCAGCTACAGGAATGCAGACTTGCATTTGTGTCAGTGCTCACAAATTGATAGCTGTACAGCTTCTCAGATGAGACTAAGTAAGTACACACTATCAGAGATGAGAGACTGGTTTATAAGATAATAGGAGGACCCACATGCTTTTGAGGAGAATTTTCATTATTTGTCAGAGATTATGGAAAGCAGAAAGCAGAACTATGTGATAAAATAGGAGAAGGAATAAGAATTTAAATCCAGCTTTAAAAAAATATTTTAAATGAAATTGTGATATTTTTTCAGTTTAGCAACTGACAAATGAAAACCAGAGAATAAAAAGTTATAAAATTCACATGTAGTAAGTCAGCAGTAAGAGTTAGTGAAAGGCAGAAAGTAGTAGCAGGACTGTTAGGACAGCTCCAGTCATTTACAGCCACAGACTTAGAGGAAAAGGCAAGTTCTCAAGTCCTGTAGTTTCAGATCAGCAGACGTGAAAGATAATTGAATGAGTCTCAGTCTGATGAAAGTCAGCGTCAAGGGAATTATCATTCTCAATCCCTAAGATTAAGGAAGATTGGTGGGTAAAGGAAATTTAAGTCCTGAAGTTGTTCTGAACCTTTCAGAAAAATGAGCCTCCAGATACCAGCATGACCAGCAAGGTTGGCAAAAAAATTATTCCATGTCAAGAGAGCAGATGGCAGCAGGCCTCACAGGAGAGAGCCCGCATCGCTCCTCGGGGCCTGAGGTCGCATTGCACCGGGCCATGCGGGCTGCTGGGACGGAGCTCTGCGCTGGCACAGCGATTGTCAAGGGGCTACCAAGGGAGGACTGGCACTCTTCTGTTATTTCTCATCCATGCTGCTGTAGGAAGGTCCTTGCTAGACCTGACTTCAGGTGTGACCCATGGCAGATGGCAGGCAGTTTGCATCTGATGGGCTTTACAGTGGGGTTAGAAACCCTGAAACAATCCTCTGAGCTTTGCAGGGAGTGAAAACACGTATCCTGTTCAACCTGATGAAGCCAATTACTGCAGCTGGAAACAAGTCAAGAGCCTGATGCTATCACCCTCTCTCTTCCAGAAAGAAAAGCTGTTGTGGGGGGTTTAACGACCCAATACAGTCAGGACTTCAGAATTTTATCTTAGGTCTGAAGGACAAGCCTTCCACCAGCCCTGCAGCACTGCCCTCCGCGCTGCAGGGCATCACTCCCCAGTCAGCCTGGCTGAGCCCCTCTCTGCTGAAGTGACAGCAGCATCTGAACCAGCCGAGGGTTTCTTGGAGTCCTCCCAAGCAGGTATTGATCAGACACAACCGGTTAACACTTACCATCTAACAAGATAATGGGCAGGAAGGTTGCAACAGTAGGGCAGATGCTTTTTCAGACAGAAATGGTATTTTCAGACTGGCAACGACATGTACTACAATCATTTTCATTTAGAAAAATAGATGAGCATAAGGCAGTAGAATTAAAATTTTAAAAATCTTCCACTTGTTTAGCATCCCAACAAGTTTTCTGAAGGGCCAGGTGAGCCCCAGCATGGTGGATGGAGACCAGAGGTGAGGAAAGGAGTAGATGTGCCCTTCGGGTGGGTTGGGGCATCTCATACCCTCACCCCAGCACTCACGCACGCTGGAGCCAAGGGGAAGGGTCCAGCTGGAGAAAGTAAACCCAGACTATCCACAGCAGACCTGAGGCACATGGAAATAAAATACCAGCTTATAGTGATTACCCACATTTGCAGGATCAGGGGAGGCTGCTAGTTTACACTGAAATACAGTTTGTCTCTGTGGGAACTGTGTCATGACTGAGCTGGGTACTCGGGCAGGCTGTGGGCTCGGCAGCAGGAGGTGTTCGCTGTTGCGGGCATCGCACCCGCAAGCGGCCCATGTGCAGCAGAGCCCCGCGGGGAGCGAGCACATCATCAGAGCCAGGCAAAGCACCAGGCATATATGTTAAGTACAATCATCCACACAGCTTGCGCAAGCAAACTGTCTTCATGGGAAGCAAACTGTGGGGGACTTAGGATTTCCTGTAAAAAAAGGCTTTCTGAGTGACACAGGGGAGGGAATGGGACACACTGAGGTTAACTGGCTGCTGCGCGTGGGACCAAGGCCTTAAAAAACCCCTTAATCCTGCCAGATGCAGCACAAGCACAGGGCTGCTATCTTCAGAAACTGGTTTTGAGAGAGAGAGAGACTAAGGTTTTGGGAAATAATGGAAGCAGAGAGGAAAATGATGGAACAGGGTAAATTCACAGAGGAAATAAAAACTGTCAGAAAAAAACAGCAAATGTTAACAAGAAGCACCAAAAAGGAGGAAAAAGGTTGAGCATTATATGAGCAGGGAGAAGAATGAGCACAAACAGGCTTAGAGAAACACTTAGTTTACTTTGCTTTCATGAATGGGGAAATTGTATCTTATTTAGTAGGCCTGCAGGTTTATTGACCCACTTAGGACAATACCTGCCTAACTGGTGTCACATACCTTTGCATGACAAGGAGAGTGATCCCCCCGGGACCTGCATTCCCTGGGGCAGGTATGGTTTACTCTTCTGAAAACCACGGGGAATTAATGTTCAACAACTGGTAGGACCATGCAAGCTCCCTAACTGATATAAAACTTAAGCGCATAGAAGATAACGCAAAATAAAAGCACAATCAGCCCCTGATGGAAGCCTATTCAGGTGTCCAGACAGATGCAATCCCAAACTCAGGTGTAAAAGACGACTGTTGTGATGATGCATTTAATACTATGATCTGTTGTTCTTTCAAGACACGCTGCAACACATCTATTTGATATTTATAGCGTGTACCCAGAAACAACGGAATCTGACATTCTCTTCCCAAAGCAGACGCCAAGCCTGTTTTGATACTGAGCTGCTTCCCAGAGAGAAAAAGCAGGAAAGGCTTCCCATGCCCTGCCCCCTGGTGCTGCAGTAAGCTGGCCCGGGGATAACAGAGAGAGAGGGAGGAAAGGAGCACAAGTTATGAACAACAACAAAACTGCATTTCCATGCCCACAGCTTCACCCCACCCTTAGTGAGAACTGGTCCTCAGGTCCTCATAGACCTTGGAACCTGTAACTCATCACAGCCCCCTGCTTTTTTTCTTCACTCCACCTGCCCTCCACCAGAAACTCCTTTTTCTTCAGTCTTGCTACTCTGCCGTGTAGAAATAAGTAAGGATCTGTTACATTTTGTGACGCTGATGCAAGGGAGCAACAGGGGATGGAGAACAGCTTGCTTTTAACAACATCGCTACAGACTTTAATTTCAGTAGACAACTGAAATCCCACTTTTATCTTTCTAGCATTATGGGTCATTATCCTTTTACTGTTTCCAGCATTTTTTTTTTTCATGGGAGAGGCTGAAAGGAAAACTTCTTTAAATAGGTGATTTACCATAATTTAGCTAAATGCAGTATAACACATTGCACTGGTACATTAAGTAAGTGCAACATGATAGAATGTGCTCTATTATGCAAGAAGTGGTTTTAATTGCTCATCACCTCAATGCAGTTGCACTTGCTGCACCAATATAGCACTTTCACAGTAGTACTAGTAAAATAAAACACAATTATAGCTCAGGAAAATTCCCATAACAACATGCATCTCTAGCAGGCCTGTAAATTAACTTGTCAAAAGCTCAAAGAAGCCTGAGTCCTGGGAAAACTTAAAACTATAAAAATCAGTAATGCCAGTCTGTTTCTCTTTTTAGTGTAATCCCAAATCTTTCAAGATCCAAACTCAAAAAAAAAAGCTTATTCAATCTCATTGAGAGAAGACCTCAGCATCAAGCCTGAAATCCAGGCAGAGCACACCTTTGAAATTTCAGTCCCAAATTCGAAACCAAGTACAATTCTGCTGTGGCCTCTCATTTGCAAGATTGAACTCTGCTTCAAAGAGCCCCAATCTGGGAACTCTGTAGGCTCAGATCACGGCTTAGTGGCATAGGCATGAAAAACTGAAGTCCATGTGAGAGACAGAGAACTCGTTTCAGCTTCAAATAACTCCTCTTCCCTGCTTCTACCTGCTTTTATAACACATGGGGGAAAAAAAGAGACACTACAATTAGGAAGAAAAAGAATGGTAAATTCTCTGGAGTAAATCCATTTTGACTCCATCTAGGGCAAACCATCCTGATTACAAAACTGCTGCAAAATCCTAACAACAGTAAAAATGTACACCTTGTTGCTTGCTGCCCTCAATTTATCTCTCTGTAATGACCGACAGCAGCGTGGGGACTTTGGAGCACACAGAGCTGACTTTGGCATATTCCAGACTGGAGAGATCTTCCTCAAAAATTCTCTGCCATCTTCTTTTCCTCTTCAGTTGTGTTTATGCCGTGCGCTCTTCAAACCCTAGACATTATAGCAGAAAGAGTGCTGATGACCCCTGAGTTACCAGAGTCCAGACAGCTGGAATACCAGATTACGCTCATCCCCTTGATTCCCCGCCAGAATCTTCCCACATTCAGCGCAGGCCAAAAGCAATTTAACCCTAAAAGACTAATTTCCCAGGAAACAGTCCCTGATACCTTTATCCACATCCCACTTATTTCTTCATGGTCTCACCATACATCTAAAGAGCAAAACAAAGTGCGGACAACAGGTAGTGGGCATCAGCTCGTCCCAGCTCTGTAATGTGGCTGGCGCGGGTGGCGCAGCCCCAAATACACAGCGGCACAGACTTTGTCTGGAGTATAAAACCTTCAGGGCTTTCGCCATAGTAGTTGCTGGCTCATATGAGAGCCCAAGTACCATTCCTGCTTGGTCGTCCCCACCTTGCCTGGCCCATGCAGGTACACTTGCTCCAAGCACTCCCTTGTCAGTGCAGCACCACTCGGCAACCTTCCCCTTCTCTGCCAAATGCACCGCGTCTTATCTGCCTCCTTTAGTTCGGCTTCACACAGGGGAGTGCATAACCCAAAGTGTTACACATAAATGTAATAATTCATTTGACACTGAGAAAAAAAGGAATCCATGAATAAATTTTCATTAAAATGTGACCCCACAGCTTGCTTTCTTAATTCCCCAGTGTATTTCTTTGCCTCCTTCTCTTTGCTCCCAACCAAATTACACTTGTTAGTGGCCATGATGGAGAGAAAGAACATATAAAGTGGTTGTTTTTCCTTTTCATTATTATTATCATGGGCAGAGTACAGAAATTTCAGTACAGACTGAATGAGATCTTTGTATATTAACAAACAAATTTTCTGTGTATACAGCTCTGGATAAAGTTGTAATCTTTGTATGCGATATTTCACGATCCTTTTTTGCTATTCTGTCATTTCAGATGTGTCTGGGGAAGTATAACTGTGCTGAAGTCCAACTGTAGGAGGATTCTGGCAGAGCCATGGCCATCACCTTGACTTCAGGCTTTTGAAAATCGAGGCAGATAAGATATGAAATCCACCATCCCACATATTTTCTTTACCAGTGTGTGATTACTGGTTTTGGACTGGTCACAAGAGGGCACTATATTACAGAGCCGATGGAAACATTTTCAAAACTTGCAAAGAACCATTAATAAATAATTGAATGTGATGCTGGGCAGATGACCTGGCAAGGAACAGCACCGGGAGGGGAGCAGAGACTCCCTGCAGCCAACTACAAGGGAACTGCTAATAGGAGGAGCAGTTTGCAATTATACATAAAATCCCATCGTATTGGGAATGAAAAAATTAGTGTCAGCTAAGAATATTGTTTTCCCTTAACATCCCAAATAGGTTTGCCTGCAATGACTAGGCCACCTCCTGTCGGGAGCCCTGTGCCAAATCCCACAAAATATTCCTGAATTTCTTATTTCACCTGTTATTATTCCTATACCTCTCTCTGCCAAGGAATCGACATCGTGCATCATTCGCTGCCTTGTCTGATGTTGGTCTTGAATCAGCAGTGTTTTGCCGCTGAGATAGCAAATGTGCTGATGCAGGTGCTGAAGCAAGAGAGCTGGTGCAAACATGTTTAAGTGCAATGGGTGAAAAATGGTTACACCAAAAGAATGACTGGTCCTTTCTTGAATCCTGGTCAACCTTTTGCCTAAGAATATTTACTCATTGGGTTCTCAATGGGTGAACAACTTTCAGCAGTTGGCATCATCCTTCTCTGGACCATGTCTATTCCCACTACAATCTATCTTTTTTTTGATAGAGCAACCCAAACTCACTGTAGTGATCGAGGTGATAATGTCCCTCAAACTGGATAAAAAACATGTTTTTTTTCAGTATTTTTCTCTCCTGAATATAGTCCAATATTGTTTTCCTTAAGAAAGTTGACTGCAACAGAAAATTGATTATATATTCTCAGATTCCTGCCCTAAGAGAAGGAAAGCAAGTATAAAATATGGAATTCTAATAAACCCTCTCATGTTTTTCATGCTCATACTATTCTGGCTTGATAATTTAGCCATAATCACCATTCTGTGCCCATTAGGGGGAAAAAAATTGAGAATATTATAATTATAGTTCTACTTATAAAAATATCTTCCTTTGTGAGGCATTAAAAATAGAAAAGAAATAAAGAATAACTGTTAAAGGTTAGTTTGTTTTAAGGTCATATCTTATGCGTACTACCAAGTTTGGTATCAGCTAAATGCTTCAAGGCAAAAGGTAATAGTAAACCCTCACAAATGCTGCCCCTGAAATTAAAACCTGGAAAAAGGAAAATATGGAACACATGGAACAAATATACGTACACATATACTCTTGGTGATATTTTAAAAAAAAGGCTTTAAGGCATTTTTTATGTCACAGTTCACAGCCCACACTCCACTGGGAAGGAGAATAAGGAAGTGAAAGATATCTCCAAATTAATAATAAGGGTTCTGGCCTAGCACAAGTCTTCCAAGAAACATGTCTTGTAAAATGAGTCAGTCCATCAACCGAAGCAATAACAAACAGCAGTGAAAACAACTTCACATGGCCCAGCATATGTGCATTAATCCCATTACAGTGCGGATGGGCCAGCTCGGGCCCTGCTGGCTCCGCTCTGCTGATGCTGCCAGCTGGGTGAGCAACCAGCGCCAGCTGCAGCAGCAGGCTTCGGGTACGGGCGCCTGTCCACTAGAAAACAGGAAAATTGATTGCTGAGCAGAGAATAAGTGTTTATTAGAGTGATAATAAATTAGACTATTGGAAAAATTTCTGGACACTTTGTCCAGGCAGAATTGGTGGATTTTATATGTTTGTCCAGGTCTTGCCGGCTCTTCTCAGCCCACCTACAGGTACCACGGTATTCAGATATTCCTACAGTGCACGCATGGCAAGGCCAACACTTCCAAGCAGCACCTGGACTGACTAACTCCGCATAAATGACCACACTGAACATAACTGCAATGAGCCCAAAGTCTCTTTGAACTTCTGGATTTACCACCCCTGCTAGGTACAGTTGATTTTTTACATAGTCCAATGCAAACCAAAATAACCATAATTTATGTAACAGATCCAAAATTTTGCCCTTTTTTGGGAAATTGTTTCTGAGCTAAAACTTTTTTTCACTTCTGGGCTTGAACTTTGGAATTTCCCCCCGCCTTTCTACTAGACTTTACTTTTTTCCATCCATGCCACGGTAATCTGCCTTCCCTGGAAATGAAAATGCTTTGAAGCTGATTATCCAGATTTTGTGAATTATTACAAATTTTAAGCACTGACAAATCAGGCATAAGGTTTCAAAAGAACCTGATATTTTAAAAATATCCCGTCTAGTGAAATTAAACATTGGATCCTTTTAATTTACCTTCCAAATATGTTTACCTTTTGAAGGACCATTTAAATATAACTTGAATAATGCCTTTGAGTACTAAATATTTTAAGATTTATTTCATTCTTTTTTTGAATCACAGTAAGTATTTTTGTAAGTCACCTGTCCCCAGAAGCTGGGACTGTAAGTCAAGTAGCAAAATGAAAATTTGGCATCATATCCAGCTGGCAGTGTTGTGAAGGCAAACTCCCTGCACAGCCTTACACAAACCTGGTTACATGTTCAGCCCTTTTCCTCCATCAATCAAATGTTCTAGGGATTTGTTTCCCACTTTCCTTTTTTCTTGCATTTTGTTTTCCTTCTTTTATTTCTTCACACTTGTCTTACCTTGAGTCCTTTGCCTGCTACCATGAGAATACAAGTGGCTTTTAAGAGGTGTTATACTCTGATAATCAGGGATTCTTTCTCAGCATGCATAGCCACTTCTGTCTCAGGATCACTTACAGGATCACCTTATTTTCTTTCAGAGATTATTCCTTATTACTGGCAATGGAAAGAGATGTCAGCACAGTAATCAGTTTTAAAACCTAGGGCGTGTGTATAGACTCAGTTCTGATTTCATGTAAAGCTGTGAAAGTCTCACTGGGGAATTAAATTCACGATTTTATGGCATTGCAATCACTCAGTGGTATAACTTGGTACTGGGACCTATAGATTTTAACTCTAAGTGAAAAATCTTTTGGCTTTTCTTTGGGGTCAAACAAATTATATTGCATGTATGCACTTGCCTTAAAGTACCATGAAACTCAAATCATTTGAACACATTTGAGAAGCCAACTCCAATACTCTCATGTCATCCTTGTGGATAGTTCCCATCCCACCCTCTCTAAAATTATATCCTAGAGATGGAAAACATTCAGAAAATGACAAGGATGATCCAAGGTACTGATCTAAGGGCCACCAGGCAAAGCAAATAGAAGCAAGCTCCCAAGCAAGCAAAAGGAAGCAGTTCCTCATGCAACAGGTCTTAGGCCAGTGAAACTACTTGATGAAGGACATGATGGATGCAAGAGGCTCTGACACTTGGCAAGTGACTAGAAATCATTTGGGGTTACTAAATAGAGAAACTACAGGAGATCTGGTGATTCCCTAACCTAAAAAGTGCATGAAACTCACCGTGCCCTTACTCACCCTTGTGCACACACATATAGCTTCTCTTGGAAACAGGATTTTGGGCTAGGCAAAGATTTGGTCTCTTCTGCTCTTAATTGAATTTTCATTGATAAGAGATTTGTATATCTACATTTTAAAGTATAATTATATTCCTTTGATCAGTGATAATTATCTCATTCTAAATTTCTTTTAATGAATTATATGTCTGGTACTAGTTCTTGTAAGAAAAAAAAAAAGTACTGCTTCTTGTACATTCAGCAGCTTAATACAGTCAGGAGATCTAAATTCACCAGAGACTCTTTCTTAGATAAGCAAATCTTTGCCTGCTAAATTTTCAATTACAAATACCTGATATAAAGTTTTATCACCAGAAATACAGTATTTCCTGTCTGGTATCTCAGCATATATTTCTTTAATGTTCATTAAAAGGAACAAATGGAAAAGTACATACTGCTCTAATTATCCTTGGTAAGCACTCCATGTTCGACAAGCATCCAAGACCAGCAGAGCAAGCTCAGGGAAACCTACTGAGGTTGGAGAATTTGCTTTGCACCAAGTAAAAATCTTCAACAAGGAATCAAATTTAAACAGGGCAGAATGAAAAATTTTTTTTAAAAAAAAAGGTAAGCAAGCTGACCTCTTACAGAATAGAGAGCACCTGAAGATGGACTGTGTCAAAAGACATAAACCTTTCTGGAAATTTGTATTGAAGGTATTAGTAGTATGTTATAATCGGGATCAGCTGCTTAAAAAGAGGCCCAAACACCCTGATGAGCTCTCCTTTCTCCATCACTCATATACAGTCCTCCTTTGAATGTGTTTCTTGCCCAGCATATCCTGCAATTATGCACCTCATTTCTTCCCTCTGATTTTTCCTAGATGCTCATCCTCTAGATACTCAGTTCCCAAAACCTTTCCACCCTTACCACCAGCCAGACTGCTAGGAAAACCTTCAGCAAGTTCATACAAACCCTTTCTTGATCTTCCTTTCCTACAGCTCAAAACTGAATTCCCCACCTACCTGCCCAGATTTTCTGAGCAGTGCTGGATCTAAATGAAATATATTTCTCACTCCCTCCCAAAGCAACGCTCCACATGGTGAGATGCTGCCGACCTCCTGGGCATGGGAGAAGACCACCACCCGCGGCTGCCTCTGGCTTGCTCCATCACCCAAGAGCCATGTATGGCTTTCCTTAGTTCCCTCCTCTGTTCGGTGTTGTGCTCCCTCTGAAGAGGCAAAGGAAAAAAACCCAACAACTTGTATTTTAGTACAAATTCAACCAGCTGGGTTGCGATTACGACCATCCTTTTACAGGCTTATCGAAGACAATTTCCATCACTGGGGAAGCACATCTAGCGGTGTCACACTGTACCTCTAGTTGTTCACCTGGATTTTTAACTAACACCCACTGAGAGAACACCTAATCCCTTTCCCAGTTAAACCCCTGTAAAACCAGTGCCTTTCCTCCAGCTTGGAGTGCAGGGCGTTTTGATTTCAAACCACTTTGAACAAGATGAAAAAAACAAGATCCTTTTTTAACTGGATTCAAACTGTTAAGCACGTAGGCAGAACTGCCGTGTGCATTTCTTTTCTTCCAGCAGCAGAAACACCGCTGATGTGAGCCACATCTTCAAAAGTCCCCCATGGATGTGGCAGCTCCCCATGGCAGCATGTGGTTTCCTTCCCGTTCCCATTCCTGCTGTTCTCTTTTTTTTAATCAGAAGGCTCCCCCCTGTGAAGTGGGTGCAGTTGCAGTACATCTGCCTGGCTGGCAGGGTAAAAGGACCCAGCACTGTATTTAGCAGCTTTGCAGCAGCCACCAGCAATAGCGCAGGGAAACGCCGCTGTGCACCTTGGTGCAACATAAAGCATGACAATGGGGAGGAGCAAAGAGGGCAGCTTCTACCTACTTCCCATGAATTTTTACCTCAAATCTGCAAACAAATATAACGCACAAAGGAGCCCAAGTGGTCCTAGTTTTCACACCTCTTACAGCTTTAAATTATTCCCCAAAGCTGCTCCTCACTAGCAGACACAGCCATGGCAGGAGGCACCACCTCGCTTCTGAGTTACTTTGAGAGAAAAGCACTAATTTTAGTGGAGCCGGGCTTGAAAGGGAAATGGAGAATCTATTTTTGGCAATGGCTCTAAAATGTATAGGAAACCAGCTTGCTGGTCCAACGTATAAGAGTGTGACCATCACTTTGCCTGCAGCAGGGAAGTCTATTTTTCCTATTCTTTTTAAAAATATCAGTGGGAACAGAATTAGGCAGTTACTGGGAGCAGGTGTTAGTACAACCCAGACAAGAAGTGAAGTCCAAGGACATCTCCTGCCTCTTCCAGGTATCTTTGATTTACTAATTGTTCCCTTTGATATTACCCTAGCAATTGAATGTATTTTCCAGCTCTTCGTCTTAGGCCATTAAGCCATTTCTCAGGCAATATCACAGTACTGACTTCCAGGCTCATTTTCACCCATTGCACCAGTCCAGCTCCTGCTCCTCCTCACCCACCACCAGGATTCTCCCAACTTGCCCGGGCTTCTCCCCCGAGTGACTCTGCAGCCCATCTTCCCTGTGCAGCATCACGCTGCCAATGGCCTCCTCATCACTCGTTCCCTTTCACGACACTTCTCACAGGTGACGTTCATGCCACCGGCCCTGTCCCTGGGCTGGACTCTTCACTCAACCTGACATGGTACAGGGATGTAACAAATATAAAGCTATCACACTGAATGTCTGAGGCCACTTATTTTGGTACCTCAGGAGGACATTTGGCTCAGAGGCTCAACAGGTGTCAGTAACACACAATGGTTAGAGTTCAGCAGGCTTTGGAGGAATTAGGTTACCTATGGAGGCTCCTACATATAGGTTTAGGCACATAGGAGAATCTTGACCTCCTCAAGACATCAAACTACTCAAAAAACCTACAAACAAACCCCGCTATTTGACCATTTCAATGTTACTTCTCCTTTCTAGGGCGTGACATATTTCACAAACAGGACTTTCTCCAGTACATTTCTCCTTCCAAATTCAGAAGTTGCTGTACACGCCAAAGAATGATTTTCTCAGTCTAACAGCAGCATGTGTGCCCCACCAGCACCCCAGCACTGCAGACAAGCCGGGCATGGAGGTGCTACTAAAGCCAAGGTACACAGCTCCTCCCCAGCTTGCTCCTGCAGACTGTATTAATTTTTAAAAGAGCCAAATTGATTTCTCATTTCATTCTCTCTAGCAGTAATGAACAAAAGAGCTACATGGCAGAAATGGTCTCCTCCATGGCCTATTACACTATGTTAAAAAGCCATTAATTCCCAGGTTTCCTGTCTTTAGTGAACAGGTTACTGTCACTGTTGAACTTAGGCAATTGCCCAGCAGCTGAAAGGCAGGAGCAGGGCAACTTCAGAACACAGATATGCAGAAATCTCTGAAAAAGATGATCCTCGATGGGGTCCAAAATCAAAATTGTGGTTCAAAGTTTAACATTTTCCTCTCTTCTTTCTCATTGTGGCAGTCGTAACAGAGCATGAGCCCTTATTCATTCTGCTTTGGCAACATAGGATGTCACTTCATTAAAGTGTTTAGATTAAGAAGATTAAGAATAGTAACCAACTGTCTCTAAAGCACATGGACACTTCCACTGACACCAACACCACCCAGAAGTTCACTGTGTGCTTATTTAACTAGCATTAACTAGCATGTCTTCATGAATCACAACAGAGTGTTTCTGAAGGCCATCCCCAGCAAAACCTCCACATGGGGGTGTGCGAGCAGCGTTGCCACACGCTTCCATGAAGTGCTAGACCAGAAGAGAGTCCTTCAGTCCTTTCCCTGTATTTTCCTTCGGTCCACACAGCATTTTCCTTTAGAGCCACGTCTTTACCCTAGCATAAGGACTCCCTTACAGCCCCTCGAGCTTGTGGGGCTCTTTGCAATTGGAGCTGGAAGTACACTGAAGCCTTAAACACCGCAAACCAATGTGTTGTTCTCCAGGCAACCTGCTGTGTCTCTTAGAAAATATTTCAAGAACATTTGAAAAGCTAGAGCACTCACAAAGATAGTGCACAACCAAGCTGCCATGAGATAGGATATGAGGTTTGGCACACCAGAATTGGGAGTGGGACAAGTTTTCTTTAAACCATTAAGACCAGTAAACCAATTCACTTAAGCCTTTTTAACACATATTTAAACACTTTGAACTTAATTAACTAGTATCTCTGTCTAGCAAGGTGGGCAACGAAGCAAATATCCCAATAGAGAAACTCAATTTTCTTTATGCCTTCACCAGATCTACACTAACAAAACCACCTGTGAGCAGTTTCTAGCTTACATTCACTTAACGTAAGAGGGGAACTGGGGGCGAGTGTCTGGCCCTCATCTGGCAGCACCTGGGTTCAAGGGTGTAGCTGCTTCCTAATGCAGACCACAAACACACGAGACAAGACCACAGACCGCAGTGCCCCAGGAAGATAACTTTGTTCCTCTCATCACAAACAGAAAGATGAGTTTTTCTCTCATGCCAACAGCCCAACCTTGCCAAGGAAAAGGCTTCTGCTGCCTTACGATTCAGGTGGTCGTTTGGAAACAGGCAATTTTTTGGTCCATGGACAAGCAGCCCAGAGAAGCCTGCACTCCAGCTAACCATGTACCAGCTCTCTCGCAGGGCTGTCAAAGCAGCACCTTAACACAAACCTTTTTCACAGTGAAAAATATTAGCACTTACAAAGTTCTTAATATCTATGCAAAGCAAACTATAAATAATTCATTTACTCTGCACGCATCTGCATCATTTGAAATGCATCAATGCTTTTATCAATACAGTGCAATGGATTTACGCTGCACAGAATAGACTTGTGGGCATTTGGGCTATCCAAGTATTGTTGATCTGAGCATTATTACTAAAGGTAAACGGAAATAAATTACCTCAGTTACTACACAATGATTTTTTTTTTCACCACGGTAAATAAAACTTATTAGTTCTAGGTCATTAAATTCAGTATTAGACTTTAAAAGAGCCTAGAGATTCTATGATGTTATTAGTAAAACATGCAATAAAATATATGTGCTGCAGTATCAAAGATATAAGAATTACTCTATTATATTTAGATATTAGTTATTAGGGCATTTTTCAGAAGGACTTTTGAGATAAAAGCCTAGCTGCCATTCACTGATGCAAACTAGGTGTGCAGTGGTTCTGACTTCCACTGAGTGGCAGGTTTCCAACTAACCGAGCCATTTCTGAAAATGCCATTCAGAGCCTTTTGCTGATTTACCCACTATTCCTCTTTGGATAAGAATAAATACTTTTTTTCCAGTGTTGCAGGTAAAGCAAGTGAGCAGGGACTTTGGAGAGCAGGGCTTGATTATCACATTTCTTTTTAGTCAACTTCCAATGACCGCAAACGTGTACTTTGGCATCCTGTGCCTCAGTGCTCCTCGCTGCTTGAATATATTGTCATCTTAATTTCAACCTTTATTCTTTTCATGTGGCTACAACCTCTCTGCGAGGACTGTCTCGCTGTGTCTGGCCAGTGCCTAGCACAAAGAAGATGCGCTCCTGGTTGGAGCCTCCAGCCATTAACTTAGAGCCCGATATCCTGGCAGCAGCCACTGCTACATACACACTGTCCTGCAAGATGCCAACAGCAAGGCTGGAAAAACATCCTCCAGGAGGTAAGTTATGACAGCACATTGCATCCAATCAATTGCAATAACCACAGGCACTATATTATAGCCTGCTATCATGTTTTTCTAACTACAACAGCAGCCAAGCACTTTCAGTGTGGGCTAAATGTATTTGCCATTAAGTACGAAGACAGAAGATAAGCCTAAGTCTCCGCAAGTGGTGTTCACGATTCATGCTCTACTGCTTACTTGGACATTGGGCATGATGCTGCCTCCCCGTGAAAAGGAGGAGTGCTTGTGAGATGCAAAGGGGCAGGGAACCAAGAACAGGGGGTCAGGTTCACATCTGATAGGAAACACGGCAGGTCTGTAGTCCCACAAAGACAGCACTCATAACCCGACCGGCTTCTCAGGCCAGGTCCAGGTAATGTATACGAATTATTGTTTTCAGGACAAATCAGTTGACTGAGCTGCTCTTCAGCATGAAATGCAGGTACCCTTCTTTATCCCGGTTTTTGCCCACCATTACAGGAACATTGCAGCATCCCACTGAGCCTTTCAGAAACCTGAGCTAAAATCCTGTGTGAGAGGAATTACAGGAAAAGCCTAGTAATTTTGAAGCCTAATTACAAAGTAATGTGGAGCTTGAGAGCAGAGCTGCTGAGCAGTTAGAGACTAGACTAATGAGTGGGCCATCTGTCATCTGTGAGAGGACTAACAAAAGGCCAGCACAGGACACTCTGGATGGTGTTTGGAGGATGATATGGAAATGAGGAAATGTCCAAATATAACATTTAAGATATACAGTTTGAAATGAGCTGCTAATTGGAGCTCACATGCATGCTTAGCATATGGACAACATAATTAGTTGTACAGTAAAGGGAAGTTCACAATCGAGGGTGGTAATAGACCGGCGCAGGATGCGATGCACTGAGCTATGAGCAGACGAGCACAGGAAGAAGCAAGGGATGGATGGGGCTGGAAAAGAGGCGCAGCTCAGAGTCTCTGCACTTGGGCGGCAGGGCACCCGGATGCCATTTGATCACCAGCACAATCTCAAACTTTATGTACTACACTATACCTACTATAATATACCATATGTACTATACTATGCTGCTATATACTATGCTGTCGTAGGAGTGAAACCTTCACAATAAATCCAGCATCTACTTACACTGCAGGGCAAATCTAAGCGACAGGAGCCCCTGGAAGTGGAAACAGAAATAAACTCTGGAGCAGTCGGTTCTGGTCTCTGAATGCATTGCTCCCCCCCAGAAAGCTCTTAGCTGTGTCAATGACGACAATGGTCAGGGCAGTAGAAAACAGCAGCTAACTAAGCAAAGTATTCATTACTCTCCCTAAACCACTGGGTAAAGATGCAAACTGGAATTTGAAATTATAGCCACATCACAGAAATTGTAAGAGGTTCAAAGTTCCATTTTTGGCACTTCTCTCTCTTCATGAAAGTAAATTGGATTGCAATTCCAATAAAAAAGATGCAAACGCATCCACTAACCAGCCATGAGTTGCGATGGAAAACTTAGAGAAAGCCTGTAATCGTGTAGTTATGTCAGCTTGGAGAATGGTTCTCTTCTGTCTTTTTTTTCCCCTTGCTCCTTTAAAATCAATGGAATGACAGAGCTATTGTTCAGAAATACATTATTTTTCCACTTCCCCACTGCGAAACAAAAAAATGCTTAAACATCAGCTCATCCCATCAGTTTCAGTGAGCTTTCAGCATATTGTTAAGTGCCAACCTGAGTAGACATATTTATTTTTTTTTTAATTTTAACACTTGCTCTAAGTGACTCATTCAAGTCAAAGGAAAGACCTTGCTCCTTCAGGTTTGAATCAGGCCCTCACTCACTGGGAAGAACACAGATATTTTTCTAACTGAACTCTTTTGGAAGTAAATTCCCCAGATAATTCACATACTCCTAAACATGCAACACGCTGCTTTGGCGAGGCTACCAAACTCCAATCTTCTGTAATAATGAAAGGGAAAGGAAGGAAACAGCTCTAAAGAGCCAAGAGGACTGAATTTTGCAGATCTCTGAATGACCATGGTGTTTTGCTATAAAATTAATAGGAGAAGAATGGGAAGAAGGATACACAACAGCTACCTATATTTTAACAATTGTTTGGATTCCTCACCAACCGTCAACTCATTTTGTAGTTGACACAGAATTTTAAACATGCGATTTTTAAATATGCAATTTTTCTGCTAAGGCATTACAGCACTCTTGTTATACAAAGTTTTATTAGTTTGGCTTGGGCATTTTCAGTGTCTTTCATTTGCATTATAAAAACTGAGAATAAGTGGCCAATAGCAATGTGTGCTTGGGAAACACACTACTGGTCTTTCATCTTCCTTATCAGGGACCTTAATCAAGATTTCACCACTTAGACAGCTAAAGAAAGCTGTGAAAAGCAACTATAATACAGAAAAGTAATTAATGTTGTGAAATGGCTTTGGGTCCTTGGATGAATGACATTGCAGATTAGCATCTTGCCCTTAAATGTAAAGTTGCCCTTGGGTAAATCTACAGAATATCTATTGGCTTCATAAAATCTCTCTATCAGTATCAGTGGGATTAGTAGCACAGCAACAGAACAAACCCTTCTAACATATCTATGCATGTATGATAATACTACTTTGTGCTTTGTCCTTCACAGAAATAATATTTTAATAATTTCAGGTTAGGCAAGACTGATGTTAAATTGCGCTGGGGTCAGTAACAGTACGTAGGAGGACAGAGATGGATTTTAAAATATTCAAGATTGGAGTCTTACACGGTTTATATGGCACCGGTATGTGATCATAATTGGAAAAGCATTGGAAATACTGCTTTTTTTCACAGAAGACTGCAGTTTTGTGGACCCCCACTCGTTGGGGGGGGGGTGTTGTACATAGCTCCATGGCAGTACTTCATTCTCTGTTCCTGCAAAAAACTTAATTCATTATCATTCCCTCATATTCTAGCAGATAAATAAAACAGCAGTAAAGGTCTCAATAAAGCACCTGTTCCTTCATTAGGGCCATTAGGGATATCAGTGCTAAAAAGGATGCTAGACAAATAATTCTAAATTGCAATGCAGCTAATATTTCCACTACCCTTGTTTCCAGAGAGTAGTTACCAAAAACACCATTGCCCCAGAGTTCTTACCCTGAAAAAGAGCTCCTGCCATCGGCAGGTGTGTTTGTGAAGGCGCGTATCGTCTGCAGTTGCTTTCCCCTGTAGTTGAATTGGTGGGAGAAGTCAGAGCCAGCTGTGCTGAGGGCAGCTGGAGAACGTGTTAACTCAGCACTACCCTTTAACACTCTCTCTTTTCATTACAGGTGTTAAAATTGTTCCCAATGGGCATAACAGACAAGGAAAGCCAAACACAAGGAAGGATTCGATCCAGTTCCCCATTAAATTCAAAAGAAAAACTAATAACTTCAGCTATAATAGAAGTTGGACTGGAACCTACATGAATGGCATACCGCAAATCATTTTATTCTTGCCAAAGCTTGTTCAGACTGCAGCAATTTCTATTGAGAGCTGGAATCTACATCCCCCAAAACCGCTCTATTCCAGCAAATACTACGTGCATTAATTCAAGTATTATTTGGTTTTCCCCTGACTAGAAAACAGAAGGCAGCAGAGGATAAAAAGAGCACATGGCTTGTGTGTAAGCACCAGCCCAGCTGCTGCTGGACCACTGTTTGCCCGTTGCTTAGCAATGCTTCATCTCTCTGCTGCAAATATAAACCTGAAGTTTTGTTTACAGTAAAATAATGACTTGATAGTGCTCCAATCACTTCTTCCAAACGCGTGCTACGTCACCTACTGAATGCAGGAAGCTCTTTGGGACAAAGGCTGTGGTTTTCAATGCCTAGCTCTGAGCCCACTGGAGAGCCTTACATAAAAAAAATGTAATAACAGAGCAGTAGTGTTTGCATATTTATCAGGAGGAAAGCTGGAAGAGGAATTTGAGGATTGCATTTTTGGGCATGGTTCTGGGCAACCAGCTCTAGCTGCCCCTGTTTGAGCATGGAATTGGACAATGTGATGTCTTGAGGTCCCTTCCAACCCCAACCACTCCTTGATTCTGTAATTTCAGGAGCAAAATACAGAACAGGAGAAATAAAGAAGTGAGAAATAAAGAAGTAAGAAAGAAAGCGACGCCCAGGGAGTGAGGAAGCAAACCAAAGCCAAGCCTCTGTGACACATTCATGCCTCACTCACCAGTTATCCATTTAGCCTCTGGGTCATGAATTTTGAAATCATCACTGAAGAGATCTTCCACCGTTATCTTCTTCTTCTGAGACAAGCTGTTATCTTCAACTGTAAAACATTTGAAAACAAACTGCCATTACTTCTACTTTGAAATGGATCTGAAACTACAGCAACTGAGAATAGTGCCATGTCATATCTCGTTTGGAAATGGTCCACAGTAAGCCTTCTGTCACACATACGTCCCTTCCCATTGTCAGTGTTATAAAAGGACTACGTAGTGGTTCACAAACAGAAACCTCGTAGTTATTCATGCCTGGACTCAGCGACTACAAAAAGACCAAGACAGGTCCAAAACTCACATTTTTGGATATAACCTGATCAGAAAAGATTTTAAAAGTAATGAAAAACACACCTCTAGATGTCATAGTGCTATATAATGCTGATTATTCCAAAGAGAATTAAAGCTACTTAACACTAAGACTATTCTGAAATCATTAGTTAAATTTTTAAAAAATAAAAGTGACCAAGTTTTTATATTTATATTTCCTTAAAAACTGTCATGCAGAACTAGTGTTGGAAAAGTATTTAGCCTTATCAGGGCTAAGACAGATTACTTCGGGAATTCACAAAATATTTTCCATGGGAATCAGACACTTGACTGCAGAAATATTTTTGAAATCTTTGAGACATCACCCTAAATCCTTAGGTGTTGCATAGCTGGCCCATACTAATTTTCATTTTTAGTGCAAGGATATAGAGTTTCATTTGCAAACATGGCAACCTCGACAGCTTTTAAGTTGAAGAACCAGACTGCCCATTTATGATGTTGTAAGACCAACTTGTCATAAACGATGCCCTTCATTTTGTTCATTCTTCCTAACTCTGCTCTGTGGCACTCTGCTTTTCCCACAAAGAAATACCCTCTGTACATCTTCCTCTGCTGTCCTTCCTACATCCCTCTCCACATTTCTCGTGATTCAGTCAGAGATTGCCAACCAATTTCTGATGCAAAGCACAATCTGAAGAAAATGAAGAACTGAGTTCTGTCTGCATATATATTATTGTTAAAAGAAAATCTGTCTCATCTAGGATGCCATCAAGACTAAACACGTATGAGTCAAACCAAATAAAACAAGGCATGCATTTAACCACTTGAAGTTTGCCACAGCTAGCATCTCCTGTGCCAAAATTATACCTTCTAATTTCTATCACCACCTCTCCGCTATGTAGCAATTCTCATAAACACAGCACAGAGGCTCCTGGGACTGTAATTGAAGTGTTTATGTTGAACCAATGGATTCTTGGGCCTTACAGACAAAGAGTATGTACATTACATCACAGAATGCTATACCGATGCCTAGTTATTATGAAAATGGATTTTTGTTTTCTCAAAGCTGAAATTTTTAGAGAAAAACTGAAATCAACAACTTTGATTAATATATTCCTTCCTTCCTTTGTTCTCCCAACAGTAATTATTTTTGTTACGACAAGCAGTCACTTTCTGTTTCCAACACTCAAATCTTACTGATAAAACATTTTCATGGAAACCTTTCAGTTAGTTGAAACACATTTACTCTTTAAAGGAACATGGAAGGCCACATTCTGAGTCTTTCCACATCACGAATGTGTGCTTCAGCATCTCTCCTCACTACAGCATCCTCATGCCTGAGGTCTATTGGTATCATGCAGCCTTCGCTATCTTTAACATTTTTTAGTGCTAAACGTGCTACATTGACACACTAGTGATTAGAAACAGTGGAAATAGACTCTCTGAAGCCATTAGAGAGAAAAAGTCTTCTTCACTACACTAAATTGAAGCCCCTGGAGCTACTTGAGACTACTGAAAATTACTTATGAACAATGTTTTGTTTCACTAAAAGGTGTTTCAATATAAACTATCATTTTTACCAAATTAAATTATATTCTTCAATTTTCATATTTTTTCCAGGTTTGATTGAGGTTTCAGTCACACTGCTCAATGTGGCTTCCAAAGACCAAGACACATTAATACAAGTCCGCAGCCAAATCCCTCTGTGTGACAGCATTATGCCAAGTTCTTCTGCATAATTTTATTTATTAAAATGGAAAATAGAGCAACTCCAGGAAACTGGTCCAATTAAGTTCCCACCATGGTGCAAGGTCCCAGCACTGGATACCCGGGGAGATCAGTGGTGGTGCAGAACAGCAGGTTGGAGCCCACATACAGCCCTGGGCTTAGAGCTTTTGATGTGCCACTTCCCATATGCCATCCTGAGGAACATGGACACCCTCCCCACCATCGGGGCATAAGGACAGGCACAAGCAAACCTCTGTGTTGGAGATTTAGGAAGGGGAAGAGTAGGAATCCCTTCTTATTCCCTCTTTCTGTGCAGGATGGAGACAGCCAGTCTGGGAGCTGCACCACCTCCATACCTCACAGCACTTCAAACCCCTCCTAAGGGAGAGCACATCCAGGAGCATCCATAAGGCATGTTTCTTGTTGAAATTCCCTCACTGCCTCCTGCAGTGGGTTGTAATAACTGCAACAGGTCCCATAATGAACCATGGACAACATTAATCTCAGCCATAGAGCTGGGGAGAAAACACATAACTAAATAATCAATCAGTCAATTATTTTTTTACTAAAGAATTCAGATTTACTGACCTCTCATCTAACACATAGGTAAGTCAGAGTGCTCAGTAAGAAAGCCTACTCCATTCCTCTGGCTCCAGTGGAGACATTTACAGAGGAAGAAATTCAATTGCGGACCTCAGGTAGTCCACCCTCTCCTGAGCAGCTGTCTCTGAGCATGCCTTAGAGTGTCTAAGGCAGCTGGTGGACACAGGTTGTGTACACACCCAACTGCAGAGGCCTTGAGGCCTCCCTGGGTTTACAAAAGGAGAGGATCAAGCACTTGCTGCCACCTTTTTTGCATGCGTGTCCCCCCCGGCCAGCAGACCCAGATGGCAGCTGCCAGCCAGGGCCTGACAGCACAGCAGCACGGCAGCAGCGCAGGTGGCACAAGGACTTGTGATTTGAGTGCCAAGTCAGAAACCTACCATCCAAACAGCAAACACATGCCGAGAGAACCAAGTGAAAGCCATGTTCGTTTTATTTTTGATTCAGCATTAAGGGCATGACAGCAACCCTGTATTGGTCAGACCTTTCGGGTTCATCCATCTGCACCTTGTCCTTGAAGTCCGCGCACCCAAAAGCCATGGGCTGAACTGATCAAACCTTGCTCTCCAGAACAGAAAAGGGCTATGAGCCGACGCCCCTGCCAGTTTTGCCTCTGCAGTACCAATACTTTCTTTCAAGCTTCCTCTCAACTGCAGCAATGCTCAGAGGCTGCTTGATGGCTCAGAAGGTTTCAGTGACCTTTGGGTGCCCACCATTCTTTCCATCATCCCTGGGGCTCAGCTACAGGTCAGTGTCAGATGCTTTTCTCACACACTTCGTGGCCTATTGTGCATTGCAAGCACATGGGTGAGTGTCTCCACGAACATCCACCTCTCGGCAGACCTGACCCAGCATGCCAGGAGCTCCCTTCCGACCTCAGCATAGCTGCTCAATCCCTGGGCAGACCCGAGCCTCCTTTTCCCCCAGACAACCTCCCCGTACCCAAAAGGCAGTGGCCAGACAAGGCAAACAGCACCCTCATGCCCTTGTGTAAAATCCCTTTTTTTTTAATGGCATATAATACATGTTTATATATAACAGTGGTGAACAAACAAATTACACTCCTGCACAGCCAGGCACAGGATATGTCCTTGTTCTTCCTGACTAGAAAAAGTCATACAAAGCTTATTAGGCAAAAAATTTGGCTGTCTGACAGCATGCTCTGAATTAATGCTATACAATGACTACCTTAGTACCATCTCTGAAGAATGTTTCTTATGAATGTTATAAAAAAATTAATGTGGATTTGGGTGTACTTTCTCTTTTTCAGCTAAAGGTCAGATTTGAAAGGAGCAAATTTGAAGTATATCTCCAGGAAGCTTTAAATATCAGGAACAGATGCGCAAAAAGTCCTATTTTGCCTCCATTTACAAACAGCCTTTTCCTTAGCAAAATGTCTAATGGAATTTTGGGGAGGCTTTTTAGTCAAAGTTTCTGTAGGATTGGGTCCTCCCTTCAGCTTTGATATATATGAGTGTGTGTGCACACACACGCATAACTATAAACTATCCATGTGTTTATACAAACAGACACTACGCTGCTAGGATGGGACCCGTACAGGTGCCATATGCTGTGACAAGTGAACAACCGCCATTTAGGAAAGGCTCATTCCCACACTTTTATCATTTGTATAAATAGCTTCACATTTTTCAAAGGTGGGTGGAACGGCAGGACTCGCACACGAAACCGGAGTCCTTCAGCGTAGGCAGTTGTGTGCATGTGCTACACTACAGGGTAACAAAATGCAAGCTTTCAGCAGTTACTCCTTCTTTCAATAATGTTGTTCTAGAATACCAAAGGATATACAAATCATAGAAATGTTGAAATTTTATTAGGATTTTATAAAATAAGACCTAAGCGTTATCTAGCAATAAAGCACTGCTATTGTAATTACAATGTCTGCTGAATGCAAAGAGCACTGTTCCCAGTTTAGGAGCTAATCTTAAACCAGGATGAGTGACCTGCCTCTGAGAAACCCAAACCAGTAGGGATTTCAGCCTTTCTGAAGCTGAATCCAGAGTTAAAACCTTCTTTAAAGAAGGTTTTGGCTGTTTTGCAAAAGAATCTTGAAGAGATATATAAAACATAGAAACATAGAGTCATATAATGCTTTGGGTTGGAAGGGACCTTTAGCACCCTTTTTTTCCTTTTAAAATACTTTTTTTCCTCAACTATTAAATACCTTAATCAGCATTTGTTCTGCTAAGCAAGCCTCCCCCATTCCCCACGCTACCACTTGTTCTTACACAAGACTATCCTGACTTCCACAGTATTAGGAAATACCACCATCATGATGCAAATTATGGATCAAGTTAACCTCTTCTTTGTCTGAACACAGACTACAAGCCTGCATGCTGCACTTTATCCCATACATGCCCCAAATTACTCTCTGTAGGAAGAGAAGAGAAGAGAAGAGAAGAGAAGAGAAGAGAAGAGAAGAGAAGAGAAGAGAAGAGAAGAGAAGAGAAGAGAAGAGAAGAGAAGAGAAGAGAAGAGAAGAGAAAAGAACATGATGTTCAGCACTGGGTTTAGAGTGTCTCTATATTGCATGCCTTGGTGTTGCACTGCAAAACAGGCCTTCAAAACAACAGCAAAATATTCAGAGAAGAATGGTTTCCCAGCCAGGGAGAGGGCCAAGATGGACAAGTACAGGTAAGGAATTCAGAGATAAAATTCAGAAGGGTATTTGTACTAGCAGGGCAGCGTCAGGCTGGACTCCAACATTACCATCAGAAGAAAGACTTTAAAAATTTGAAGTATTTGCAAGCACCGTGCTTTGCTGTGCCAGACTGCATCACCTTGCTTGAGACATTTCTAGTGGAGAGCTCAGGTTTTTTTTTTTTCTGATGTCACTCTCACATTTGACAGCAGCTCCCTATCCCATGAACATGCACAAAACTGCTCCTCGTCCTTCTTTCCCAGGCCTCCTGTCCCTTCCCCACCTCTTGTTCAAATATCCATCACTTATTTTTCAGCTCGAATACCAAAGGATAATCATGTATTCTTCCAGTGAACTATTTAATGGCAGGTAAATGCAGACTCTGCTTCTCCTTTTGGACAGGCCCTTCTATCTTCCCCACTCGTGCCTTGCTGGGACATTCTATCCCCAGTCAGGATTAGCAATGTAATACTGTTTATGTTTGTCAAGCCAGCCTCAGTCTCACTTACCACTGGCTGGTGGGAAATGCCTGTGAAATGAACCTCCTGTTACCCTGTACCAGAGTGCATCCTCGTAACAAGCTCCAGGGCCAGTCGCCCAAGAGAAGACTAAACTCAGCTGCTGCCAAGCCACAGCAGCAACCTAAGCTATCTATTTTACCCTTGGCAGAGTCTCACCATGAAGCAGTCTGGATCCATAATAAAACCAGAAGCAGTACTGAGCTCAGAGTTTTTGTATTTGCACGTAGGGGACAGTTCTGAAACACCAGCAGGGAATAAAACAACCCAAACCCAGTTTTAGCAAACCAGGTAATTAGAAATCTTAAAAAACATGAATGGAAATTTTAGCATAGAAAATTACTTTTCATATTCCTAAGTTTTAAGCACAGAGACTCTCTCAAAGGTGCTATTTGGAATTGTTGCTAAGTACATACTAGTAACTGTGTGATTTATGTCTATACCTGTGTGCATACGTACACGCGCGCTACACCTTCTTTGTCTAGGCACTTACCTGGACAACAGCACTGCGGTATCTATAGTCATAATAGTCATTAGTGATTTTATGTATGATTTTATTATGGAGAAGTGGGAGTAGGATTCAGGAGAAGTCCTAAGTGAGGTCTACAGTAGAGCCCAGAATTGAAACCAGAGCTGCTAAGTCCTCACCAGATATCATTCTGACCATCCTTATAAAGAAATCATTATTTCAAGTGGTCTTGTAAAAGGAAAGACTTGTGATTTAGACTGTATTTAGGACTGGACAGGTATGTTTATGCCTCTGCCCATGTATCCTTCTGCACAGAATCCTGCTCTTCAATGGAAGTGGCGCTCTCATCTACGCAGTGCGAGCAGACAGCTTCTTGAAGCCCACAAGTATGGGTTTAGGAATCTAGGCTTCAGCATGCATTTTTGAAAAGTCTGGGACTGCGATTCTGTAAAATAGAAGGCGATATTTCCGTACCTAATGGGTAAGGGACGACACTTGTCACTGCAAATAAACGGTGCCTGACGTGAGTACAGTCCACAGACCATGCTCCAAAACATCTCAGAAATGATCTGCACCGTTCAAAGGTGATAAATCTGAACCCTAGCAAAAGTAATTTAAAAAATGATCCTCAATTAAGTTTAACCTTAATTAATTCAATTACTTAATTTCTCTGGCATGACCATTAGCTACTTACATTTACATTGAAAACTTCAGGATAGCATGAAATAAACAGAACATGGCATGACAATAAATAACCAGAAGGATAACGTAGTGATTGTTTCACTTGTTTTTAAGTTAACTCAGTGCAGTCCTGTATTTCTTGATTTACCACTGTCTCCAGTCTACCATACAGCAGGACTGTGGAATAAGAATTATGCCAAGGAAGATGGCCCTGGTCTGCTGAACTGTATGTCAGTTCACACGCTACAAGCTAGAAATTTCTGCCCCACAACTTCTGTCTCATGTTTCCACTTCACTGTCTTGTGTTCCTCCATTTCCTTTGGTTTTATTTCTCCCTTGCTTCCGTTCTCCTCCTCAGCTCTGTGCTCTCTATGCTGCTGTAGCTAGAACAACTCACAGGTACTCATCCAAGAAGCCCCTTTCTTTCTCCTCCACATCCCTCTGCAGGGGACCTTCTGCCTTCTCTGTGTTTTGTAGCTGCTCACCCTTTCTGACACTGAATTCTCTTTTCTATGTCTTATCTCTCATTTCTCTCATTTGTCTTTTCGTATTCAGATCACAAGCGTCTCAGAGCTGCAAAAGCACATTATTTCTACCCTGTAAGTAGTAATGGAAATTTACAGGGCTGTATAAATATGTGATAATCAATAATCATAATGATATACATTAAAATTCAAGCCTACCACCTCAGCAGCTACTGTAAGAGAAGTAATTTACCGAGGTTACATGCACAGAACTTTGCTGAAACTTGGTAAGGGGATTAACTTCAAGAATCCCTTACTGGGAAGTTGCTAATTATTTGCTGTGGTTGGATGCTATCTATCTGGCACATTCTTTTGTTAAGCTGGAACTCTATGGTCTGATTTAAAAATCAGTACAGCTGAACAGGATAGGATTTAGGTGCCTAAGCACAGGCTTCTGATGCCATTTTAGATGCTCTAGGATATGGCACCCAACTGGCGGCTGCTGCTCCAGGTGGGCATGAGCTTCAGGAAGTCCTGTGTCCTAATGGACTGCCCTGTGTAGGTGTCTCCCACATCCTGGCACATCTAAAATGATGCTCCCCATTATGTTTAGGCAACGAGGTTTCACCCTTGTACCTTCAGCTCAGTAGCCCTGACGTTTGAATAGAAATGTAAAACTCTAAAACAATCTACCTAAGAATGGCCTCGAACTCAGCTCACATCGAGCTAAAGAACAGGAAGGATAATTCCTTTGATGTTGTCTTCACAGTCAGTTTGCAATCCCTTTACCCTTGGAAATGTACAATTACAGAAGAAAAACAGAATGGAAGTGAGTTAAAGGTTATAAATACCTGGTGTCAGGAGAATAACAGAGGTGACAATCAGGGAGCAGATAACGAGAATAACAAGTAAGGCAATTGCAATTCCTTTCCAGTTTCTTTGAGGAGGATTACTCCCCACCAGCTCCTAGAAACATCAAAGGAAAATGAACATTTAGAAAAGGCACTTAGAGAAGGAGACAAACAGCAGAATCCAAACAGCAATATATGTCCGCAGAACCCCACCAATCACCCTGCTACCATGGTGGGTGAAGCCCATTAGCCAAATACAATTCATGCCATCATAATACATTGCGGTATTAGTTGAATCCACGCCAAGTCAGATTACACAATGAATAAATGGAATGCACCCATAGGATGCTTGGCAATGTAACCTGCGCTTCCCACCACCTCCTCACATAACGGGCACCAGCCACCCCCACCAGCGTTCGCCCAAACTCACTTATCAAAAGCCAATTTCCTACCAAGCCTCATTAAGTCTGGGAATAAAGAGCTTTACAGTAACTTTCAAGAAACTTTTATAATAAGATGCCGGAGAAGAATACAGGAAGACAAATAATTCACAGGGGCATGTACGGAGATAAAAATCAATACGGATATCCCCATGGTGAATTTTCTGCCTTCCCAGAAAACATCACATCTTCGCAGGCATCTTGCATGCATTCCTAGGTTGGTAGGTCTAAGGACATGAGGATAGGCTTCACAGCTAGCATATACATTAAATTTAATCACGTCCTTAAAACTTTAGAATAAAAGCTCCATCACTATTCACTGATTAGCTTTGACTTCACAGCGGTTGTACCATATGTTCCGTCTATGATGTATACATCACCCCTGCTCTCGAGACTGAGGTTTTTATGAAGTGCTGTGTTTGCATTCACAATATCTTAAATATTTATTGCACTTTATCCCTTTCATGCTTTTTGCTGGATTCTCCTTAGCACTGTGCATTAAATGTGATTTCATGCACGCATTGAAGCATCCCCAGGAACTGTATCCACTTTCCTGGAACGCTGAATTCACTCAAAGGATCTGGCCTCAGAGCCAGAACAACTCTGGATGCTCCTCCTCCTTTGTGACCTCACCAATTTCAAATTTTTGCCTCATTTCCTTGATTATGAGGGATGGTGGGTCTAAGACAGGCCTGTGGGTACTTCTTTAATGATTTTTCTCTCTTTCATATTTTTCAGGAAAACAAAAGGCTTTATAATAGACTAAGTTCTTCAGTGATTCAGAGAGTTTGTTTCACTTACTGTAACTTTTTCTGATACACAGCAACATGGCCTGAACAGGGATGTCACCGATCACAGCTTTGATTTCAGAAAACACTACAAAATAAGATAATGTTGAGATGCTCCTCCTATATGTTTGGGGATCTGTCCATTACAGAGGCTATAAATCTGCAATGGAATGTGAGGTTTGAGGCAGTATCTATAATTCATTATTTATTCTAGTTCTGGAAAGGACATGATGATTCTCTTCCTTCCGGCAAAGAGGGGTAGAGGTTAGCACCCCTCCCCTCCTTGCCTTTCCCTCATTTGCACCTGGCTTTCTGTTTAAAATTAAAAATAATTACAAGGAACAAATTTATAGTTTATTATTCTTACTGGAGAAAAATATGAAATTTGGTCAGGAGCCTTGAGAAAAGCAATTTTGCCCACAAGCAAACAGAAAAAATAAAAATATTTGCATTTTTATAGCGGCTTCACCCTAAGCATGAATACAAATGTTAATTAATTTAGTCTTCTAACACCTTTTTTAGGAAACTGTTATGGTCCTCATTTTTCAAATGGTGCAGATAGGCTCAGAAGAGAGTCTGTGACTTTCCTGGGGTCACATACAAATCAAGAAATAAAGCCAGGAAAAGAATCCAGGTCTTGTTAGTAAGTGGCAGAAATATTCTTCCTGTCACAGCAGGGCACAGTGGGACCTAAAGGGATGACAGGAGGACTGGGGAGAAGCAGCTGAGAAAGCACAGTGCTTCTCCCCAGCCAAGCCCTACCAGTATCTGAAGGACAGAGGTAAGACGCAGGCAGCGCTACGGGGCTGGCAGCAACAGTCACTTTCCTGAAAATAATCTAACAACCCTCTGCCCCCGTAATGGTCAGAAGTTTTAAAATTGAAAAAAAAAATAGTTCACAGACTTGAATTGGATCTACAAACCCAGATGTAGTTCAAAAGCTTAAAACTGTGCATTAAGGGAGCCTTCCCCAGCCATGGTTCCCAGGGCGACACAAATCCACACACGTGCTTAAGATTTCAGGACATCAATACTTTCACTGAATTCATTATCACATCATAATCCCATTAATTCTTCAGTCATCCGATCAATATCTGAGCAAAATCACAACAAAACAGACTGGGAATTTCTAGTGTATCAAGAGGAGGAAAACTGTTCATAAACAAAACTTTGGGGTTTAATACACTGCAAGGAAGCAGAAAGGAATGCTTTCACTTTATTTTAAAAATTCCATCAGGAAACTTCTCCTGATAAAAAGCAAGAAGAGATAAATGACATTTCAAAGAAAGATAAACAGCTTTATTCATCACAGGTTTGGAAAGCAGCTTTTTTGTTCTCAGTCATCTGAAGTCTCTTTTGACGGAATCACTTACAGTAAATCTGCTGCACACACATAGTACCATATATATGCTAGCACCCACGTCTTAGATCTTTCCTATGTATATTCCTGTTAATTCCAGAGGGATGTTGCTGTGTCAGTGTGACCAGCTTTTACTTCCAGGAGACTGCAGCCTCACCACCAGCCCATGATAGCCCATGCCCTTGGCAGCAAACTCCCACCTCTTCAACAGGAGTTCCCACGAGCGGACATCAGCTGCCTATTCACATTGCTCAGGCAAGCCTCTGCGCTTGGGAGTGAAGCCAGGAAGGTGCTTAATTAAGCCCTAGGCAGGTACAGATTCGAGCACAGAAAATAATGTTCTTGAAGTGGCACCTCAAAGGGTTTGTTTCCAACACAGAGCACAAAGCTATAATTTGCCTATTCCTGAAAGGTCCCAGCTTGCAGGTGTAAATACAGAGATCTGAACCAAACAGCAAGCAGATACCCCTCATGAACTATGGCTGTTAATCCTAAAGATACCACTTTGGTTTTACTACTGAAACCTGAGCGTATTACACGAATGGAAATAAACCAAGCGTGCACAGTGTCTACTCTGATGAAGTGATACTGCTGAAAACAGCATGAAAGGAAATATTAAAACAAAGTCACTTATAAGTAGGAGTCACCTGATCTCTGCTTCTCACGAAGAGCTAACATACCTCCTGCATGACCTCTGCATGCAAGCTAAAGCCCTTCAGCCTGGATTTTCTCCTTTTTTCTTTCCTGTTTATTTTCCACCCCCTTCCTTCTCTTACATAAAACCTTAATTGTTTTTGGATTAGGAAAGTAAAACAGATGTTACCACAGGTTTTAACATAAGCGCACTTCATTGATGCCGCATATTAAAAACTGTAAATGTTATCACTTTCATCTTCATTTATGATTGAAAAATAACACTACCCCCCTGTGAAGCTGACTTTCAAGCCATAAATCCAGACTTCTACAGTATTTTAAGACTCTAAAATACAGATCTGTGATGACATATTTTCCTGTCTGTGAAAGAATCACTGTACTGACATGATATGGATGAAGGTTGGATGTGCTCCAATCCAAGAGGCTGTCAACAAAATTATTTCTGGCATGTTCATTTGAAGCCTGCCAAAAGTCTGCCAGCACGGTGGCCATATTAGAATAACATAATAGCTTGCTAAAAGAAAAACTCATCAGGCACAACTTTGATTTTTTTTTAATAGCCATGTCTATATTGCTAAATGAAAGAAGAACAATATAGACATCACTTGTCAAGTATTGGTATTATTTAATAAAAGCTACAGATCTTGGACCAAAATCTCTGAAGGACCAATAGAGGGATGGTCATTGTGGACCTTAGTCCTTAGCGGAGCTTCCTCTTAGTGGAGTTGCTACATTTGCACAATAACAACAAAACCTAGGTGTGTTATACTGGCATATAAACTTTCCGGACACACGTGCTGAATGCAAGGGCCCTTGCTGGGGCAGGTGACACTGGGCCATGGCTGCAGATAGGAGGCTGAGCTCAGTTATACCAGTGTAACAAGGGAAAAAAAAGGAAATTAATGGTATGAAACAAAAGCAGGTGCAAGTTCCCTTTCTGACTTCAGAGGTGGTAGGATGGGACTTATAGCAAGGTTTTGTATGGTTTCCATACCTGCCATTCTTGCAAGCTCTGCTTCTTGCTTTTTTTGATTTGCTTCTAAATTTTAAGTAAATAACCCAAAATGCTACACACTTACAAACACAGCAAATGACAAATCTTCTAGCAAGCTTGTCAACACACAGTTAATTGAGGAATATGTATTCTACCTTCACCTCAGGCTGCCTTGTTCTGAATTAAAACTTTTTCCTCACGACATGGCACAGTGAGTGTACGTCTCTGGCAAGTCAGCTCATCAGTTTCAGAATGTGTCCAGTCCTGTTCAACATAGTCATCAATGACCTGGACGAAGGGACAGAGTGTGCCCTCAGCAAGTTCGGTGACGATACCAAGCTGGGAGGAGCGGCTGATACACCAGAAGGCTGTGCTGCCATCCAGCGAGGGCTGGACAGGCTGGAGAGCTGGGCCGAGGGGAACCTCATGAAATTCAACAAGAGCCAGTGCAAGGTCCTGCCCCTGGGGAGGAACAATCCCATGCACCAGCACAGGCTGGGGGTGACCTGCTGGAAAGTGGCTCTGTTGAGAAGGACCTGGGAGTGCTGGTGGGCAGCAAGGTGACCCTGAGCCAGCACCGGGCCCTTGTGGGCTGCATTAAAAGGAGTGTGGCCAGTAGATTGAGAGAGGTTATTCTCCCCGTCTACTCTGCCCTAGTGAGGCCACATCTGGAATGCTGTGTCCAGTTCTGGGCTCCCCAGTTTAAGAAGGACGTGGAACTGCTCAAGCAAGTCCAGCGGAGAGCTACCAAGATGATCAGGGGACGGGAGCATCTCCCTTGGGAGGAAAGGCTGAGAGACCTGGGTTTGTTCAGCCTGGAGAAGAGAAGACTGAGGGGGGATCTTATCAATACCTATAAATATCTAAAGGGTGGGTGTCAGGATGATGGGACTAGGCTTTTTTCAGTAGTCCCCAACGACAGGCCAAGGGGCAGTGGGCACAAGTTGGAGCACAGGAAGTTCCATCTGACTATGAGAAAAAATGTCTTCCCTGTGCGGGTGCCAGAGCAGGGGCACAGGCTGCCCAGGGAGGCTGTGGAGTCCCTTCCCTGGAGACATTCAAACCCCACCTGGACGCGTTCCTGTGCCCCCTGCTCTGGGTGTCCCTGCTCAAGCAGCGGGGTTGGACAAGATGATCTCCAGAGGTCTCTTCCAGCCCCTACCATGCTGTAAAAAAAACAAAAAACAAACCAAAAAAATCCTAAACGCAAACAAAAGAACCCAACATGTTCCAGAATAAAAAATTTTGCTGAGGAATTAAGGTATGGGAACACTGTTGTCCCTGGCAAAAACTCGTATGACGGTCAGTGGAAAAATAATCTTGCTGTTAATTAGTTCTTTATAATACAAAATTGCTGGATATTATAACTGCTAAACAGTACAACAAATGAGATAAAGAGTAGGTAACCCATACAGTTAGATTATTAACCTCATATTGCATAAAAAGAAATATTAATTTCAATGATAACAGCAGTAAGCTAGATGCATTGCAGTGGTTACAGCAGGAGGTTTGCTGAGACCTCTGGTTATACTGCTGATCGATACTGCCTTACTGTCTCAGCACACTCCTCCGCCTGTCTGGATCCTCTGCCGCTCTCCTGCCTCAAATTTAGGATGGAGGTTCTTCATGGGCAGGAATCTTCTTTGGTATCCTGCCTGGCACACTGGAAACCTCAATCACTAAAGAGCTTAGGCGGTATCAAATACGGATAAACGATAATAAGCACGTAATTGCATCCTTCTCAACCCTGAATTCAGGCTGAGTTACTTTTGTTTAGTTTTTTTTTTTAATTTATTTTCTTTCCTTTCCTTCTCCTCCCCAATCGCCTCCCTCCCCTCCTGCTGCTGCAGGCCACCCTGAGCTGTGCTCCAGCTGGAGTGTGATGCTGAATAGCAATCGGGTTGCAGATAGACTCGGAGAGCCTGAGGCTACAGCAAACTCAGTTGTTCAGATGCTAAAGGTGACACTTTAGAGTGAGAGGAATAAAAACTTTGTATTTTTTTACAAATGAGGCATTGCGTGTATATGGGCTTTCCTGCAATATCCCAACAGAAAGATTCAGAGGGATAAAACCATCCTGCCTGTTGTGGTGGTGAAAGACAACTATGTTATGTTTTTTCTTCATCTTCTGTTGATAATACACGCTTTTACTAATAGGGACCAATGACTTAATAACAGTTAACATCTTTGCTGTCTAATCCCCAGCACCTTGAGAAAAATCTTCTACCCTGCACACAATGGGACACGGTATTCTGCCCTGCATTTCTGGGAGGCTCTTTTATGAAAGCCCTAAAGCCACTCATTTCAGCCCTGCAGCTCCATCTCCTCTCACAGTTTTCTGCAGAGTGCACATATGCAAAAGCTTTGAGGTTGGGCATTAATGGAGTGTTTGAGAGTGAGCGAGGAAAAGTGTGTATCTGTAACACTCAGCCCTTTGTAAAAATAAACCTTGCATGTTTTATGCTTTGATAGAGCTTTCAGTCTTACATGTTTCTATTACAAAGCCAGTAGGAGAAAATGAATGCCATCTGCACCTTACACCTAACTGTTAGCTTTAACAGATGATGGGGTTTCCACAGTTTTAGTGCAGAAGGCACCAGGTCCTCAGCTAGCATTGACTGACACAGATCATTGGCTCCACTGGAGCAAAGCCAGTCTGTGTCAGCTACAAATGAAACCCAGTACTAGTTCTAAATTAAAAAGAAATCTGTAAAAAGATCTAAACACAGTAATATCTAGGTTTCCTAGCTGTACTGTATTGCAGGAATGGATATTTAATAACTACCCATCATTTTTATGAGTATTATGATGAAACAGTTTTGGATCCCCTCCAGATCTAGCAGCACTAAACGATGAATTTAGCATCTCTGTATTTCGAACTGACATCTCACATGACTTTTGTACCCAAGTATAATAACCACACTGCAACATCCTCCTATCACCTTACAACGTATAAATAAGCAGCATTGCTGTTTGAAACGTTCCCAAATCACTCCTAGTGCTGAGGGACAAAGTGACTATGTAGGATTTCCAAAATAAATTAGAAGTTGGGTACATGGACTCTGAAATGCTGCCAGGAGCCTATTCTCAAGGTGACAAAAATTCAAGCTGCGAACACCAGCTGGACCTGTTGCACCAAGTGTGGCTCCAGCCAAGGGCATGGCCATCTTCTGACTCACAGCCAAGAAAAGGAGATGGCAATATTGTATGTGTGTAGGACACACAACATATGTGATTAGAGATATTTTTAGCCAAGAACTGTGATAGTTTTGATTTAATGTGATCTTATTAATCTTCTTCACTTTCCCATCACCAGTTTCGTTCATTCATCTGCTGTAACCTAGATGTTTTTATAGCACCTGACACAGTGGGACTGCAAATCCGCACATGGGCCCTTAGCCGTTACTGTAACTCAAGTCATAATTAAAGATCCATTCCCAATAGTGATAGAGCCCATAAAATCAACAGCATTTCTTTGATTTTATTTCAGTGTTCAATATAAGCACACACATTCACCCACTGAACAGAACCATATAATCTCCTCAGGTGAAATATCTGCCACGGCTCCAGTAAAACTTGGTTTGCCACTTAGAATTTTATTCCATGAGTCTGTTATCATCAGATCCATGAAAAGGCTCGGCAAACCTAAATGCCACAGATCACATCACTGATCCCAGGACCCCTCTATGCCACAGCACTTGCTTAGCTCCAGTTTTTCCACGATAATGCTCTGACAGCCTGGCTCCCTCCAAACCGAGACACAACACACACATAAGCCTTGAAACAATTCGTACCCATGCAGGGAGCATCTGCAAAAGGTGATGTTGCCAAGGCATGCCAGGATGACATCTCTACTCTATTTTTTGAAGAATTACAATCTCTGCAAGATTCGAGAGCCTGGAGAAACCACCTCTCAGCTTCATCGTCTCCCCTAATTCCAACACAATGCCATTCTGCTTACATTTGTAAAAAGGCAATTACAATTTCTAGTGAAACTATATTTCAGAAAAAAAAGAAAATATCATTCAATTTATGACTCTGAACACCAAGGAAGAATTTGTGATAAGGGAAGTAGTAAGGTGTTTAATCTCCCTGGGTAGAAAGACAGCATTAGAAATTCTGTTTAATATTATATTTTACTAACTCCTAGGCATTTTTTTTCCCTGTAATCTAGTTTGTAAATAATTTGTTTCTAAATAGTACAGGAAGGAAAACATGAGGTGAAAAAAGATTTAATTTATAAATAATTTGTTTGGGAACAACGTGAGAAACAGCCGTGAAGACAGCCGAGTTTTCAGGTCACCACATTGCAGAAACAGTGGGAAGGGGAATACGAAAAAGGTGTGTACAGCAGGGGGGAAGAAAACAGGTTTATCAATTTCATTTTGCACTCTCCTGAGGTGTCCATCAAACTGAGGATGCAGAAATTGCACTGTGTGCTAAGAAAGTAAAAATTACCTTGCCAGGTTACTTGCAAACACTTCGGTGATACAGTAATTATTACATGAATTCATGTGTGAATTAAAGCAGCTGGGGGGTAGGGGAGGGTCACTCTTCCGTTGGTCAACATACATAACTCTCGTTAACACACAGCAAAGCTTCATGCGTGTACAGAGAAAAAAAAACACACAGAGAGAGGGAAGCACCCTCCGTACAAGCTACCATGCCATCCACCATCTACCATTACTATCTGAAATACACCAGCTGCTTTTTGTTCCAAATAGATTTCTCTCATCATCACTTCTTACAGAATAGTGGGATCTCAGATGAGGCCTCTGGCTGGCGTGAGGGCTGCAAGGTGATGGCTCCTGGAGGTCCTGCGGCCGTGGGAGCAGTTGAGCAAACCAGGTCAGAGACAGGATTGACACCCCGAGGCCCAGAGTTACGTGGGGAGGTGAGGGACACGGCCAGACCGAGGGGCAAGGGAATGGCGTGGGATGGCACCGCAGGGAGGGGGAGGCTGCAGTGGCAATTCAGAGCTTTTCTGGGGGAGAGAGCATTTGATCAGAGCCCATAATAATGGGACTTCAGAAGTAATGAAAATTTCGTGAACCTCCATGATGAGACACAACATAAAATGCTTTTACTTATTGAACAAAGAAAAAATGTCTAAACTAACAAGTATGTGATGATAAAATCTGTTTTGTGTGCCCATTAAAAAACACTCTGAATTTATGAAAGAACCAGCAAAAATCACATATTTCTGTCCTCTGTGGGACTCGAGCGATGTGTGTTTTTACATAAAAGTTGGGTTTAGCAGAAAAAAAAGAAATCCCTTAAATAAGCCAGTAGAATCTCACAAGAGAGAAAAGTTCCTTCCGCTTCAAGCCAGAACCTGCCCTTATTGAGGTCAACAACAACATCCTTAGTAGCATGCCTGAGTCATTTAATCTTTTTCCATGTATCATAAATTAATCAGATTATGATGCTAGATCTCTCAAGCATTTGAGTATTCTATTAAAATCAAAGTGCAGTGTAGGAGGTGTGTAAAATGCAAACTCCAGAGTTATTGTGGATGCTAACATTCACAGATTCTTTTCATATATCTTTTACACAACTTTTATTTCAAGCACCAATCATTTACTGTTTTGAAAAATAAAAATTGTTTGATGCATGGATGTTTCAAAGACAACATGTTATTCATTATTGGAGTAATATTTATGTTAAGATGCTAACTATTTTATAATTTTACCTTTAAGAAAATCTTAATTTTCTGATGTTTCTAGGGTCAAAGGCCATTACACTCAGTCATACTTGATGTGTGGGTCTCTAGTACTGTGTTTCCATCTGAAGATTGTAATGTATAATTATAGAAGGAATATTCTTCTCTGATACAAATTTTAACAAGGTTGAGCAATGGAAAAGCAATGTGTAAGTGTAGGCCTGTATTTGACACAATGCTTTTAAATGAAAAGACATTAGCAGTTCTTGGAGTGAGATGCAGAACAAAGGCTTTTCTCTCCCAGCTAAGTCCCCTTCTCCCCAGCCTGTAGAGCCGAGATATTTTTGCTTTGTCTCTTTCCCCTTATTCTCATCTCCTGAACCTTTAATTCCTGGTTTCATAAGTAAATACAAACCAGTAAAGAAAGCAAACCAAAAGCTGTTCTCTTGTCCCGGGGCAATCGGCAGAGCACACCTCTCGCGCACAACAGCCAAACCCCCTTACACTGCAACGCAGCACGACCGTATCACAACTTCTTTACCAAAAGAGTCCCTGGCCCACTCTGAACCCCAGGCTTTGCTGCAGCATTCCTGGGACATTCTTGCTAGTAATGGGCCAAAACCATGCCTGGGAACATGCTAACAAACCACACCAGCAATCACCTATGCTTGGTCCCCTGCACCCCTCCGGGTTACTTCACCGTATAAATGGAGCCCTACGCTCCATCTGAATCCCAAATTCCCTAACCTACGGTCTCCAACTCACCCCCAGTTCTGCAATTCTTACTCTTAAGGAAAATCATTTGCTTGAGCTCATGCCGATACTCATGCAGAAGTCAGGAGCAAGGGACACAACAGTGAAAGGATGGCTGTCTTTTCCATTTTTATAATGTTAACTATTTCTTTACGGCCAGCAGCAACCTGTGCTGACTTCTGTGAACATTGCTTGGATGATGAGGCAACGAGCAAAGACCACAGGCTGCAAGACTGTCCTCAAAATAGCTGGGATACATCTCAGTTCTCCTAATGGAATTTGTTCAGGCTTTTCTTAGATATTCTTGAACCAGAAATCACTTCATGGATATCCTGATTTGATGCTCATGAAGTTTAAAAAAAAAGAAGTCTTAATTGCCTCTGGCCCTTGTCCAGCTCTAGCTTAGGAAAACTGTAGTTTGAAGAATTACAGCTCTTCGAAGGGTACTCGGGCTTTTGGCGTGAGATGCCAGCGGGCTGGCTCAGCACCGCGTGCTGCTGCCAGGCAAAGTGACTCCAAGGTCTCCAAAGGTTTACGAGTCTTATGCTTGGTCTGTTTTAATTGATTTCTATTTTTACTAGGGTTCTCACAGCACATTACAAAGAGCTTTGCAAAGTCGTTTATTTTCATTTTCAAAACTTTCTGGGTGGCAGTAAACACAACCAACAAACAGTAACTCATTTTGTCTCAGGAAAGCAATGCGCCAACCTTCTTTTCCATACTGGGCTGTGCTAACTGTGGCACAACACCGCAGGAGCATGACTCTTTGTATCAAAAGAACACTTTTCTTGCTCATTTTTCATTTGAAAGAAATATCCTTAATTCAATACAGTCTTGAGACTCAGTAAGTGAACTACAGAAAGGAACTGAGACATCCACATTCCCACTTAAAAAAAAAAAAATCAAAACAAACTGACACAGAAATTACAATTTTTTTCTACTAGAAGATCTATTTCATGAGGGTCACTGCCACCCAGCAGCAAAGCCACTGCATTATCATGATAATTTTTAATCTCCCTGCACAATTAATGTCAACATCCTAACAGCACTGACAAAAGCACCTCTTCTCCTGCATCATGCTGCTGGTTTACGTGTCTCCTTTTTGCTGGCTTCAAGCCATAGAGTTTCCACTGTAATCAAAATTATTCCTTTAATTTTGTGACTCTCACACTTCTGATGCCGAAAGTGAGAGAGTGTGTGTTAGAAAGGTCCCTTTTGTATTTGAAACTAAAGTTAAATGTAGGGATATGATACTGATTTAAACATATAGGATGTGAAAAGAGAAAAAATCACCCAAGCAGACACAATGACTTGCGTGTGGCAGTTTCATTGAATCCCATGAAAAAGTGCTCCAAAGATGGGAAGGAAAAAGTCAAGTGTCCAAGAAATTAGTTTCTTCTCCGCAACTCACCAGGCTGTTATTCTCTCCAGAAGCAGGGTTTGGCTTCTGAAATTGAAGGGTCTTAACAGACCCATCAGGCAGAGCACGCCATCTCCACATTTCCCTACAGTGCTCAGCAGAGCTTCAGGTCAACCCATGTTCTAAACACACCTGAAAAGGTCCCCTTTCTTCATCTCTCTGTCCGTCTCAGACTTAAAGACATCCTAAACTCATATGATGCTGCAAAAAACCTTCCTGCACAGTCTTCCCTACCAAGTACCTGGTCGAGCCATCTCATGTGTTGCAACAAACACCGCATTGCACCACATTAATTCCCTGTTCCTTCGCCAGGGCTCAGGCACAGAAACACTCCTGAGGACCTAGGCCTTGGTGCCTCGCTCCTCCCTATCTAAATTCAAAGATAAAACTCTTCCATAACTAATAAAAGAGTTCAGAAGTGATCAGATATGTACCAGTGGGAGAAGGCAAATGATGGGGGCAGAGGCACCGGCATTTTTAAAGAGAGAGAAGAGCATTAGCACAGCCAGGATTTCATTTATCATGTGAAAAATATGTTCAGAGCAGAATGGGAACTCTACCAATTAATATACTCTACAGGTGCGTCTCTCCAATAAGCAGAGTTACAGGGATCATTTTTCTTTGACACACACCATAAGGGAATGAAAAGGTTAATGTAGTGTATGTGAGTGCATTTTTAAAAATCAATTTAAGGGAATTTTCTCTGCTGTAAATTAGGCTCTGGCACGAGGGAAAATCATCAAGCTCAATTTAACAAAAGGAATAAAAGAATTTAATTTAAAACTACATTGTGACTGTACTGCTTATTGGTGCACACAAAAAAATCAGCAACATGCATTTCATTTTTACCTTCTTTGATTACAAAAAGGCTATTATCAGTGAAAGATAATGCTGGATCGTAATTAGAAGCAGGACTCTCCCTCCCACCAGCCTGAAAAGCTCAACATTTTCTGTAATGCAATATAAAGCCATTTTGGTTAGAAAGCCCATTTGTCAGCTTTCCACACGGTCACTAGATTGCGACCCCTCTACCTCCGGTCGCACACGCTTCTGTATGCTCAGAAAAAGCAGGGTTTGGCTTCTGAACTCCAGACTTCCCATTCAGCAAGACTTTACATTCACCTAGCTGCAGCTGAAGGCATGAAGAAATTTAAGGGCAAAAATGACTCATGGTATCTGCATAGAAGTTCTGAACCAGTTTTCAGGTTTCCACTAATTTTAAGTGGCAGGAGAGAGAACGTCAGCTGACATCCTGATTTTTCAAGGGTGCTAAAACAGTTCCTACAACTTCATGGCATTGTCGCAGGCTCTCAATTCCTCATTATCTGACTTGCAAACTGTGGAGTCCTCTCCCCCTCACAACTATACATAGGGTATCTTCTTCACCTGGAGAGAAGAGGACACCCAGCAGTACAGGGACATTCACACTCAAAGCTACACTAAGAACACGTCCTCGAGGTGACACAGCTCCACATGATGTTTCCCAAAATTATCACCAGTCACAGTCCTCGTGCTTTTCTCAAGTGACATTTGCTGTCACCAAACTTGGGAATTGAAAGGTGGTGCTGAGAACAGCAAGATTTTGTGACATGTTCTGCATCAACGAAGTGAAGAAAGAATATGACACAACTGATCTGTGCTCACACATTGGCCTCTGTGCTGGTTGCCAAAAGGTATCAGCAGCACAATGAGGGGACAGACAGGTCGTATGAGCTACTCAAGATAAATCAGCTGTGTTATTTTCCTTCCGTTTCATTGACATGAATACCTGTGTCGTTCCCCTTGTGTATTCAGCAGCCTTTCATCCGGTCCATCAGTGAAAACTCCCTCTATAGAGAGCGGATAATTGTCAATGTAAATAATCTCAGTTATTTAATGGTGACAGATGCATTTTCAACCATTGCCAAACACTGCCTTGAGGAAGAGAGGCCAGTGCTGTTCTCCTCTTGGCATTTTTCACTCCTGCAGGTGTCCCCAGGCTCCCCTGCCTGTCCTTTCATGGTATTGTGGGATTTTCTAGCTCTCTCTCCAGAAATTCTTCACCTGTTGGTAAATAACGGCAAGACTACAATGCTATATATGACTATAGTCTTTTATGTCTGACCAGGTTGATATAAACAACTTATCCCCTCCTTTTACAGCTTGAACTACTAATGAAGCGAGTGTCAAATCTAGACTTTCAGCTGCCAGGATAAATCACAATGTCAAAGCCCACCACTTCACCTAAAAACTGAAAACAAATAAGCAAGTAAGCCATGGTACTAAAATAATTGTAGTAATTTTTGTCACATTCATTTGGACAAGGGGAATGAGGGAGGGGGGATGAAAAAAAAAAACCCCCACAAACCAAACCAAAAAAGCCCAAACAATCAGACATGCACAGATTCGTTCACTGCATTATATTGCTACAGAAAAGAGGTATATATGTGTGTGTGTGTATATATATATGTACACACACACTCCTCTATTTTTCTTTCCATTTCTTGGCATGTGAAAGCAGAGACTCACCCCCTACACACGTATCTACTTAGCTCTGTACAAGAGGCAAGTTGGTTTTTGCCCATAAGTTTTCATTTCCTTTGAAATGTGTGAAACAAACTGCCCCTTTGTAAGCTGAGTGGACCTGGACTTTGGCTCCTCTGAAGAAACACCTCGCAATTTGACAGCTGCAGCCCCTTCCCTGTTGGGTCGGACCAAGCAACAGCGAACTGCAACAGAGGTTCATCGTTTCAGCTGATCTCCTCCCATATGGTGAGGGACTATGACGGTAGTGAATAATTAATGAAAAATACGTCTGATCAGAAGTTCAGAAGAGGCAGAGGAACTGCAGAATTAAAAGCTAGTGTTTTTTCTTTTTTTTTTTTTTTTTATTCTTTTATTTCTTTTTTTTATGGGCTTTTTTGGGCTTACAGGGAAAAAACAGACCCTTAAATCTGAAAGCACCCATTGCCATGCACGCTCCTGAGAGCACGGTGGCTGTTGGTGTGATGTATCTGTCCCAGGTCCCCAGTAGCTTGCTAGGGCACCTTCAGCCATGCTGTATTTGAAACATGGATCTCAGTGCTACAACGCTGCCTGAGAAGCTGGGATAAGTGCTGGGGCACTCAGCCTGGGCTAAGCTTCAGGCTCTTGTAGTCACATGCTCTTGGGACCCCAGCAAGCTCATTTAAGGCTGGGACTTGGGACAATGACTGCAAAACAGACATGCTCTCATTTACTTTTTAGTAGGAGGAGTATGGAGGAGGAAAACTGTATGTTTTATGACATCTTGTTAGCAAGAAATATGATAAGGCTCTTCCTTAGTCCTCAACAATTTTTTTCAGTCTTGAAATAGGAAAGAAAAAGCATTGCTCTTCTGTACGTAGTATTTTGCCTTTGTAAATTATCGGTATCATAGCCTTATAATGCAAAATGAAAAAGTCATATTGTTTTCAGAAGGCCTCATAGCAAACTAATGGGGCGCTACAAACCTCAGATTATTCTTTTTTTCATTTTCTTGGCATGAATTTAAAAAAAAAAAATCAGAATCTAGTTCATTCTCTTACATAACCCTTTGTGAAGGACTCTTAAAATTCACAGCAACAGTATATCATTCCAACTTTTCCCTTAATTTCCATTTTGTTTAATGGCTTCATCACTGTTTATTTGTGGTTTTGGGTTTTCTCCCCCTCCTGAGAGAGAAAAAAAACTCTCCTGGGTAATAGGACAAAGAGCTGAAATCTGTTTGCTCCTGTTGTGCTTCTGTAAAAAATATATTAACAAAAAAATTCCCTTGCAGGGAATAAGCCCAGTTCTAGTTTTTTCTCTGGGGTCTGGTAACATGATTTCAGCAATGCTGAGAGTCCAGATGCAAGTGCCACGTGAGGAGGGACTCTCAGGTCGAGTTACGCAGTCACACAGCACATCACTTCGGAGGCTGAAGATACGAAGTGCAAAATAATCAGTCTTCCAGGGTCCTAACAAGCCTCTGTGTCACAGGCTGTACCATGCAGTCAGCTTCTGGAACAACAGACAGAAATGACAGCTAGAGGCTTGTATCAAATTTCTTTGTGAAATTACAGGAGGTATTTAACCTTTGTCCTGTAACTTTTCATGGGAAATGAGAACATTTGCCATCCAGGCAGGAAGTCATTATGCCCCATGGGAATGAGAGATGCCTTGATATAATCCTCACCATCTGTCATCGAGACTTCTGAACCCAGATTCCCCCAAAAGATGAGTCTATGAAACCTTGGGTTTCATGGACCCAAGAACCTCGTATACTTTATGCCATCCTCTACATACCTCTTAGTTTCAACTCAGTTAATTTCCCACTTACATCAAGCTTTATATTAAGAAACCAAACTCCTAAAACAGCAAATGCATGTGTTGCAGAAAAATATGTGGAAAAGCCCAAATGAAAGAAAAGGCTGAAAAAGTTTGTGTAGACTTTTCCATGCTTGTGCTAGTTCAGTTTTCTGACTTTGAACTACGTCTTCCCCATCAGTCCATGGTAGAAGTGACTAAGCATGCATTGTGGGAGCCCGCGGTACGGATCCAGTTGCTGGTCCAGTAACTGACAATTTATCACACTCACTAGTGATGCTAACCCCCTAACCTGCATCTTCCTACCTCCCCACTGGTTTGTAGCTTTTGCTGACACTGTTTTCCCCATAGTTTTCCTTTTCACAGCCTGAGGATATGGGACACCCTCACTGTAGGAACAGAGATCTGTGGGAAAAATAGAGTGTTTGCTAGGTCATATATACAAGATATTTGGGTAATTGCACCAGAACCAGGGCTAGGTTGTTAAAAGCCTTTTAGATGTCTGATTGCCTTCAGTTTCCCTGTAGATGAGGCTTCCAGACATCTGTAAAAATTGATGCCCCACTTCCTAAGCATGTCTCCATTTGAGATAGCACCCTTTAAAAGCCATGTTCCTATTGGTTCCCTGCTCACATACAGCCAAAAAAAAAAAAATCTCCTGCAAGGGTTTTGAGGCAGAGGAGTAGTCTTTGAAGGTTAGCGTTATCACAGGAGGATTTGCTGGCCAGGGCACAGAGCAAGGCTGCAGCTCCCCTTATTTCTGCTCAGCATGAGGGGCCAGAGCTCACCCGCTCTGCTCTCATGCCAGCGATGTCTCCTCTGCAGCCATGGCCAGATAACAAAGCACATGCTCCTGCGCTGCAGCTGGCCTTGCATCCCTGCCCGCCAGCAGCACATGGTGTAAGCAGCAAGGGGGGAGGTAAGGGCATCATTTCAAGTAAGAGGAGCAGGCGGCTACAGCTAATCAGCTGTCACTGCAGCCATCAGCCCGTTTTCATTGCCTTGTCAGGACAGGAGCGTTTGAACTCAGCTTGAAGAATACCATTGGGCGTGCTATTTGTTATCTGCTGCTCAGCACAGGTAGATGTAATGTCCATATAGGTTATTAGCTCCTGTTATGCTGCATGAATGGACACCACATACAGTTCCAGCTTACCACCTTCCTTATCAATTATTAAAACATTTGCTGCAGAGGGAAGAAAAATCCTGTTTCTCTCTGCTGCTGCTGGGATGATCACAGCAGTTGAAGGAAACTGCCTGAGCGTCTTTCATGGAGCCTGATTTGGCAAAGACCATGAGTGCCATGAGCGGACACAGGATCAGCAAGAGGTGGGGATGCTTGGCCTGCCTGATGATGGGGCTGTGCTTGGAATCAGCCTCCGGAAAAATGCTTCCCATGTCCATTAGGGATGACATTTACCTTAGTGCAGATGGCATGCATCACCCTCTGTGCACCATTTACTCTCTGAACTGAGAGGGATGGTGTGTGGTGTAGGTGGATGATGTGTGCAGTTCTTCTGATTTGCAAGTGTCATCCATGTGTGAACACAGGCAATTTATTTTTTTTATTTTATTTTAAGGGAAACGTGGGCAATTAGGCAAAGGAATAGAAAATAGGTTACTTCCAAAAAAGTAAAAAATCACTGTTTTCTGTTTGTCTGTCTATATTTTATTAAGTAACTGCACAGTGTGCCTTGGAGTATTGTTGATTTTTTCATCTGAATATAAATTAAACACTGTATATTTTAGGCATCTCCTAAAATCCGTACCTGTATTTAATACTTGACTAAATACTTCTGATACTAATTAAGAAATGTTGCTGTCAGTTAATGCACGATACTGCACTATGGCTTTTCTGCCACCTTTCCAATAGGATGCTTTCCTCCATCTGCAGGGAAAACATTGCCAGGAAAGGGCAACAGCTAGCTTTGGCCCCTCATGCCCCATAGGACCTCTCAGGTGCGGATGAACTCAGGAAAGCATTTAATGGGATGCCTTTCTGTATTAGAGAAACCACTTAAACTTGTGTTCAATTCCTGTGGACTTCAGTGGGATGCAGATATGAGTGCTTAAGCATGATTTCCCAAAGCAAACACTTGTTCCGCGGAGGAAGACCCAAGATACAACTTAAGTGTCTATAACAGGGGGATCCTTTCCCTGCTGGGAGGATGCCTGACCTGTGCACAAACTCCTGTATGACCTCCCCACAGCACTCAGCCCTCTTTGTGCATGGTGTGGGGAGCTGAGCCCAACACATCGGTATCTGTCTCTAAGTGGACCTGGCCCTTAATCAGGAAAGGGAATTAAATATTATGGTGTTTTGCATGCTAATGACTCAAGTATATAAATTATATTTGACACAACATATTAAACGTTTCATAAAACTTCAACAACGTGGCAGAATATATCCTGTGTTTTCCTGTTTTTTAATAATTTTAATAAATCAGATAAAAATGATGCCACAATATAACCATTACAAGAGAAGATTATCAGGAGTGTGAAAATAAGACAAACAACCTGCTATCGCACACCTCAGCAGACAAAACACAAAGAAGTGTTTACAAGGTTGGATCAGAAAACAGAAATGCTAATTAAGTTTTGATGTGATTGATACTGCGGATTTAACCACTCCATTATACAAAGCAAACCAAAGAACTAGTGCTGTTTCCGTGTCTTGCTTTAGCCTGCATCTCAAGGGTGCTTTTAAATACTTAAACAGCTACATCAGAATTCATCAGTTTTTAGAGAAAATCTACACCTCAACATTGCTGTCTATGGTATAATGGCTTACAAATCAGCCCATAATTAATCTTGATATTAACTGCATACCCTCGTGGTATATGATTTATTATCGGTTATTCATCTAATTTCTTCTACGGGTATTACTTCATGTACATACAATCTAATAACTTTCCATGCAGTAGCAGGTGCTACTTCATAATAAAGACATTAACATTTTTGGAAAAAATACTTTTATATCAATTGATCATATTCTATTTTTACTTCTCTAATGGACTTGATAGTGATTAAAAATTAAACCTCAAATACAGATCTCCCACTTCCATCTTCATCCTGACTGCTTTTTCATCACGTTTCGTACTATACTTGTCTTATTTCAAAATGATGTTATATACCTATAGTTTCACAAACCTACAGCCTTCTTAAAGGTATGCTTATTCAGGGAGGATAACATCCTTTATCGTTTCCTCTGTTTAGACTGGGAGTTCTCCGAGAGGTTTAAGCGTTTCAACAGGCAGCTCATTCAATTTAACTACCAAGTCTCTTCCGGACGACGGTGTAACACGTCGTAGGGTACAACCATTAGTTTCATTTGGTTTGTAGCTCTAAATTGTCTTTCTCCCTACAAGAAGTCCAGCTACTGCAGGACAGGTGGTTACTTACTTATCAAAGCCGCTATCACAGTCCCTGAGATAGCCAGGCAGGTCCTTACTTGCCTTTGAGGGATGTTTCCAGGCAGAGCTAAAAAAGGAAGCCCAGCACTCATCAAATAATTAGAAAAATGCCTGGAAATAAATGCAAAACTAAAAGCATTCCTGCAGCAGCCAGGAAACATATGGGGGAACAAAATGTAATGACCACGATGAACATAACTATTCAAAATGAAAATTTTATATACTGACACCACTTCTTTACTCCTCTCTCAGATATGATTCCTCATCAGACTAATCATTCATTTATAGACTACTCTAAATTCAGCCAGCCTCCCAGTGAGGTAATGGGATGATTGGATAAACCAGCAATTACCAGAAGAAATGCTGCGGCTTCTAAAGAAGATGGCAATGTTTAGGTTGGCATTGCATGGGTAGGGTGAGATGCAGGCAACACACATACTCGTATATCCACGACAAATAAAAGAGAATTTACCAGTGGTGATTATTATTTTGCTAATAACCAGATTTTCAGATTCTCAACAGTCTTGACAGTAGATGCTAAAAGTTCCCATCAAAACTATGGCCTCCTTGTCTTAGAAATTGTCCTAACATTACATGAAAAGAGCTTAATTAAAAGAAGCAATGTTGACCCTAAAGCCTCAGTTAAGCAAATCACTGTTGACAACCTGAAATGTTTTAATATCATTAGTGTACCTCTGAGACAGCCAGCAGCCGAAAACTATGACATTCTCTGAAATTGTTAAGGCGCTTCTCCCAACCCTGTCTGTAAGAAAGCGCTTTCGGAGACCCTCTCTACTTCTAAATATTGACACAATGTCAGAGAGTTAATTTGTTGATATGAATCAAATTCATGTGAATTAGGATGTAATTCAAGAAGCTCTGCCTTATGCTACCCAGTCCTGTCTCATGACAATACCCTGCAGCAGATTCACACCTAAAACTGCAGTACACTGCCCGCAGTAAAAAGCAACTATGTTCACCATATGTTTACTGGTTAAAATAAGATAGTTGTATAGATGTGATGGATATCTCCTTTGAAACGGGCAATGAGCTACCACAGGGACGCAGAGGTCAGGAGCAGTCAGTGCCGCACCGAAGCCCAGGGAGGTGGCACAAGCTGTCACAGCGAGCGATGCACACCGATCCCCCGCCTTAGCGGTGTGTGTTCGCACACAGAATTCAGGCTCTGTGCCCCAAAGCTACTCTTTCACGTGAAAACCCAGTAGCTTTCCAAATTGCTGGGAAATTCGTAAAGTCGTAAGCTAGATCCATGCTAAGATAACAGCTGTTTGCACATGACGCGCTTAGAAAGCAGCTTGCCACACTGTCACTGCGAATAACAGAGAAGTGCTTTGGTTTGGTCTTCCTTAATCGTTCCCAGCTATGCTTCAGTCTAAAGATCTAATCCTGTTTGTAAAATTCAATTAGGCATCGCATAAAAAAAAAATTAGTCATTAAAGTTTTAGGTAAACAAATCTAAGCTAAGAACAAAGCTGCTTCACTGCTCCAGTGAATTTCAGGATTAAAGAAAATCAATATACTGTGTCATATTCCTGTAAAATATTATCTGCAGTATGGCACGTGTTCTCAGTTGCACATGGAGTTAAAATCTAAGTCCAGTTTTCAGTGACTGCTATCGTGGTGTGAACATTAAATAAAAGAGCAAAAAATTTTCCATGCAAGCAAGCGTCTTTTGACAATAGGTGGCCAAGTAACGCCCTGACTTTATGGAGCGCCTTAGGAGGCAGGAGCCCGGGGCCTGACCAGCCTCCCAAAGGGGAGGCAGCACAGCGGCACCTGCCTTCCATCAGCCCGGGCCCAGCCCCGCGCTAACCAAGTGAGGCTGTTACCTGGCGGGTGTTTCTGCACAGCACAGCCCTCCTGTACGTACCAGCTTAGTGACCTCGGCCCTGCATTGCGCACGCCGGCTGAGCATGCCCCAGACATTTAGGGAAGCAGAATAAAAATGGGTAAAACAGGTCAATGGCAGATTCGAGAAATAATCCAGGTTTCCAGTCTCTTAATACCAGTATCAGGGTTGAGGTTTTTTGCCTTTTTTTTTTTTTTTTTCCTTTTTAATCAAAGAACTACCTAATCTTTCTGGAAAACACAGACATCCAGCATAGCAGTGCAACAACAATTTTAATTTACAATCAAATAAAAATTAGTTAAGCTAGTTTTTCACTTGCTATCTTTGCTTTGCCCACTTTTTTGCTTTCAGGGATATCTTGCAGTGGGCAGAGAGAAAGTTTGGAGTAAGGAGAGAGCATTAGGATTTGCAAATGTTCCTCTGACCGGTGGTGTCTTACAAACCCCAAGTGTAGAAATGGCACAACTGGATTTTGCTCTCTCTTCTAAAATAGATTCTAGTAAGCCTGTACATTAATAAATGTTAATTTTATCTCACTGTGTCCACAAGGTGATTTTCAAAATCCTGTTTATTTAAGAAAGAACTTAGGTGTTCAGCACTTGCAAAAACACTGCCTTTTGGATAGACACCTTCAGACAGATTTAGGTATTTAACCTGAAGAGTCAACATTTGCAGTTCTCCAGCAGGATTACTTAGGCTTTCAGGGCAAACTTCTACATCGTCAAATGTGCTGCATGTTGTGCTAACCTGCATCCTTGCCTTGCCCCTATACACGTGCCTATACTAAGTAATTAAACACAGCCTGGCCCAGGCAGTGGGACTCAGTTGTCCATACCATAGCAACTCTTTGGCGTGGGTTTGACTCATGCCACAAGCAAAGAAAAAGAAATCCCAGCAGAAAGTTTTGAGTTCAGCCCAGGAGCATCAATTGGCCAACTTGATCTGCAGCGTAAAAGAGCTGAGCAGCGTGGAGGTGTCAGAGCACGCCTGCCGTCACCGAATGGGCCATTACAGTGTTTTTTTTATTGGTATGTGCGATTTCTGCAAACTCAGGAACAAATCCTTAATGATCCAGGAAGAAAGGAAGAGGCTCTTCTATATTTAGATTGTATTGAACATTAGCTGTCCTCTCACGCATTTCTGGGATGCATGCTTTTGCAGAATCAATGCGGTCTTTATTCCAAGAACAGTCTGATAAATTCCTAAAAATCTGACAAGAAAATCTGGGGGAAAGAAGAAATACAAGCTTTTTTCTTCTCAAATATTTAATAGCCGGAACCTATAAAGAATTGTTGAAGATCTGCCAACATTTCCAATGATTTTCAAAGTCATACCTTTTTTACTTGCTCCAGAACTGCTGATATCAGCAAGCATGCCCTTCTAAATAATTTATTGGCATTTCTACATAAATTAGATACTTAAAGGTGAAGATGCCATGAACCTTGTGGAGGCTGAGTGCTCACTACATGGACGATAATCCATCAACCCAACAGACAGATTTCCAAACTGGCTTAAACCCCAGCAGGCTCACTGCTTGGAAATAGTTCAAGGACTCCAGAGACTGCAATACGCTATTGAAATGTCACTTATAGTAAAAGCACATTCTACACAAAAATAAATGACCGTAAGATAAGGTATAAACCTCAGATAGTTATAAATTGATGATTTAAATCACATGTTAGTTACTGCTCACAGAAATAAGCAATACAAAAAATACGTGTACTTCAGCTAAGGACAATGTATTATAGAAGACAGGGCAGTTTACAAGGCAGAGCCATCAGCTAAAACACATTTCTATATAAAGTTTAAATTGTTCAGTGATATACTTTAGTCCTGCCTATCAGTTTTTAAAGTCGCCACGGGCTTTTTTTTCCAAAACCATATAATAGCAGATGACTAGGTTTGCAGGATTTGGCCACTAGGAAATGTTATGTTGGTATTTTACCCTTTAACTACTATACTTACAGAGACTCCCTGACAGCTAAGAAGGAAATGATCTAAAGATGATGATGAATGACATTTCAAGAGGAATGCTGAGGATGAGAAACCTGTGACAAAAAGCACTGCATTAGCAAGGAGAAGATAAAAATCTTAAATCTCCAAAATTTGTTTTTTTAAGATGAAAGAGAGGAAAAAAGAAAACAAACCAACAAAAAAAACCAAAAAAGGCTCCTGTTCTGGCTAGAGAATCGCTACAGCCAAGGTTGTGCGGCTATTGTTAGGATGGATCCAGTGTTTGGATGGATCCCTGAAATAATACATTGGTATGGGGGTGTGTGTGAGAAAAGCCAGTGATGAATAAAATGCTAAAAGGGACAGGAAGATGATAAAGCAGAATTTTCACCGGAAAGCGTGAGAGCAGAGGTTGTAAAGTTGCTACTTGAGAGAGAAGAGAACAAGATAGAACAAGACTAAAAACGGAAATAAGCAGGACAATCAGCACCAGTATCTCAAAGGATTAATTTATAAAGAGTAAAAAGAACAAAAAATATCATAAGGAGCTCCGAATACTTATGAAATCAATACTGATGGCCTAAAAGTTACAGAAAGCCCGAGTTACAGCAGGTGAAGCTGCTGACACCAGAGATAACAAGTGAGTGTCTGTGAAGGTCACTATCTCGCTGGTCTCTGGGTGACTAACCACAGCCCACCGAAAGACGGGAAAGGAGTACTTAGCCCTCCGTGTATGAACACAGGTGCAAGTGCAAGAATTCCTGTTTGAATACAAATCATGGTTTGCAATTATTAAATGGGCTGATATTCTCATCATTGGGATTTCACAGGAATGGAAACAAAGGCAGGTGCCAACACGGCGAACCTTTCAGCTATTACCCAAAAGACTCTTTGCAAGTGGTTTGTTTTTTTTTTTTTTTTAATCTAATTCATAGCACAAACACAGACTATGTGGGGGCGTAAACAGAACAAATTAACTATATGGATGATGAGGAGTGAAACCAGGGAAATTTCAAGTGTAAACAGAATTTATGGATTCTGGGGTTTCTTCTATTCCTTCTTGAAAAGTCTGCTTTGACAATGGAATAAAAATGCTTCACTGCCTGTTCTTATTTAGTTACTACCAAAAAAAGGCGAGAAGATTAGACATTTGGGTATTTGCTGTAAACTGTGAGTTTTGCCTTGCTCCCCCGCTCTATGTTCTTTTCAGTATTTGTTTTTGACCCTGACAGATCAGCTTTCTTAGCTCTACCCAGATTATGGTTTTGAGGCCAAAGAGAAAATCAGGTGTAGCATCATCTTCCTTGTGAGAAGAGATCCAGCAAATTAGTTAATCAGAATTCAGTCACCACAGCGATTTAAACCATGCCTGACTTCCTACCTTGCTACTTGCCATTCCTAACATTACTACCTGTTTAAGATGAGACACCCAGAGGAAATGGGGTTCTGCTCTCACATTTACACAACACCATTACTTTATCTTAATGACTAACACGCCCTGTTTAATAAAGCTCTGGCATCAACTTTATTACATCCTGCACTGCTAATGATTTGGTAGTCACCTAATGCATTAATCTTGATTCATGGCTCACTTGAAATATTTATATGGTACAAAATGCTTAAGTGAAGGTCAGTTGCATACAAAGCTTCAAAGAATAAATTGCAAGATCTTGTCTCACCTCTAGTGGTGCTTTCAGCGGAGTATTGTCCCCCCCATCCCTGGGCTTGCCCAGTTGTGCTCCCATGCATCTCACCTGATCTCCCATGCTAGAGAGCACCAAGGACTCCCACACAGACATGCCTGGTCTGCTTCTCTTCCCCAGCTGCCTATACCTAGCTACAAACAAGACCTACTGAGTACTGAAATTCCTTACTCTGCATCCACCCCACAAACACTAAAGTGTCTGAGGCCTTAATCTCAAACAACTGAAAGTCCCTAAGTATAGAGGGACATCATCGTTTGAGGGTGCCCAAGACCCAATCTGAAAAGGCCTTTGAATCACACGATGGATGGAGCACAAGCCCTTATTACCAGAATGCTAACAAATACATGGCAACAAGATAGACAAGTTTAGAATTGCTAACTTAGAAGCACATCAAAAGATGCATGTGAGCAGTTGAAAAGCACAGAAGGGCACCTACAACATTGTACAACACTGGTAGGCACCAGTGACCCTGGCAGGCAGGTAGGAGCTGGGTTTAGGAGACGGTCTGGCAATTATGGGCAGCAAAATGAGCCATGTGGCAACAAACGTAAGATTATATTGCTGAAGGAAGATCTTTATTTTCACTGCTTTTTACATTCCTATGGTTTCATCATAATTCTAGACAGGCCTTTCTCTAAGTATAAAAGGACTACACTGAATTCAAGCCATAACTGCTTCTGCCACCCTATTCCCGAGCCACACAAGGCAGGGTGGACAATATAATGCCACAAGCTGCTAAGCCTCTAGCCAGCTTTTTGCCACTTTTCCAGTATATACCTCAAAGCACACAGGAGATGTCAGTACTGCTTCCAGCAGCACTCATTTTATGCGCTCCTTCCGCATGTGGCATGTGGTTTTCTACTGGAGCATTTCAGCACTGGTGGTTGGCTGCAAGATGTTGTTGAGGGTGAAAGTTAGCTGTAAAAGCTGGGGTTGGTGAGGAAGAATCCTGCACAGCCCTCTTCTTCTTCTCTGCACTCTGTCCTCTTTGCAGCTTTTTTTCTTCCCCGTGCACTGTCTACTGACATGAATCATGGAACAGAAGGAACAGTTTAATCAATAAAGTGTTTAATTGCTAAAAATTATTCCACAAACGCAAACTCACAGCCAAGAGACCACACTATCTGTCACTGAAGATGCATTATGAGGGAGAAACAAAGAGGTTTGAGTGTCATTAGCAAAACAATAATAAAATAACCCATAAAAATTGAAAACATGATCCAGTGAGAGCATATAAACATAAACCAGTGTGGTCCCCAAGATGGAATCATATTGCATTACAGATAATTCCATATAATGTGGTTTAAAATGGCAAGCTGTATTTGTATTTTAAGGTGTGCAGACATTTATTATGTGCAGCCAGTTCACTCTATTGCTTCACAAATTCAAGGAAAAATGTAGCTTCCATCAAATTGAATTGCATTAAGCGGTCAGTGCACATCGAGAAGAACAGTCTTGCTCTCAAGTGAAGGATCTACCTGGAAACGTATGTGAGACTATGAATTTTTAAATATTAGACATTGTGTCATATAGCAATGATTAAAATGAATCTGTTGCAGTTCTGATCTTTTATGTGCAATGCTTCCTTGAATACTTACTTGCTTTGCTATGAAGATATATGTAAAGAGCCCAGCAAAATAATCTGCCTCAGCACTTCTGCTAAAATTAAATGCAGTCACATGTTGGCAGAAGTAATGACCACCATCTGCTCAGATCCATGGCTAGTCTGTCCTTCACCACAAATCACAAATCTCCGCATGTCCAGCAAAATACCCATTACCAGCTGATCCTCCAAAGCACCATATGAATAATCTGAATATGCAACATGTTTGTTACAGATGAGTGCTAATGTATTTGGCCTCTAAAAATGCTGGCCTGGATTTGGATGTTTTAATACTAATAACATTGAATGCTTAAAAGAAAATATAATAAATGACCCAGGTTGCAAAGTCAGGTCTCAGGAATTAGAAAAAGCCAAGACTCACATTGCCTCTTCAAACTGTGAGCATTTGGGTGCAACACCATACCCTAGTCATGGAGTATCCTTGCCTAAGACCGTATCTCATTTATTTCACAAAGTTTATTTCACACTGTGGGTATGTTCAACACAAATATTTCACTGATTATTTTAATCCCATTTGTATCTCTCACCTTTTTACTACTCACCAATCAAAGCTTGTTACATTTAAAATTTATTAACTCCCTTTAAAGTTTTTCATGAGCATTCCTATACACTCAGATGAAGTCTGAGCACTTTGTGAAGTCTAGACACCCCCACTGTTCACATGAGGGATTTGCAAGCACACATTCTGCAGCAGACAGCCTCTAGGGCAAAGCTCAGCACTTCAGCATTGCTTCAAGCTCTCCTTCCTGCGTGGATGGACTGGGCACGGCTGTGTCAGAGCGTATCACAAGCCAGCCTGCTAAAAAATATCTGGATACCATCTCTTCTGAGACAAGCAATCATTAGATACTACAGGTATCAATGTTGACAGGCCATATATTGGCCGTGGAGGTAGGTGTGAGTAACCTACCTGGGAGCCTGTTTTTCACCTAGCAGTATGGGCATAGTCTATGGTATTCATTAGTCTAAAGTCCTAGTGCTTTATTCCCTTAAGGAATTTTTCTTCAGAACACTTTTTTCAAGAAAGCGAGCATTAGTATCCTCTTTTTACAAATATAGAATCAACACCTAGACAAATGACTGTCCAAATTTATTTCTAACTTGAGATACCTAATGTAACCTCCACTATGTCCACCTCAACTTTTGCAACCAATCTTGAAGACAACATGTCTCACTGTACAACCTCAGCTTAATCTCTGAAGCCATCGAGCCTGGAGACTGAATAGGATAGACGGTCCAGTGAAAAAAACACCTGGGGGTGATCATGTAATTAAAGACTGTGCAAGGGTACCTGTATATGCAAGAGACACTTTATTATTGCACACAGCCTGACTCTACTGATCAATCCAGAGGCAACTTCTAAGTGAACACTGCCAATGAATGGGAGTGTCCCTCATGCTTCTGATCCTTTTTTTTTTGTAGACCTTTGGCAAACAGAGAAAGATTTCTTGGTAGCTCCTTCATGCACAGCAAAGTACAAGTGCAATGGCCACAAGTAGCAACATGGGGAATTCTGACTAGAAATTTTTAAAAAATCATAACAGGAGTGGTAAAGCATCGGAACAAGGGCTAGAGAGGCTGTGCCAGCCCACCCTTGAAGAAATTCAAAGCTGGACTGCACAAGACCCTGAGCAACCTGATGTAACCGCAGCCTAGCCCTGCTTGGAGTGGGTTTGGGCTAGGCTACTGCAGCTTTTCTGTGACTGTCTTCCTGTGATGTCTCCACACAGCTTCTGTTGCTTAGTGGGGTGTAGAGACTTGTCCCCACTGTACCATGGACATGTTCATTGTTCCAAATGGGAAGGAAATAAATAGAGCACATTCCTGATCCACTTCATTTTGGAGATACCACTTGCACAATCATACTCATATACGGTACGTTATTTATGCATGATCTCTTCTAGGACTCGCCATGACTGAGTAAGCATCACACAAATGCATATTCCCAGTGAGATGCCACAGTTTGGCTGAGGCAATTAGATCATCATTACTGGAAATAGTAGTGAGCTATATTCTGTCTGACATAAGTAAATTCAAGGGAATGAAATACCTAATTCCAAATTATAGCCTCATCCATCTAGACTTTCTGATAGTCCTGAAAGACAGATGGTCTAGCAAATGGCTGTAATCATTATACGGGTACAGTTTAACTCCTAAGGCATGTTAAAAAAGTAATATTTGCAGAAATATCAACCTGCAGATGTGAATGGGGCCTTCTGATTGGGTACGTTCAGTGGATTACATTGGTAAAATTTTAGAGGACATTTCCTTCAGATATTCTTCACTTTCAAAAAGTAGTTTAACAAAAAACTTAAACATGACCACAATTAACTGATTTACCGTTAGTAATAATGAATATGTCAAGCTCAGACTCCATGATTCTTACTTTGAAACAACTCTTCTTTGAGACAGTTGGAAAATATTCCAGGTTATGAAAAACACAAGACCAACGCATGTGTCAGCAAAACGACGTTGAAAAACTACATCTTGTTAAATAAAATAGGCCAGAGCTCGTTTTTTGTTTCTGAGGCCAAATGCCACAACAGCTCCTCAGAACAGGATGGTCATGTTTGGAAGGGTCATGGGCCACCTTGTTCCCCAAACTGTGCCTCTAGTGTTCCTGGGAGAGCACCGACTGTCATGAGTCAAAAAAGTGCCAAGGAGCTGCTACTGGAGCAGTAAGGCCAGTGCTCAGGCCTCTGTCCAGCCCTGATCTCAACTCATATATTCATATATGTATATGTGATGCAGCATGTAGGTATATGAATATGTCTGGGAGACACATTTTGCTGCCTTACAATACAAACATAGACTTCACCATAGTCCTATATGTGGCAAGGTTTTGTGTATTGTATACAAGTACAAAACATCATCCTTGACATTCTCAAAGCATTATCTGAATTATCACCCAACAACATTTACAACAAGTAATCCCAATCAGTTCTCAGAACAGGAGCTCTGTACCATACTTATTTTAAAGGAGAAGAATTTCTAGAAACACATACTGTCTCTGAAAGAGAAAAACAAAAAGTTAATCCTGACATGATTTATTATCCCCTTCATCTCGTGCAATAATTCAATTGTTCTTTGTGTCATGGCCTGATCCTGTAGTCCTTTCTTTTCTAAGTCACCCTGTTTTTAGCAACGGGAAGGAAGGCTGCAGGATTAAGTCCTGACCTCCAAACAATATTCTCCTCAAAGCAAAATGACGCATTCTGCCTGCTCAGAATTGCCATGCTAGTAGGTGGCATAGGGAAATGTAATATTTCTGTGGTAAATAAGGTTAAGTTCTATTGCTTCAGTTTTTCATTTGAAAAGAGCAGAGAATTTCCTTCTCCCAGTCTTATTGGATTCAGAAAGTCACCCACAAACAGAGCATGTAGGGATGGGAGGCAGAGTATCTGCGGAAAGATCCCTATGGCACATGCAGATGGGATTAATCTACTTGTTCCCTAGATGTAATTGCCATTTCACAGAAATTTTGCTAAAACCACATTTATTTGGCAGTAAATAAGATGACTAATTGCAAAGGATAGCTGCACATAAATTCCAGACTGAAATTTTTGGCACATTTCTAATCGTCATATAAAAGAAAATGACATATTCTCTCAATGCATTTTTCCTAATTAAATGCAAAATAAGACATTATTCCTACTACTCTTATCGGTGGAAATGAAGGCTATTTCAGTTTAACTATCAAACACAGCATATGGTTCCCTGATTATTGATATACTGTGCAGCAGGAGTCCTGGGCAGAGGATTTCAGGAGAGGATCTGATGTGCCTCCTAGTGAGACCCATATAGATGCTCTCAGTCCAGCCTTGCAAACTGTTCTGTATAGAGTTCCATGAAGGTGGTGTGGCCCTAAATTAATGGCTACAGGTTTAGGGTTGGGTTTTTTTCCCCCCAAAGTTCTCTAAATAAATTCTCACATATATTTCTAGCATAGGTTTTGTATGATAATCAAGACACTAGATCCATTACAAGCTGATGGCTTGTCAGCAATCTTTGCTTGCCTTTGACCTGTTTATAGCAAAAGGCTATTACAAACACCCAGTACCCAAAGTCACATAGGACATATACGGCAGAAGATGATGAACTCAGATCTCTCATGTCCCAAGCCAATGACAAAACCGACTCTCCATATAGGATTTCTGATAGTGAAAAGAAGCTTATTAGAAGTTATGTAAAAATACTTTGCTGCCAGCTTTGAATAATGAAACAAAAAATTCCTTTAAAATAGCACACAATGTAAGATATTCTAGTTTATGTAATGTTAAAAACCCCAACCCTACAACAGCAGTACAATGGAAGTCAAGCACAGGGCAGACATGTTTTAGTAGTACAGTGGGAATTTATTGTTGCTGCCTTTACCTGTACACACAAGAAGAGCTCTGTCATTCTGTCCACACAATTTCATGCAAATTATGCGGTTTTATAAATTGCTTAATGTCTACCAGATAGCACAATATTTCCCATGTGGGAAAACACATGCTAAGAGGAAAAAAACCCAACAAAAACCCCCAAACTACAACTTGAAGTTTAACATTTCTCAGCACTGGACATAAAAGAAAGTCAGTAAGAATGCAGTTGGTTGAACACTTACGCGCCCTGACTGTGAGCCCTTCTTTATGCATGAGGATTTTGAAGCCTAATGAGTATGCACAGAGCATTCCCACTGATTCACCACCACAGAGAAGAGATTTGGCTGGGATTTCATCCAGAAAACAGCTAAGAAAACAGCAAAATACAGGTATGGGAGAAGCTCTGCTGTGCTCCAGGTTTCTACCTTCCCTTCGCAATAGAGCTACCTCGTATGACTGCAGCTATTTTCCCTGCCTTGCTGCACATAAGCCCTCTCTAAAGCATGCTTCTGACACTTTTGCATTAGGAAGTTCTCCCAGACCCAAGGAATATATGCCGCAAGCCAGGGCTCTTCCTCACAAATTTCATACACTCTGCTCTGCACTCCTCTGCTCTGCACAGGAGACTCAAACATCTGGATGCCATGGACAAAAACAACAGAGAAGCACCATGCTCCACTCTTTTTGGAAAACTGAGCATTGCCAGCCCTTCAGTAATCCAAGATCATGAGTCAGACTCAGACATACACCAAATTAGGAGATGACTTGTAAAGCCATGAATATTTTCAAACAGAAAACATAAAATGTATAATTAGCTTTCTGGATTTGATCTTTCCAACACATGCAATTCAAGGGATTTTTTGTTCACTTGTTTGACTGCTTTAAGTTGAGGTCCACATGTAGCCATTTGTCTCCTGGAGTAGGGACATTAAGAGAAATGCCCAGTGTTGTGAGAACCATGATAAAAATTGTGGCTTACAACCCAGCTAAGCCTCCCCCTCTACCCATGTTTTGCCGGAAGAAGCCAGATGAGCCCCAGATCTGCTGCTCTCCAAATCTCACTTGAAACTGGTGGAGACACTGGTGGCTATGTAACATCCTCAATAGCGGGAGAGAAGGCTGCAGTAGATGTAGTAGCTGTGTGTGGTCGGGATTCTAATGAGATAGGTCAGGAACACAAGCAACAGGGAACTGATGAGAAACAGGCCACACAGGGACTGGTGAGAATACAAGATTTTGCTGTTTTCTATCTTCATGAACATTTTAACTATTCCTAACAATGCACCAGGCCATTGACTCAGCAGTGCCAAAGACAAGATTTAGGACCATGACATCCACGTACTGAGCATGGTTATGGTGACAATCCTGAGACACTGGCTACCTCTGGAAATTTTAAAGTCAAACCCAGTCTCTCCAGCTCAGAGATACTCATCTCCTTTCATTTTCTGTAGCTTAAGAAGTGTCAGCACTGATAGGACTGCAGGACACAAACCTTAGATGTTATTTAAATATATCAATTTAGGGGAAAACATAAGCAAGATACGGCAATAATATGAGCAGCTCTATCAGCCAGAATCATTTCATATCTAAACCTCAAATTCTCTAGAGAAATCTTCAGACTCAAAGAAACAGCAAATCACCGTGTAATTCATCTTCATAATCTTGATGTGTGATTTTTATCACTGACATACTGCTGCACTCCTGGCTTTTATTGTATTCTGATTCCTGTTAAATGTGTCCATTTGGCCTTGTTGAGGTATAATGCAATAAAATCACCTTTTCCCGTTTATTTCTTTTGCAGCCAGTGAGGGACTTAACAGCATTCTCCTGGTCGAAAGCTAAAAGCTAGACCTTACACTTGTTTCAGCAGTGTAAATCTATTGCAATACCACTGACTTCAGTGACATTATACGTGGTTACATCTAGAGACAGCGAACTTTAGCAGTGCAAGCCCTTCCTCACATACAACTGGAAACAGGGAAAGTGTTTTGAGAAAATACAGCTGTGCATTTGCCCTTTTTTATACTCTTCTGCAGCTATCTGCTACTGACCGCTGTCCAAGACAAGGCAGTAGACTAGACAGATCTTCTGTCTGCCTTCCTAAGGTCATTCTTATTTTTTTCTGCAGAGCAAAAATCCCCAGAAGTGCACGTAGCCTACTTATTTAGCCTGTAGAGTTACCTCTCAGCATCTGTTTCTTTAATTATATAAAATATTTGGATCCTCTTGTTTAAGTGGAGATTGTAAATAATGCACTGTTTAATACATTTTTAAAATGACCTGGTATTGAACAAACCATTTAATCTAACTTGGTTAATTTGGAATCAATATTATAATTAATTTTCTACTTCATCTGTCTTTTGAAGTGGTGGAACAAAATAGCTCGTACCAGTTCAGCCCTGTAGGACTGTGTGAAAGACTGGGGCTGTAGTCCTGCTTCCCTTTGCTAAGTAAGATTAATCAGCAGAAGGGTTCCTGGGTTCCTTGTTTTTAGGAATGCTTTTTAGAAGCAGTTCATGTCAAAAGGAAAAAAAAAGTTTCACAACTTTAGTCATCTGATCTAGTGTCTGATTTGATTTTTAAAGCATTAGTCTGGCTGAACTGTACTAGCTTCACTTTAGGTATATCATAAGGACTTGTCCTCCCTGCATTCCTGTGAAAAGCTGAAGTACTCCTGCACTCACTTTGCTTGAAGGAGGCTCAAGATACAGAGACTAACAGGAAAAATACAGTCCCTTTGGCTCAAGTGAAGGAAGAGGCCAGCCTGCCAGACCGTTCCAGTGCCACCCAGCACAGCACCCAGGTCTCCAGTTAGTATCACAACCACCAGACATAGCTTCCCCCACCCTTATGAAGGAAAAAAACCTAATTGGATTTATAATACTGTGCGTATTTTACAGGCCAGGAAGGCAGCAAGCCTATTGGAAAACCACATTGTCACCAACCCTGGCACTCTCTTGTCTGCTAATGACCCAAAAGCTGAAGAATCATCAGAAATCATGCTCAAACTTAACAGGTTTTCCTAATTACAGGTCAGCCAGACACATGACCAGAGGGAATAGCCATGGCTGAAAGCTCCCGAACACAGCCCACATTGCAAAAAGACCGACTGGAACACAAGTTAATTCTTTCTCCGGCAGTGAGAGCTACTCTGCAAACCTGCAATTCCCTGTAATGTCCAATCCAAACATTATTTTTTAAAACCCTTTCCAAAGAAGCATTTCCGTTATCTGTCTCTCTCTTGGCAGAATGGCTTTCCTGTTCCTCAGGACTTGCACTGTGAAACAGGAATCAGGACACGCTCGAAAAGGCTGTTTTCCACTTCTACCCTGAGTGCAGTTTTGGGGGCTCCAGTGCTCAGCCAGGGCACTGGTCCCTTGGTTTGGTGTGATGCCAGGCAACATCGTAAGTGAAGATCAGTGGTGAGTAATGGGGCCAGAAGGCTGTAAATAAAATAGTTGGAAAACATATGCCCCCATGGAGATATCACGAGGATTTAATGATTTAAAACTTCCTTTCCAGAGTCTTCCAATTCCCACAACTCTAATTTAGTTTAATAAAAGCTGTGAGCATGCAGATTTACTCACCATTATTGGCAAAGTCCTAATACTTCCTTAATGGTCCTATGCCTTTAACTATGTGATTAATAAAAAATGCTTCTTTTTAGGAAAAATAAAAAGGCTTTTATGGTGCAGGTAAAGTTTGTTAACATGATTTGAATGACCCCTTAGAGACTCAGAAAACAAAAAGGTAATTCCAGACAACGTAACAGTTTGAATTTCCTGATTTCTAGCACAATCATTGATCTCTTGAGAACTCAAATCATGATCTATAAACCCCTGAAGCCAACATCTCTGCAATGATTAAAACCCCTTTGCTGCTTTAGCTGACCAGCACAGTAAACAGATATTGGTACATCAGGGCAACTACCTGTGAACACTGCCCTGGCAGCTGGGCTTTCTTTGGTGAAGGAAAAATATATAAAAAAGAAATCTCACATGCAACAATATCACTTCCCAGCAGCATCACTTCAATCTGCTGGTGTGCTGAGTGTGGCACAAGGGACGATGTTCAAGCTGTCTCTCACCATGAGGCATTTCTCTGATCCCTGTTCTGGTCACTGACCCAGCAGCTGGATTTCTCAGGAGCCCTCTGGAAATTGTAATGCGCTGCCTGTAAGCGCAAGTAGGACAAGTGAAAAACAAGTGTGCATCTGAAAGACTGGCAGATTTTGAGACTTCGTCCTTAACGTTGCGCTGCTGGCAATGTCACACTCTCCTAATGCAAAAGACCAGCAGGGGTGACAAAATCGGAACAGATCCCTGATTAATGCAGTTTGCCTCAGTGCCCTTTACTGTATCTCCAGTGACAACAGCCAAATGTGGGGCTGGTGTTGGGGAGTGACTCTGAACCCAGACTGCATTAAGAAACTGATTCTCCCTTCCCCCGAAGCTCCTACCTATATGGCTCAGACCTCGCTGTGATCATTTCCATCCTCCCATTACAGATGCTCCTGTAACACGTTTGGTCCTGCAGGTTTACTGATTAAAGTAGCTCAGAGAAGAGTCTATGTGACTTGGCTTTTAATGATTTCATTTAATAAGAAAGAAAAACAAAATAAAACAAAACCCACATACATTGTTTATTTGCCTCATTGGATAACAGTTTTTGGCAAATGCTGCTACGCAGCTGAATTTAACAGCACACTAAGTTGTTGCTATATTGACAAATACAGACCACACTTGTTACAACAGTGTTAAAAACAATGACAACAAGAACCCAAGCTCTTCTCTGAGAATTACTGGGAAACTTGTGCTCTTTTCACAACTGAGATCTCCAGAGAAATTCCCTTGTGCCTTAGTTTAAATTTTTAAGATGAACTGCAGCAGGCAGCAAATGCAGTAGTTAAATGCTGTTCTTCCCATGCCAGCCCTGCTAACTTAAAGAAGATGCACAGGAAACAGTGAACAATTAAGCCTGGTTTTCAAAACATGCCATCTCAATAGAGAGCATCGCTGCTAAATTTTGTCCCGTAGCTAATTTGTAATCTCAGTTACAGAAATTTTGGGAGAATTATGAGAAGCAAACCGGGGACAGAATGGCATCCCAAATATCACACTTGACAATTAACCCTTTGGAGACCAAAAGAAATCAAAATCAAAGCTGAAAACAACTGAAATAAGAATATTAGTCAAGAGTCCTCTTTGAGCAATATTCTTACGTTAGTTTCCATTCCAATGGGAATGCCAAGTACAGGTAAGCCTGAATATATGCAAGAAATTATTTCATAATAGTGATTTGGTATATGAAAAAATTCTATGCTCAAAGTCAAAAGCAGATCTTTGCTCCTTCCTAATGTATAACTATGCAAATCTCCCTGGGGACATCTGGTCCTTCTTGTTTGTTTTCTGACTTAAGTATGACATTTTCATCATGCCAGATTCCTCTCTTTGGCCTTTTTGCACTTTGTGTGCTGATAAAACACAGGGCTTGTGAGCTCTTCTGAGGCAACAAACCCAGTATTAGAATAACCAATAGCAACTATAATATATCTAGACAGAGAAATAGCATATGCTATGTCTTGTGATAAGAAAGCATCTAGCAAGTTGCAAAAGGTAAGATAATATTCATTCTCCAAGCAAAAAGGACAGAGTAAGTAATCAGACATATATTTTCATGCCTCAGCTTCCAAGGCTCATCTGGGGAAAAAAATCTGAGGCAGGAAGTCCATTTGAAGAACTATTTCAAACACTTCGGAGCTAGTAAAATTGTTTGAAACAGAAGTGTTGAACCTGACATGATCTAGTAACTGAAATCAGCACTTCTGCTGGGAATGTGCTGCTTGTGAGGAGATCTTTAGAAAAGATGTTTTATGTTTAGAGTGGTCTGAACATGAAAGAGACCATGGGCAAAAAAAATAGAGTTAAAATATAATTGGGTGACCGAGACCAACAACTCCGAAGTAGGTCAGAAAAATTTACTTTACCAGTTTCAGAGCCGAGAGCTGAACTTGGCCACTCATGTCCCAGGTGAGTGCCTTTTTTCTCCACATGGCCAATCTGTTTTACTAGTCCAATTAATATTTAATTGTTTATGCAGCTGCAACAAGAAAGACTGAGAGAAATCCAGCACAGAGCAGCTAACTTCTAAATGGTTAGCACATTCCTTGGGGAGGTGGGAGAATGGCAAATACCCTCATTTCTCTGCAGTTTGCCCTTCTAGGCTCTATTTTTTCACCAAGAAATTACTCAGTTCTTGGGTTTTCACCCACACAAAGCAAGAAAAAAAGAGCATACCTTAAAAAAAACCTGACAAACAAACAAAAATCTCCAAATAAACCACAAAACTGAGCCATTTTGTTAGACAGAAATATTTCTTCCCACACATAATCACAAATAAAAAGTGTGGTGCAACTTTGGTCCCTGTATGGACTCGCCGAGTTGGTGAGACTCTCCCCATTTCTGCTTTTTGGGAAAAGATCCAGTTATTCCCTCCTATTTGAAGACATCTCACAGCAGGCTCTGCACAGCAGCATTTACACCCAGAGACCAGCTGGGTTTGGAATCAACACAAAGAAATCTCCAAAGTGATTTGGAGAAATCTCCAAAGATTGCAACCCAAGGTTAGTACAAGTGATCAGATTGGTCACAGATTATCAAATTTTAACAAAAGAAACAAACATAAAGACTGAATAAAAGAAGTTTTAATACAGAGGAAAAAATATCTGTGATGAAGTCTAGTTTACCCAAGCCTTTTATGTAAGTCGCTCCTACCCCATCCCCTTTGAGATGGGGCAGCTGTTTTCTCCTCTCCTTTTCACCTCATCTCCCCTGCCTTTTAAAATTCCGCCCAAGGTCACTGTTATTGTCTGTCTTCTCAGCCTGGTTAAACCTCTTCTGCAGAGTGTCAGAGGCGCACTCAAAGCAGATGGCTCTACATTGTCTGATATCCCTTGAAACATCAACAAGGAGGTGTGATACTACCAGCTAACACAGTCCTCCCTTCCTCCCTCCCATTTTTGGTTATTTTTTATGAGCAAATTAAATACTCAATATGCACCCCGATGAAATCACTGCAGCAGCTAGTCAACACATTGCATACGTTACTCATCACAAGTGTTTCTCCTGCCATTCTCATCCGCCAGAGAACCACAAGCTGAAACAGCACAACGGTGGATAATCTGTGCTTTTCAGAAGTTTTTCAATACACTGAAGTTACAAAGGGATCTGTGGGAGTTGAATGATTCCCAAATCTACCACAGCGTTAAATACCAGCTGCTCATTGCTAAGTCAGCCATTTCAGCAATGGGGCACTTTCAGATGAAGTAGCTGGTGACGTTTCTACAAGAAATGTGAGCTACGTGGGGAGCTTCTACACGGCAGAAATTAGACACTGATCTGGGCAGAGTAAATCCGCACCACATAATGAAAATATGGCTTATCTTCTGGAACTGCAATAGTCAATGTACAACAGCATCATTTATTGACCTATCCATAGCTGTGACACAACTAATGGCAATTTGGTTCCAGCAACAATGCATGTGGCTGACCCCGCTTCATTAGTCTGGAGATTATTTTACAAACTGAGAGCAAAATGCCGTGATTTAACAGATGAACTACAGTAGGGGACTCATTTAATCTTATTTTAACTCCGACAAACCCAGTTACCTTTCAGAGATAATATATTAATGAAACAGCCTCTATACAAGTATTGGTCCAAGATTAAAGAAAGCAAGTGTCTTTCGTCTGGATTTGTATTTCAAATAGGGCTTAACTTTATTGATTCAAGCAATAGGTATATGATTAGACAGACAGATAGTTTTAGCGTTTCAACCAATCCCCATTCATGACACCACACAAAAGCATTCAAACAACATTTTAGCTTTAATCTCAGATATCTGACTCTGCAATAAATTATTTTTCTAACCTACAACATCAGCTTACGAAGCTGCACCTGGAATAATTACATGGAAGGCTGCAGGAAACCTTTGCTAACAACAGGCAGCCTAAATACCTTTTAATTGTAGGCTGTGGTGGAAAAATTAGTAAGGCAGCTTTTCCTAGCCTCCTGCACTTTTATGTAGTGCAGGCACAGACAAAACCTTGTGTGGCCTCAGCGAAGCACTGAGACTTCGAAGCAGCGTGGACATTGACCTGAGTGGGCCAGAACTCCGGTCCCAAGCGGCAGGAGCAAAGCGGACGTAGAGCCAGCCAAAACTTGAAAGGAAGATCACTATATTAATAACAGCAACAAAAAAAAAGGTTTCTGACTAAACATTTCATTAATGGAAAGTTGATATTTTCCCTTGTGATATTTCCAAAATGAGTCTTGGTCTTGTCCCTTTTCAAAGGCCACAAACCAAGACAGACAACAACATTTTTAATTTGGTGCAAAGCTGTTAACTTTTTTCCAGCCCTTGGGGAAAAAAGTTGTTTTTTCATTTTTGCTTCAGAACCACTGTAGAAAGAGAAAATGTTCATTTGCACAGCACTAGGGATGTCACAGCCTGGGCAATGGGATGGAGCAGGAGCAGATCCGTGGTCCTATGGCCTTCGCATGCCCTGCAGATGCTCCTGGACAGCATGGGGAAAGAAAAGAGCATGCAGTTCCTAGTGCAGGAAAAACCACTAATTACATCTGGTATTTTCAAAACACCAAAAGGAAATCAGGCATGGAATAAAGCTGCCTAATTCCCCTAGGCAAGGTGATAATCCCAGCTAGACCAGACCAGAGAGACAGTACACCAAGAAAAGTGCTGTCCCTTCTGGGTGTGGCTCTCAGCTGGGATAGCTCAGCATCTCCACAGAAGTCAGAGCTGTTTTGTGCCCATTGAGAATAATCTGGCCCAATATTACTAATTTCCTTTAAAAATGCCCCATTTTTAACATTATCTGTGTATTTTAAAGGAAAGGAAAACCTGGCTCAGACTGCACAGTTTAAATGCAGGAGCCTGGTGATACAAATTCCACTTCTGGACATGAGCTGAATTAGGAAACCTGTCGTTCACCCTGACTTGTTATTGATCACACATCTTTTAGAGACTTAAAACAGCCGAGAGGAACGGTTTATACTGAATAGACTTCCAAAAAACTCCAGCAGTGAAAACTAGCATCAGTCCTTTCGGGGCTCTGGCTCCTGCCGGGAGTGGGAGGAGGAAGAGAACCGGCTGGCACAGACTGAAGTGTGCTGTTGCTTCACCCATCTTCTCCTTAGGATTTGTGAAGATGCACGTTATTTCTGCCTTCAGCATTCATTCAACATATCTTGCTGGGTTGTCTTGCTATGCTGTTCATTTTCTAATGGATGGTTCACGCACATGATTAGCCGTCAGGTTATTTGAGTCAAAGTAACAGGCAACTTAGAAGCCTAGAGCAATTAGGAGCACTTGGAAATGAGCATTGAAAGATATGCAAGCTTGTCTGAGACCCTCACACCTCCTTCTTCTGTTGCAATAGCCAGTGGGAGATTGTTCTATTCTTTTCTTAGGAAGCTGAGGGATTTAATCTTACCTAGCCTCTTGCATCAGAAGTATATAAAGCTTGTTCAGGGTCTGCTGTTTTCTGTAGCTTCCATTTTACAGTCCTGTCATACACCTTCCTTATCTGCTTGCTCAGTGTTTCCTTTTTTTTTTTTTCTTTTCTTTTTTCTTTTGAAGATAATCTGTTGCTGGAGAGAAGTTCAGCCTGTGTTGATTAATTCAGCAGTTAAGTCTCCTTTTGTTTTTCTTGTGAATTTTAAAGATGTAGACTGGATAGTCTTGAATCAATGATGTTATCAGGATAGGTTTTTATTCTAATGCAAGCAGTAGCCCATTGCTGATTTCCAGCACAGAATCACCAGTCATTTCAATACAGTTCGGCTTTAATAGACTGAATCATTGGCTGCTTTTGTCTCTTACATAAAAGAAGAATCAGCCTCAGTAATCGGAGCTGAGTCTCAACACTAGGAAAAAAAAATCCACTCTTCTTCCCTGTGCCAAAAAACCCACATGCCCACTGCATAAAGAGAGCACTGTTAAAATCCCTTTAGCCAATGTCTAAAAACCAAAGATCTTTTAATATGGTTAGATATTTGACCAGCTCTTTGATGGCAATCATCAGAAGAAAGGCATACTGCACCCTGTGCAATTACCATGAAATTGTCCCTAAATTGTCCACAGGAAAATTCACCTGCCAGTTTCAGTCATTTTGCATTTTGTACCTTTTTCCATCTAAAAATGTTCAATTACAGATTCTCCCATGAGACAAAAGGTGCTTTTTCATCTGATCCTAGAAATTCTCTTTTCTGATTACTGTAAGGTGTTCAAAAACTGCAGGTTTACCTCGCTCTCAAATCTATCCTTTTCTATACTCAGATTAAAAGTTTTACCTATAAATGACAGTTCTGCTGCGTTTCAAGTACATCAGCATTACAAGACACATTTCCACACGACAGATTCGTCCATTTGCATGTGTCATCCTGGCGCAAAATATTCTGTAGCAGAGAAAGGTTCATGACTTTATTTCCCAAATACATTTCTAAGTATCCTATTATGACACCCCTAAGTTCAGCAGCAAGGCATAGGTAAAGACACGAACCCCAGCCCAGTGCTGAAGAGAAAGCACCATCCACTCATTGGGACGGCCATTTTTAATGAACGTTTGTATTCTCTGAAACTTGGGACACTAATTTTGGAAATCATTGCCACACAGAAGTCGGGAAAGGAAGGGAAATGGAAGCAGACAGTTTCCAAAATAATGGTTACAGCTCTCAGTGTTAGTGAAAGGGACAATGTTATCAGGGCTTCCTACCAGAAGTTAAAAGCTCAATCATTCCCAGCAAGGCAACTTATTGCTATTCACGAGGATGCTCTAAGTTCTGCTTTTGTCCTGGGGGTCTTTTAAGTGTTTGTAACACATTCAGTTGTCATAACAGGGGAATTAACTAAAATTCAATCTATGAGGAAGCGTGGCCAGGCATGAAAGACTGCAGCAAGCCAGTGCTCCAGCTCGGGACTGTGTCACAACAGACAGGCAGTTTCCTCTGTCTCCCATTGACTCAGGTCTGCTGGAATTAGCTCTTCTGAGAAAATAAGTGTTTGTTACTGCAGGACTTAGCAGTTGCCTACCTGGAAGACTGTAGGGTTTGAGGACAAAAATATTAAAAGCTCTGCAACACTGAGCAAGAAACAGGTGTTACGCAAGTAATGGATTTTTTACCCTTTTTCTCAGTCTCAGGTTTCTAAACAATTTTGGCTGGAAGATGTTTGAATCCACTACACAGATTTCACTACATTTACAAGAGTAATCAGAGACAAACAATTCCTAGTAAGCTACTATAACTCCAGTCCTATTTATAGAGACTGTAGGCTGTACTAGCAGTATTGGGACAAAACCAAGCTGGCATGAAAGCATTGATTTAGATATTCTTCTTCATGGATTTCTAGAGAGAAACTGAATTGCACTGCAGGAATGAAATAAGAACACACTCCCTGCCCTCTAAATAGGGAAAAACCTCTGTAGCCTTTTCTATTGGGCTAAATTGCCAAAGGCAGCATCAGAATTTCAGCCTTTCAGAATTACACCAATTATTATCTATAGAGCAGATAAAGCAGAGATGCAATTTTACAACTGTTTCTGTGTAAGTTGCAAGTAAATGTTAGGGAAGACTGGATGGGAGAGTTTCTTCGGCACCTAATAACCAAAAATATTTGGGCTTCTGTCTGCTGAATATGAGCAACTGACCCAACAGTTCCTGACAAATAAAACTAAATGGGTCGATTTTAAATATTATCAAACATCAAAGGAAACCGCTGCAGAGAAATACAGCTGGGAAAAAACCAAAGCATTTCTTTTAAGGATGTTGAGCTCACCTCCTGCTCCCCACAATAAAATGAATAAGAGATGTCTTCTCATCCCAAAATGAGAACAAATACTGTAGCCTGAAAATCTGCCACAAAGGATCCGTTACAATGCACTTGAAATGTTTTGTACATATCAGACAGGTTTCCACATCATTATTTCTATTGCAGAAGGCACTAGTCAAAACTGCCTTCACAGTTTCAGGCATTGCAATTGATGCACGACCCCAGATTAAAGACAAGTAGAGTTTTATTTGAACTGCATGAAATGACTGGATATGGAAAAGAAAGGAAGAAAGAGTGAAGGTAACAGGAATAGAATAACACAGTCCCATAGATGCACAACCTGACCATCTTCGAATTCAGTGTCTATTTTATTACAGAATCAAGTGGTCAAGTCATTAGTTTGTAAGATGGTATCCCTTCTTTTTGGCTAAATTAATATTAATGGACAGAAAACCGTAAGGATTTAGCTACATACATTCTCACACATCCAGTTGGGATTAAGCTCTGAACATGGAATGGCCACTCAAAGACTAAATGGGCAGCGCAGGCTTCATAGTCATGATCTCTGACACCTCTGCTGAAACGGTTCCCAGGGTGACAAACAGTATAGTTGTTTCAGAGACATACGAAGTTTTCTTGAGTACATTGGCCCAGTCAAGAACTCTACAAACCACTGAATTGTCATCAGGCAAGACTCTGGTCACTATGGAATGTCCAGTTAAACTTAAAACAGTGGAATATAGATTAAATGTTAGAAAGTACAGGCCACAAAAACTATCAAATTATTTTTGCTGTGATTTTTTTGTATATACTGTCTATTTGTATTTCTGGGTAAATTTTGCTTTTGTAACAAATGGTTAGATCTTTAAAATTATGAGATTGCATAGAACAAATCAAGGATATCATCAAGCTTAAATTACATGTTTTATCTATTTCTCTGTACAGGAACAAATTCCGTGGCAGTACAAATTTTCAGAGAGGTATATGCATATGGTGTAATAGCTTGTGTCATGAGATCATTTAGTAATTAAGCATTAATACTATAATCTTTGGGCACATTAGGGCAGCGTTAAGGCCCTAAATCAGAAATGCATTCCTTTGGACATCTTGCTGAAAATTTTTACAGTTTTCTTATTTGACTTCGTATAAGCAGAGCACGATGGTACATATCTACTAGGAGAACATCCATTCACCCTTACTCCAAGGAGAGACCGAGAAAGGGGATCACATCAGGAAATTACTTTGATAACCTTCCAGTTCCTATCTGAATGACAAAACCTACCTCAACTTTTGCTCCCTTGCTTTCATGGGAAAGCAATTTCAGGAGAAAGCTACCAGTAGTCTTGCTGTAAACATCTAAATACCATGTTTTATCCATATAAGACTGGCAAGATTTGAAGACCTGAGTAGCTTTTATAGAGCAATTGATTCAGTTTTGGTTGAAACAGAGGCAGCAAACTTCAGTCTCAGTACAAACTGGGACACACTGTTCCGAGCTTCCTTTAGTTATGTTAATCAGCTAAACAACTCAGGAGAAGAGCGTCATGAAGAGTAACCAAGGGGAGAGGCGATAAGGCTCTTTTCCTTATCAGTTGGACAGAAGATGGAACAGAAAGGATTTATCAAGAAGGAAGGCTTAGAAAAATTGTAATTCAAAATAAAAATGAATCTGGTTTGTCTGTATTCTAATATTCAGCAAAGTTATGCATTTTATCCCAAATGGCCTCCCTCAAAGGTATTTTGTACATCTCCCTTGAGAACCAGGCTCAGCAAGTCAGAGATAAAGTAGTTGTTTGCCAGAAATGTTCTTCTCTGAATACTGGCTTTTCTGCCTTTTTCCAATTATTAGCACAGAGTATTTTGATGCAAAGTCACTGTTTGTTTTACTCACATATCTCCAGGAGGGTATTTGGTGCGTTAGAGAAAGTATATCACACTCCAAGGCACGTGTAGATCTCATTGGTGACTTGGTTGTCAAGAACAATGTGTTTGTGGTGGCTTTGGAGATATTTTGGCAACTTTTGTATTTGTTGATCTCACACAACCTGATTCCATAAAAGTTTCTGGTAATCAGTTTGGTGAGGTTTGGGAGAGCTATTTAAAGGATAGAAGGCAGACAATCAGCATATGTTATTTTTCCAAGGCAAAATAAAACCACAGAATGATTTTCTGTAGAGATCCCCATATGGGGTAGTAGCATAAAGCCCTAGGCATTTTCTAGTAGTGTGCTTAAGTGTTTTTTTCAGGTGGTTTGTCCAAAGATGTAATTATTTCCATAGAAAGGTAACTTGGTGCATGAAAGTTGTACTTTGATGGCTGAGACAGGCTATGTGCATTTACCCCTCAGTGAAGATGCAGTGATGCCTAACTACATCATGAGCATGGGGTGTGTTTTGAATCACAGCTCATTGTGTAGCGCTAAGAGTGGAGGTCTGTGAGTTCCGTGAAGAATACTTTATAGGTTGCTCTTTTTGCTGTTGAACATGTTACCTGGTATAGCAATATTCCTAAGACAATTTGATAGAGGACAAGCTAGTTAATTAATTTGCGCTAAAAAGACAAAGAAAAGACTTACCACCTGTCACACTGGAGAATTATGTTTCCTACTCCTTTCAATCACATTAGTAAGCGGGTACATATTTGCCTACTATCCCTACTGAAAACTCACTCTGGATGTCCAGCTGTGATTTCCTGTTGCTTTATGAAACCCTACCAGTTATTAAAGTCCATTTGCTCTGGGGATTTCATTATGTGACTATTTCAAAATCCATTTGTCAATGAATAGCAGAATCACCAGTCCTTTCTTGGAGGTCAATTCACACTGAATGTTTGTTGCCTTTCTACTGACAGCTGAATGACAAACCAGTGCAAGCAGAACTATTTGAAGTAATAGGAAACGAACCTATTTCTATGCTAATATGTCTGCAACACTATGTTTCTCTGACGATATCATAATGTTGGAGTCTATAAAATCTCTATACAATATCTTTTCTGTTTCTGTGTTAATAAACAAAGAGTCATTATTCTAATTTTGTCCTTCATTCTCTGTAACCTTTGCCGAAAGAAAAAAAAGCTCGTAAATATCAGTGGTGATAAATTAGCACAGAGAACTAGACATATTTACATGGACATAGACTTCATATTGAAACACAAATTACTGCAGGCAAATTTAGTTTTCCCTTTAATCAGATTTTACAGGTAATTAGCAGTCAACTAAGATTAATTACAATTCATTTTGTGTTAATGTCATCTTTTGGTCACAGAAAGTTTACACAGTATTTTATTTGCCAGATGTAAAAGCTAATTCTTACATAGACATATCAAGGTTATACAAACATGTTTTTAGTTCACCACACAGCTCTTACTTGTCTTAGAAATACGCTTTCGCATGAGATTCCTGTTGAGTCTCCAGAGAGGCATACAAGATCTCCAGCAAGCCACCCAAACTCCTGTAAAGCTGCAAGACGTTCCACCTAACCAGACTTCTGCATTATTCAGCTGTAGTCAAAAGGGTTATTAGACCTGTTAAACTCAGTACATTCAGTGTGAGACCCCACTTCTGTATCCCACCCCACGCTTCTGCAGTTAGATTTATGCAGTTCTGCAGTCTCTCTCACACTCCTCCGCCCAGTGCCAGATACAGCCGCTGATGACTCCTTCAGCCATTGATGAGCTGTACTGCACTGCGAGGACAGGATCTGCCACAGGTTCAGAGAAGCTCAGCTAGCTGGTGGGATCTCCGGTTGCACCTTAGTATTACAGTCCTTCCAGTCAAGCAACCCCATGCACCCAAAATGTCTCACATCACAGAGAAAAAGGACACGTCCCAGGCAAGCCTGGGGGTATTGCCTGGGAACTGCCTTCAGGGCAGGCTGGGGATCTTATAGAGACATCAGAATAACAAAGCAAGCCTGCAGATTTATGGCCAAATCTGACCCTGGAAAAGATCATAAAAAACTTGAAGTATAATTGCTTTACAGAAAAGCAAGGTAAGACCTTGAGAAGGCTGTAACTCCTGACATGGAACCAGGTTGCACCATGCCAAGATGCTCTTGCCTTTTCTCCTACTTAGACAAGTCTATCGTTCTGGTTTGCTTTCCTCACTCCTTTCACAATGCACGTGCTCTCGCTCCTCAGAAGTCTCGTACAGGAGACTCTCTGCCTGAAGGGCTAGTCCTCCCTTGCTGAACCAATATATTTCACCAAAGCTCATTCTCAGATTAATAGAGCCACCAGTCTCTGTGCCCCCCGCAGGCCACTTTACAGAGATGTATGAAGTCCCCATCTTACTTCATGCCCTACTGCATCAAATAATTGAGCTCGCGTTACAGATGTTATTCTATACAGAACCAAAGCACTTCCTGACCTGCCACTGTTCAGGAACGTGAAAATGGAGAGTAAAGGAAATCAGGTTTTAGGCCTCATCACAAATAGTCAGCAATCAGAGCTGCTACTGAAACCAGAAAGCATAGAAAATCAAATCTTCTGAAAACCTGTTCACAAAGTGAGCTGTAAAGGTCAGACACAAAGCTCGTGGGGGGCTTGTGGGCTCCAGCACCTCAGAAGGCATCAGGGCTAAACTCTAAACATCCCACTTCCCGGGAGCAGGACATCTGAAAACAGTATTTTGCATATACCTCACCTATTCAGAACTGAGAAAAGGTCTATCAAATAAAAGAGAGAAGCTGAAAGACAGAGAGCATCAGTAAACAGTTCTCAGGAGAGCCACACTGCCTCTGCACAAATGAAAAGGGTGGCTCTGAGCAAAACACACTGGTTAGACACTTCTGTGAAAGGGTAGACCCCTCTGTGGAGCACCACCGGCCCAGTTTCACACAGGTTTGATCTCATTCAGATCCCAACACACAGTGCTTTTTTGGCTGCCCCAAAGCCTTCATAGGCATGGAAAACTCTAGGATGTGGGTGACACCAAGACTGTGTGAATCTGGGGGCTCAGCATCATAGCCAGATGGAAGAAGTAGGGGCAGGGAAATGCTGAACTGATCTCTCCTGTCACATGCAACTTGTGCTAACTGTGCTGGTGCCAAGTGACAAAATACTCACTGATGGTTTTAATATTCCTCTCTAAACCAAAAAGGCCTGTATGTCATAGTCTGACCTCAGACAAGCAAAAACAAACTGACAGAAATCATTGTGGGAAGTCACACAGACATTTTCCTCTTTTGTTTTCCCATTACCCTCATCTACCTCAACAAAACCAAACCAAGAAACAACCAGAAGTATTTGAATCAAAAATGAAGAAGTGGACATACATTTACCGTGATTGTTCAATGTATCTGACTGTGGAGCACACTGAAACTGCTTAGCCTGAATGAGGAAATAAATCTGATCAAGAAGAGTACTTCATCAAAGTCACTTGAGGCAGGAAAGCAGAAACACGCGGAAGGCCTACCCTCTGCAAAGCTTCTGGCTGCAGTCACAAAAACAGCAAAATGCATTTCTGAGTGTAAGACCAGAGTCTGAGGAATTGTATGGTCTCCCTCACAACAGCATGGAAAACTCATTCCCATTATATCAATTCTCCCCTGCTCAAGTGGAAAGACACTTGTGACCATCTGCCCCAGGGGGAACAACTCAGATGCCTGCAGACCATCAGAGCAGGGAGGATCCTTATCAAGCCTTTCTTACAGCAGGGCGGCATGGCCTTTGAGTTGACTGTGCAACTGCAATAACGTAATTCTAGAGTCACGACACAACTGAAAGACAAAACCCATTGGCACCCTATTTTTAGCTTCTCAGGGTGAGTCATTTGGCAGTGAAATAATTTAACAACACCCTGCACTGATAACATGTTTTCATCTAGTTATTTCAAAACACTTTACAATTCTTGGCAAAGCTTAACCCACATTACCCCTGTGAACTAAAAGTTACTCTACAGAGTTCTTTCAGAGGAAAAAAGTGAAAGAAGGTCCAGGGTGAATAAGTGATGTTATCAAGGCTCCTCTAATCATTAGTGATAAAATTGAAAACAGGAATAGGAACACTGGCACTCCAATTTTCATACATTAATCTTGGAAAAGTACTTTTCTCTCTGCAACTGTGTTGCAGAGGTGATCACAATGACTGACTGTAGCAGTCAGATCTCCTAATAGAAACAACTATATTAAAATTAATTAATTGAAAAATTAAAAAATAATTTAAATTAATGAAAATTAATTCTGCCTCCACATTAATTCCATCTTTGCATTTCCCTAATTAGAGCCTTTTGTTTACTGATCGTACATCTAGAGGACTAAAGGAAAAATGTCTTCATCACTGTCTGGCACCAGAGCAGTCGTCCAGGTCCACACTGGCCCCTGCGCTAACCATCTGACGGCGAGGCCTGCGAGCGTCCAGCACTGTGTTACCACGCGAGGCGGTGCTGTCCCGCAAGGCTAGATCAGACACGCCCAGTTGGTGTGAGCCCAGGACAAGTGTTACACAGCTCTGTGTCCATCAATGTTTAAAATTACTCTTCTCTCATTAAAGTAGGTGTGTAGAAGAGTGACTTTTTCTTTCCAGCACTTCTGTGCTCCACACTACTCTTTTATTAAACTGGAGAATGAGAGCTGTAGCAAGACCTTAATATCTGCTTAATATTAGGAGGATATTTTTCCAGTCCCCTTCATCACACAACACGTGATCCATGCAGTAATACAGGAGTGAACCAGGTGATGCAGAAAAACTAAACCTACCACCCCCATTCAAGAAAGCTGAGCTGTTGAGGCCAGTCCAGAGGCCCTCTTGCCCTTATTCCTGCACAATTCCCACTTGAGGACATTGGCCAACCTGACATAATGTTTTTAATGGCCGCAGATATTCATCCCCTTGAATCCTACTCTGCAGGGTTCAAGGGACTGCTCTTGTTGCTGCTGAGCAGTAACTATGCTACCACATTGTGGTTTCAAAGAAAACATTTTTTAGCTGAAGTTGATGCCTCTGTGAAACTAAAGTGATGAGTTTGGCAAAATGAAATTGGGGCTCATGGTCACATCTGTGTGTTTGCACAGCACCTTGCACCAGTCCTGCCCGGGGCCTTTAAGCACTGTCGCAGCATTAATATCAATGTTCTCTACAGACAGCAAGTTCATTAAACTCAGTCAGGAAGCGAAGTGAATTCAGGAGACAATGGAAGGACCAAAAGACCAATTAAGTGAGACCTTATACATCATTTATGGAGGCTTCCACCAGAATTCAATAAAAAAGCCCTGCTTCAACAAGCTAAGCAAATCGTTTATCAAGAGGAAATTAAAAAAGAATGAGACAACTTTCAGTACTTGTATATGATAAAGCATTTAAGAGTATTGTTGCATTTATGCAATACTTCAAATGCTAAGCGAGGATACAGAACCTAATTTACATCAAACAAGTTCTTAATACATACTATATAAACTTCAAAATCAGCAAGAATTTCTTTCAAATGAGTTATATCTGTCTTCACAGAGAAACTTCTGATTCTTCTCCTTTCAATATTTCTCCATAAGTACTTCTTTCAAAATTCTTTATTCTCTAAAGTCTCTGAGGCTGTAGTTTATATTTCTCCAAACAGAGTGTTGGAGCACACCAACACTGGCTTTTCTCTGTTCTACAGGCTTCTTACCTTCCTTCCAGTCCAGAGCATCAATACCCTCCATTGCCGCACGCCATTTTCTTTCTCTGACTTAATTTGTACTCTTCTGATGCAATATTCGCACCCTCTCCCAGTATCTCCTTATGTCAGAAATGCCTTCAGGAGCAGTCAAAATAATTTAGTCACTTCTCCCTGATTCTGAGTCACATGCATCTATTCTGAATCACCATGAAACGCTGCACCAAGCTCTATACTTAGAAGATGTTGCAAATACAATGGGATTTGAAATACATTTCAACAACGAACTCATGTCGTATATCAAAATGAGCAATGAATCAGGAGTCTGTAAATACGTAGCTAGCTATAAGTAGAAGCAAAATCCTGGTCCTTCATGTAAACTAGATGAGTAGGAGAGCATGTTAGCTATCTTAAGTAACTGCAGGCATCTAATTTTGAACTACATTTTCAGAAGATTTTGAGGGGTCTCATCCTCTAACTTCAGAGAAACAAGCATTTCATGAGGTATGACTCATTAGATAATAGCTTGGCTCACGGATTCCAAAACTATGGTGCCTGGCAGTGTATCTCAATCAATAGGTTTTGGGCCCCTGCTGGTCCACGTCTCACCAGCAGGCAGTTCACAAAACAGCCCCCAAAAAAGGTAACATAGATTCCCACATGGGCAAACAAGAAGAGAGAAATACCAAAACCAAACAAAAATTCAAAGTTTAGTCTAAACTTTATTTTCTTATCCAATCTGCACAACAAGGTTTGGAATTCTTTTTTTAAGAGTATGTAATCCTTGAATAAGAGAGGGCAAAGATATTGGTCTATGGAAATGCACAGAGCATTTGCAGAAGTGGATGCTCACATGGTGCTGGTGTACCTTGCTTATCAGTCATTTACCTGCATTAAAATAAAAAAAAACAACACCAAACCTTTGCAAGAATGAATTGAGAGCTTGACTCCCTATATTTCTGCAAGTTTCCGACATATTAAGAGATATCTAGAAATACCTACAGTGCTTCTTCAAGGCTACCATTCTCTGCAGGTAACTGTTTTAGGTGCTGCTTTCATATAGTATAATCCTTAATGGAGACAGAATATGACCACGCACAACTTTTCTCTTATGATGGAGTTCACGTTATGAAAAGTCTTCAGATAATCCCTCTTGGTTCAACGTTTGTAAGTAGTGCCAGTCCGACTCTCTGCAATCATTAATGAAAATATCAGGCTGGAATTTCCTTCTTCAGCATCAATACACAGCAGGAAACCATGCAGCATGACTGAAAGTGATTAATAAGATTTCCTTCCAATAGGACACTGACAAAATTCCCCTAGTACTTTCAAACTCTAGTCAAGTAAAATCAAACTAAACAAACCAACAAAGTGAACCTTTGATTCCATACTGAGGATCAGAACAATGCTCTAGCTGAGTAGGTACCCTATTTCCAAGAGTCACTAACGGTTTTAACCTCAGAGAGATGCATATGTGCTCCACAGACAGCTACGAGAAACCGAGGACAAGCAGAACTCTTTGAACAAGCACATTTCAGTATAAAGAGCTACACCTTAGAGAGCAGGCAGGATTAGATAAGCATAAATACTCGCCACGCATGGGCTGGTTTAAAACTCCCAAATTGAGCGAATACTTCAAACTGTTTAGTAGCATTAGATACTGCCAGCTCACCAAAGGAATATTTCAGTATATTTAGGTTCTTAGGCCATTTCCATTAATTTAGGTCTGATTTTATGATGAAAGTTAAGGACTAATCTCAGGTCAGAGATGTATCCTTATTAATCTGCTTTCTGGGAAGGGAGGTTATGTGTACTTATCTTTGTGCGTTAAGGTTAACAGCAGCGTGTCACTTAAGGTTATGAGGTGTCCCCTTGTTAGATCTTGGTAAACTTGGATAAAATGTCATCCTTCAAAATGCTGATTTGCTTGATCAAGAAAAAATTCAGCAGCTGATAGAAACACCAAAAAATGGTTTTACTAAGAGATGACATAGGATAGTCATAACTATTTTGCAGAAGGGAAGAATAAAACGCCAGCAGTTAAAATAGAGCATCACTACCTGGGGGGGTGTGGGTGGGAAGTCTGTTATCTAAAATGTGCTGGGGGAAAATTAAAAATCTCCAACTAAGTTCTACACATGGAGATGCAAAATACCATTCTCACATGCCCCTAATCACAACCTGGTTGCGACTGCCAGCTCAGATGAGTGCCCTGAGGCCAACACCTGCTGCCTCAGTGTAAGAAACCCATGCTATTATAGCAAGACCTTCCCTCTTGAATCAAAATACAGGCTTGTAAAGGGGCCTTACACCTGGACAAACCTATCAAACAAGCAGTAAATAAGCAGTAGAGTATTTAAAATAGATGTTCCAAGCATATAGTAAAATACTGAGAACAAGTTTAAATAAAAATTTACATAAGACTGAAAATTCTCTATGCAGAAAAAGTATCTTGTATATAATACATAGGAAACAGGAAATCAGAGCTAATATTTCTATAATGCTGCATGTAAAACATGTACATACATGTATATTCATGCATACATAGACATGTACGTGATCGTGAACCCTTCCACACACCAAGGCATTTTAATTTTACCTCCACAATTTAGTTATGCTTCTTTCTGAAAAACAAAGGCTTAAAATGGGTGCTTCCTATTCCATTATCCTTTCTCATCCTCTATGTGAAACAGGTCCTTCTGTTGCATGGTGGCTATGATAAATAGAAAGCCCATGAAAATATTATGCTTTATATAGCTACATGTATTAAAATGTCTTTCAATGACTACCTACAATTTTCAGTGAAGGAAGATTTTGGGTTAGATCAAATAGCTTGAACCCTCTTTTAACCCTCTTTTAATAAAATAAGAGACAATGCAATTAACTTTCTGTAGTCCTTCAAACTAAGAAGTCAAAACCTAAAATTCTTGATGTTTCCAACATTTTCAAAAATGCATAAAATGCAAGTATAGCTATATCTATGCATAAAATAAATGGTCTTTTATTCTGAGTTTACATGACCACTTAAAATAAGTTTTGCTTTTCCTGCAGTGCATTGTTTCCCTTGGGTTGCAGACAGCAGGGAAACTTTGTACAAGAGAATGCAAACTGTGATATCCCAATAGTGATGCAGGATTTAAAGCCCCACTACTGAGAATTTTCTGGTTCCCTACGGAGAGGAGAGTCAGAGAAACAAAATGTGTTTTCATGGGTAATTCTAAAATTGAGTGAATATTGACAGAGAAATTCTCAGCTGAATGCCATTATTTAATCTGTCATTATATGAAAAATTTTTAATTAAAAGATACCTCCTCTAAACTTACTGGATCTACTTGCATGAGTCAGGTGTGCAGGATTTGCCCATAGATGTGACAACCAGTAACAGAAAGACTTGAGAAAGTTGTAACTGCAATAATAACTTATACTTTATTCATTACAGATACATAATTAATATGCTTATGTAACTAGAAATGGAAAGGAGTGCAAAAGATATGGGTGGAAAAGGGGGCACAGAGCAGCTTGACATTAAATAAATGCATTGGTCTACAATTTAAATCATGTATATTCTTAACACATCTTGAAAAATTAAGCTTCCTAGTGACACTTTTATCTGGCTCCGAAGTAGCTGGGAGTTCTTTGCCTCAGCTGCATTTGGAAGAAATGAGCAGCATTGCCATGCATACGGAATCACAGTAATGCATATGAAAACAGATATCCTCACTCCACCACGCTTGCCTTCCTGGAGATAGCAGCTCATCAGGATAACAATATTTGTTATTGAATAAATTATATCTTTAATTGGAATTATTCCACACCTGGTATTAGTCTTTATTGTGCTTGCATTTATCTCACTAGTAGTTATTTGTTCCTCTTTCCCCACAGTACCTCCTCTTCTGCCCATCTCTTCTGCATGGTCCATGCTGTCTTTCAGACAACAGGCCTTGAGGGGCCATGACTGTTGCTTACTGTTATTCTTATTTATGTCCAGTAAAACGCAGCTGAAATTGTTCCTGGCCTTCAGGTGGTACTTCAATATGCATATTAATATGCAATAATAAAACATCTGTGTAGGATAGGAGTATCCTGGATGCTTTACAGAAATCAGCAGAAATACAGATCCTCCCCTGAACTGCATATGACTTCAAATTCCAGTTTGGCAGCCTTGTCTCCATGAGTATATCCTGTGGGTATACATGAATCAAAAAGGATGATTAGTGCCATTTGTAACAGATTTAGCTCAGAGGCACATTCTCCTCCATGCAGAGTCCTAGCGAAGACCACACAGTGCTGCATGTGCACAAACATCCAGTCGGACAGTAGCCAGCTACAGGAAAAAGGTCTGGGGCCATGAACTCTCCTGACGAGTGATTATCGACTTACTGGCTCTGGGCATCAGGGAAGAACTGAATTTTTAGGAGCAGAGGGAATGACACATGGAATTCTGCATACTCATTTGAAGGCTAATGTTATTCTACCTCAGTTTGCCTGGAAACCTTGGACACAGGTTGTAACTTGATTGAGTGGATGATACAAGCAAAGTTGATATCTAACCATAACTTTATGTATTAAGAGAAAAACAACAAGAAGAACAAAAGGCTATAATTTATTAAAAAAAAAAAAAAGGAAAAGAAGCTGAATCAAAGACCATTGAAGAGTTTATGATGGGGAGAAAACAGCTTAAGGAAGCCAGTGTATCTCTGTTACAAGAATGGGGGAGATGAGCAGATCGATGCAGAAGCAGCAAAGAAAATTATGAAAATTAAGGAAAGATAACGTTAGAGCTATAAATCTCAAGTGGCTATATTCTGTTTGGGGACTCTTCACAGGAAAGAAACCCTTTATTTACGCTAATATAACATTACTCAACATACAAAAACTGCACGATCATGCAATCCCAGCAGGAAGCCATTAGTCTGCCCAGAGTCCTTCAAGCAAATTACATTCTTTCAGGTGGAGATTTACAAAGTTGTTGAGTCCTTACTACATGAGTTTTCCCTCTGATGTATCCGAGACAGAAAAGCTATCAGCTTCACACTTCATTTGTGGTGACATATGATATTCCTTTGGGAATTACTACAGCCACCCAGGGTTTAGAGCCCTTCCCAAGCTGCAACACTCCTGTCACCACGCACTATGAAATCTGAATTTCTTTGCTCAAGGAAAACTTGTGGAACAAGTGCTAAAACCTACCGGAATCCTGAGGATTGCAGCCAGCCATACCAAACAACTTCCACCACTTTTTTGCTCAGAACCTCAAATTCCACTCTCGAGACACTTTTTCCACATTAACTCAACATTTGCCTATGTCCAGTTTATGAATCCTGCATATCTTGTCCCACTGAAAGTTACTCTTGCTGAAAAGGGAGTCTCTTCCAATCCACACAGAAAGGGTCAGGGAACTTTACAGCTGTGATCTGGACAGAGTTACAGCCCATGTCAGAAAATTTACCATGAAAAAGGAAACTATTCAGTGTGATCAGCCAGCTGGCAGGAGAGCCAGACCACGCAACTGTTGAATTCATCCTTTCCCCTGTGGAAGCATTAATCTGAGCTTTTTTTTTTTCTCTTGTGCAGCCACTTATTTTCATATTTAGACTTAATATTTTTGAGAGCACTGCCCGCTCTGTCACATTTGGCTGAGATCAGCTGCTGGATTCCACAGTTACTGGCAGAGATGAACAGAAAGGTGAAAGCATGGACAAAGGGCAAGACTGTATGTGTCCTTCCAAATCAAGCCTAGAGGTGTTTTTTCAGTTAAGAGTTTTTTCTATCAACATGCAAAGACTTTGTCCTACCAGAATATATAGTTCTAGGTATGAACTAATCTTGCAAATAACTTTATTCCATTTTTTTTTGGTCACATTCCAAGCTGTCTCTATGAATTACTCTGGTGTACTTTTTCTCTTTCTTCAGCAGCCACTCTACCATTTTCTGTATTTCCTACTGCATTCCAGAATAAAAAGTATTTCCAGAATTTTGGGATTTGAAGTTACACTTGAATTCCTTTTATAATCCTCGCTGGTTGCACGTTGTCTTACACCTAGTTTCAATGTAAGCAACTGAGACATTTCTTCTCTATGAATTACAGCAAGTAGGTTCATAATGTTTTGGGGATTATTGCTGTCCTTTGCTGAGCCATACAAACCAATTTATCCTATCATTCTTGCAAAATGCAAAAATTCTACTTTCTAGAGTACTACATAAATAGCACATATTTATAACTTAACTTCATAACCATTTAGTCTATCCTCCTACACTCTCTTGAACCAATAGATCTCAGATTCTGTTTCATATATCCAGTGTTTAGCTTATGATAAATATAAAAGATAAAATGTTTTTGCTTACTAGAAATTTGAATACAGAACGTAATCCTAGTTGTAATTCTTTCGGGTAGACAAGAAATACTCTATAAATGCCAAAGAGCGAGCTTTCACTTCAGCGGAAGTTGAAATAATGTCTGTATGTATTTTGTAAAACCATTTGTTATATTTAAGTCATTCATAAATGTATATAAGTATTATCTGGGATGAGGTGGACAGAACTTAACATGAAACTATAGTTATGGGCTACAAAAGACACTACAGAAAAGACAACTTGTGTAAGATCTCTTAAAAGAGTATCAGATGGAACAGTCTTCCAAGAAACTAAATTCTGCTGAAGTATTGTGGATCTGCAGGATTTCATGGAGGGCAAATAGCATCAGCTGTTAGACGGCATTGCAGGAAACTAGAAAGAAATGAAAGGTCACTACAAAAATGAATATAACTAAAAGGATATCAGTAGGATTCTGTTCCCTATTTAGAGATGTCATGTGCTATTTTAGATGTCAAGGGGTCTCTTGCTTGGCTTCCCTCTGCTACTCCAGAAAGATGCAGGTCTTAAGTTCTCTGTGTAGGGCAGATGTTAACCCTGTGCAAGTGTCTTGGACAGCTAAGAGCATGAAAATGGCACTAGGCATTATGTTTAAATAATTGAATGCCATTCTTAATGCTAGAAAAAAACCCCACAATAATATCTGAAGTCATTTGCAGACACAATGAATAACTGTGAGGTAATGACTGCTTATGTGCAGTGTTGTTTTGGCCTAACTTCAAGCTTTGACTTAAGATCCAAGTATAAGCATGCCTCACATAAACGCTATCTTTCAGTGGGACCAAGTTCCAGCTCTTAGAAATAAGAAAGGCTTTATACAATTAGCAATTATCACAGCAGTTCAGTCTCCAGTCTAGTTCCTACTAGAACAGTCTGACATAAATTTCTATTTGTGTGTGTTTGTAGGCCTTCTCCTCTAACTTCCTATGTAGAAAAAAAGGTAATTGATTTTTCTGCAATTTAAAAATACTGTAGGTCCATTAAACAAATCATATAATTTAATAGTGACTCTGATGACTAATGATATCCCTGCTTATAACCGGCAATGACATTTCTCAACATTATCCTTGCCTTGGTACAGTAGGGATGTTAAGAAGAATGCAAATTTAATGCTTGAGGATGTTTTCAGGTTCATTGGCCAAAGGGGTTGAAGTAAGTAATGATCGTTTCATGCCATTTCAAATAGAATACCTTTGTCAGAAACAGAGCACTTCTTCCAACAACTTCAAAGAACCTGCCCAAGTTGCTGCAAGACTATTCCTACAGGAACTTCCAATGTCCTGTTGTTAATTCAAGCAAATTCATGCTTTGTGTAACAACGGCTTCTCCTGTGCAATAATGTGAAGCCAAAAATATCTATCAAGGTTGATGCAGTGCTGAGCAGCCTTTTTTTCTGTTTACAGAAAAATTTTCTTTTATTTTATCAAATAAAAATATTAAATTCCACATATTTTCTAATATTAGTAATAAAACTGAACAGACAGAAATAGCTCATTGAAATACAGTGAACTACTCGTAAGTCCTCGACACAAAAAGTTGCAAAATCTCATTATAAAAAGGCAGCCACTAAGCATAACTAGAAGTCTGCTTATCAAGAGACATCAGTAATGTCTTTGATGATTCTAAGCTAAAAGCAGAACACTAAGAAGTATTTTCTTAGAACTACACAGGGAAAGGCTTGTAATGTCTACACCAGAGAAAATGCTTCCAAGGCGCTCATTCCTGCGCATTTGCCAATAGAGAAAGATGTACAATAGCTGCAGATATGCAAATTGTAGACACTAACGGTGTATTTGCTTTTTCTCAGGAGCAGACATTGCCCCAGCAGACGCAGAGAGGATGTCTCACCCAAATTCACAATCAAAAAGGTGTTTGAGGAGGAAATCACATGAAGGCAATGCAGTTGCCAACAGACCACACAGTGGCAGAGGCAGTAGTAGTAAATGTGTAATTTACGACTTATTGGATAGCTCCTATTATTCAGGCATACTTCAAATAAAACTGAGCCCAGAATTCTTTGCTAGTAGATATTTTTAACTAGATTGCAGACATTTCCCCACATTGATATGACTGGCACCCTGAGCTCAAGAGAGGAGCAAGGAAGGATGAAAGCATGAAATAATGTTAAATCAAAGCTGTACTGAAAGAAGGTTCAGACAGATATTTTAAAAAATCCTGGTTTCAACTAGCTTTTCACCAAGAGTTCCAGAATCCTTCCCTTCTATTGCTCACAATATTTCTCAGATATCACACTTTGTTTTTCATCTGATATCCAAATTATTCAATCTAGGCTGTGGCTAAATTCTGGAAGAAAAACTGTCATCTAGAGCAGATTGCTAAGAAATAGAATTTTGCTGAAATATCACAGATCTGCAAGAGTTCATGGAAGATAAATAACATGAGCTTTTAAGAAGCATTGTAAGTTCCTGGGAAAGCAACCAAAAGTCACAAAAGAAATCAACTAAAAGAATAAGTGTTTCAAGTAGTAGGGTTTAGCAGCTCCAAATATCACTGGCCATGAAGATACTTTTAAAATAACCCTAACATTTCAGGAAGCCTGATGTGCAGTTACTGGTTACGCTACATTCTCTTTCTATTTATAAATAGTAATCCCAGTTCCCAGAATTAAAAATTGGGTTGGTTTGTTTGTTTGTTTAAATGGTTTGGTTATAAGTGTTTTCTGTAATGATTTGGAGAAGGCTGTAACTGGAGCATTTATACTGATTTCTACAGACATGGCAGACAGTGTCTTGTTCACTTTAACAAAATAATCCCAATGATGGACCCATTGGCAACGGCTCATGCAGACGAACAGGTACTCTGCAAAGAGCAGGATGGTCCAGGTCCTGCAGTGTATCAACCTGCAGAAATGGAACAGCTCGAGTGCTGCAGAAACCTTCTAGCAGCTGACGGAAGTTATTTCTTAAAAACTCCCAAGAGTCGTCCTGCCACAGTAATGATGAATGCTGTTCCTATTCAGCTGAGGAATAGCTTCTCCATCCAGCTCTAGAAAACAGCTGAAGTCTCAGAGGAAATGGAATATGAAAATACATTAGTCATTAACTTCACTATTAAATGGAGCTTTGTAGTGCACACCATAATTCAATTGCTGGTAAAATCTCATTTTCATGTGTTTTCTTTATCTTATAGAAATTTACTTGGATCAAAATTTTTACTCTCTCTTTCGCTAAATCAGCTAAGTTGGAACAAGGGATAGATTTTTTCCTTCAAAGGAACAGACAGCAACCTCACAGATGCCCACAAAAACCATAGGTGTGCACTAGCACACGGAGTTTGGCCTCAGTCTTTCAGCAATATGTTCTTGCTCCTTGTAAGAATGAATCTTGAAGTGCGGTAGACAGAGAAATGAGATTTCAAGCTACAAAGTAACAGAAGCTTCCAGAAGTTGCCTCATCTCTTACAGATGGGCTTACGTGCGTGCACACTATGTGAAATTCCCACTGCTCTTAAGGACACATTTAACACATAATATTAGAGATTTAGTGATACATTCCTGTTGTGTAAGAGAACAAAACCTTGTTATTTCTAGGAATAATTTATATCTGACATTTAAAATCTCATCATCATATGGACTGCTACTATCTCATTAGTGTTGTTAGAAATTCTTTTTGCAATAATAAACACAATAAAAAATGAAACAATACAGAAATGTTATTTAAAACAAATTTAAAACAGAGTTCAGTACTCATAAAACAGAAAGAGATGAGCTACTAGGAGAGAAGGAATAATGAAATCACTTTGTTTGAATTCCCCTCTGAATTGTGCTGCCAGCACCACTGCAGGCAATAAGCAATGCAGAGCCTCTCTTTTGTGCCAGCATCCAGCCGGGCTTGTTGAGCTGCAGGTTGAACTTCCCTCCTGAATACAACAATGGGAGAAGAGATTCCACTTGCAAGTGCACTTTTCTTCCCTTTCAGAGTCCCACTGAAGACAGCACTGATTTTCAAGAAGTCACACTCTTGGGATGAGCACGTTATTAATTTCTATTAATTTCTATTCATTGATCCTAGGTATTATAATGTGCTCAATGTATAACCCTGTACTTTAGGATCCTTAACAAATCCTAGGAAGAAAGTGTCTTCCTATTTCTTTCTGTTTCACTGTCCTCATCATCAACATGATCTCTTGCTTTACAACTCAATCTTCATTTCTTTGGAAATAGAGACCATCATAATGACCAGAGCCACTAGATACTATTACAATATGAATAAATACATGATAACCTAAAAATAGGAGTTATATTTGGTGGCTAAGAGAGAATAAAGGGTGTTGTAAAGCCAACTGAATTAGAAAAATTAAACAAAAATTTAGACAATGATTTCCCAGAAAGGATAGTATCTCTGTCTAGTCTAGCCACCTCTAGTTGTGGTAGCCTCCACAACAGAGTTCAGCATGACGGACCCAGCCTAGCAAGGTAAAGAAACATTCTTCCATGATGTGCATCTCAGTTTGTACCTGGCTGTATCTGTGCTACTGAAAGGTTATTATTCCTCTGACATCACAACTCATCATGGTAGGTGGAACCCATAGAACAATGGAAAAAAGACAGCGTGCCAGACCAGTGGGCTTCCATGGGGCAGAGAGCTGACAGACATTTTCCAAAGCACTCCCTTAGCTGTGAAAGTGGACAGCTTCCTGGAGTTAAGACCGGTATTTGGTAGCTCACTTGAAATCTTACTGTGAGGAATGCTTCTATTTGCTCTGCAACTTCCAAGGAAATAATGTTTTCTCTGTGAGGTCCCATAAACTGTAGCAGTTAAAATGTTTCTTCTTTACCACTGAGAAAATGTGCAGGATGAGGGAGTCTGTGCCAACAGTACCATAGAAAATTATGCTGGGGGTGGAAGAAACACACTTTAGCATTGACTTCGGTACAGTCTAATTTCCAAAGTCCAAAAGAGAGATGGTAGGTCTCTGGTAGCCATGAGTAAAGCTATGATAAAAAATGTCTCTTTTGCAGAGGAAGACAATTATTTTCTACTAACATAAGACACTGCATATGTAAAAGGGATAGAAAAAGTCTTAAAAGGGTGGAAAAAAAGAAACCAAAATCTCAGCATGCAGGCTGGAAGACTGTATCTGCAAAGGAGAAGGGAAATGAATTAATGCTGCTAAAATTACAGTTCTGACCCAACAGCTCTGGATTCTGCTAGTGACTCTGCTGAAGGTTTTGTGCCTGACTTTGAGGAAGTCTCTTCTCTTCTTCAGTGAGTGTAAAACAAGCTCCACTCCCTGCAGGCCAGATTCTGCCTCCTCTGCATGTAGAATAGGAATAAGAAAGCTCTGTCAATTTATACTGCCAGATCTTCATGGCAGTGTCTGATAAGAACCTGACACAATAGGGTTTTGATCTCTGATGTTTGCTGTAATATAAATAATACCAAAACTTGACTCTGGGTCATTTAAATACTACTCAGAGCATGTCAGATAAAAACCTCTGTAGGTTACCTCAAGGTTTCTGACGTTCTGAATCAGGTCAATGAAATTCTGCATTCAAGGTTAATAAGAGAAATTGCGCATACTCATGTTATGCACTAGCAAACAACAATAAGCACTGCCAATACCTAATTTTAGCATCTCACATACAAGGTTGTTCTTAATAGAGAAAGCTAACAGCCCTTAGGAATGACAAGAGCTTCACTGAGTTCAAGCATTAAGTACTGTATTTTACCCAGTGTATTTTTCAGACAATTTGCAACATAAATCATGGTTTGTGACTTGAAGGTACTCAACACTGGCCTAACTCTGCTCCCACTAAAATCATCCATATCTTCATCATGAAGACAGGTCTGGCATCATGTCATCCAAGTCCTGTTATCTTTACTGGAAACAGAGACAGGACAGAGCCAAGTTATTTTGAAAATCTCATCTGTATTCAAGAACAACAGACAAAATCTACCTTAAGGTTAAGGTTCATATGCAAGCAGTAAGTTGGAAAATGTCAGACTTAAGCCTCAAGGTCTACAAGCTGTAATTCAGCCCCTCGTGCGTACATCTTTTGCTAGAGTCTAATTGCATAACCTACACACTTTCAATTGCCTCAGCTGTTGCACCAAGTGGCTGGTGCTCACACGTAATGAGGCCTCTTCAATATTTCATTTGATCCTCACTGTGGTGGTGCAGCCTTATTTGCAGCACACAATCCCGACCTGCTTTAAAGGCAGAGTTATCAATTTTCTCATAGAGGTTTCTATGTTGCTCATCACCACAATATGTGAGTACTTCAAATATTCATCACTTTCTTTCCACAGCACCTCTGTGTGGTGAAGAGATGATATTATCCCATTGCAGAGATGGGGAGCTGAGTCAGAGAATGATTAAGGTCAAATGTTTTGCTAATTTAGGGTGTCCAATTTCAAGTGACTGGGATCAGATTTTTTTTCGCAGTAATTATCAGAAGTTCGTATAGTTAAGTATAGCTTTTATCTAGTTCAATCACCCCTAGAAATGTCTACCATTTCTGAAAGTCAGGAAAAAAATATATTGATTTAGAATCCAGAGTTTTACTGAGCAACTACATCCAGCTGCACTTTGGAAAAAAAAATGGGACAAATGGGAACTATGAAACCTGTGAAAAATTTGGCTAAGGGCGTCACTCAGCATCACACAGAAACAACAGCCCAAGGGAGTGAGGGGCCCCACAATAGCATTTAACCTCCTCAGCCAGCACACCATCTCTCTTGGTCCCTACACCCCTTCTGATACCTTCAACAACTGAACCGAAGCCCTAGGTAGTAAACTCATCAGTATTACACTTCAAAATCATGCTCACCCATAATTCACACTAATATCAAAGGCCGCTTTACTGGAAACCCTTAAATTAGATCCATGGAATTTTTTCAAGTTTCCTGCCATTTGGCTCAAGGCTTTTGTGGCTGTTTCTTTGGATAAGAGAGGTTGTTTTGGGGTGAGTGAGTATGCCCATTTATGTGTGCGTATTTGTATGTATTGCTTGATGATACACAGATCTAATGAAACTAGAAGGAACATTTTGGGTAGTACTCCATAATGTGAACATTTACAAAGGGATCAAAGTTAATCAAACAATGAAAAGTATATGCTCATAAATACATTTAAAATTGAACTATTAAGCTAAGGAAGGATAGTAATTTGAATTCATCAGAGGCAAAGGGCTGTCTTACTTAATTAACAAGTATTTCTTGAAAACAGCATTTATTGCAGTCAGCCAAGCACCAGAAGCCTTGTATTCTGGAGACTGCAAGACTGTCCAGCCAGCTGTACACCACTTACTCTGCTAGAGCCACAGGGAAGGGGAAAGCACACTTGGAGTATTTCAGGACAGAAATTGTCTGTAGTTTCAGATGCAGAATTGCCAGAAAGAAGGGGAAACAGAGGGTGTTGATGATTTATTTTACTAGTGATTTTCCTCTTCCCCTCATATATATTTTTAACATGCCACTACATCTATTTTCAAGGGAAGGCTCCCTTTCCTCCAGCCTCCACACTTTCTCTAGGCCCTCCCTGTCCTCATTAGTTGTAGCTTATTGAAATGCAGTTGCTTTGCCATGCTATGAAAACCAGAAAGAGAGAAAATTCAGGGATTTTCCTGAAAGCTTCCTCATATATCTTTTTCCCAGGCTAGCAACTTGTGGCTGCAGAACTATCTGTCTAGAAAACCAGCACTGTTCACACGTCCCTCATGCCATTCCTATTTGCCCACTAAGGAATGGCATATTCTGCCCCTCAAGGGACGCAAATACATTTGTAGGTTATAAAATACTCCCATCACTGCTGGGTGAGGACCGAGGATACTGAATTTTCTAGGAGGAAGGCAAAAGCATTGCAGACCGAGAGGCAAGGGTTAATTGCTGGGTCTGAGACAGGGCTGGATCATCTCTTTGTGCCTTGGTCCTCTCTCTGTGAAAAGCTGAAGCACAAATTAAGGGTAAGTGTGCAGCCTGTGATAGTTAAGAAGACTAAGCAGGTAACCAAAATAGTCTGTTCAGGCTTCATAAGCGATGCCAGCATCCCTGCCGCTGAAGTTAAAAAGATTAACAGTTGTGGGGCACTTGGATACAGGAAGGGGTTATATCAGCACATCCAAAAGCAGTTCTGGGGCTCATTTACTCCTGTAACTGCAAAGCATTCACCCACAGCTCTTGATTTTTTTGACACAAACCAGCAGATATAATGAAATTCTTCTTCCTTCAGGAACAAATAAACCACTTCTGCAGGGGAAGGGCACTATTCTTTACTCTAGAGATGAGACATTTTTCGAGAGTGGTGTACCAGTCTGCTTTTTCTTTCCCAAGTCAGGTATTACTTAGACCAGTAGAAATCCAGTGGAAGCTGGAAAATGCTGTGTCTCAAAAGGGAGAGACACTGCCCAACACCCTTTTGGAAGCATCTTGACCTTAAGACAGTGATTTCTTGCTCTCAGGTTCAGAGTTCAATGGGTACTGGCAGGCACAAGGATTCATTTGGTGATTTTCATGATGGGGTTGTACATCTGTGTGTATGTGCACGTATGCCACATTTAACTTATATAACTATACTGGGCACAAGTGCTGCTGCTGGAGTGATAATATCCACAGTTCCTTGTCAGTGTTTGATTTAGGAGGACTTCCTTTAAATGGCTGTCAAATCTCTAGAGGTGCCCATAAAGATTGGAAAAGCCAAGGGTGTCTGATCTTATTTAAAAAAAAACCCAAGCAAACAAACAAAACCTGAGTATTTGAATGAATGAATAAATCATTGTTAACATTTTAAAAATGCTTAAGTGATGTAGGACTCATCTTCACCTTCAACAAACTGCCTGAAGCCAGTGCTGACCCAAACTGATAGTCCCCACAGCACCGAACAACGATGCGTTGCATGGGCTCGGAGGCTGAAACACAGAAGCAATTTAGCCCTGGGCAAGTCACTTCACTCTTGTATTAACCTTCCCTTTCTGCCAAGTGTGGGTAATATGGTTTACCTACATCATTGAGATGTCAGGGGGAATATTTTTAAAGCAATTTGAAGACATAAAGCACAAAGAATGCGTTAGGTATTATTATTATATGTGGAAAGCACCAGTATAGCAACACGCACCTTTCTGTAAGGAGGCTATATTTAAAAAACATAACCCTATAATTATATTTCATTATCATTAATAGGATAAATAGTTATTTTATAGCATCTCTTGTCCTGAGGTCTTTCAGATCTGTTACATTCTAATTAAAAAAGAAAACAAACTATATTCTATGACTAAAATGGCAATTCAGTTCCATTGTTTTGTCTTGGCTGCAAAGAAAAAGACAGAATCAACAGCATTATCTAATGCCCTAATATCTGAGAAACTGCTTCCTTTTCCCTCTTAATACTGACCAGCAGTCCACCCTCAGTCTCCCGAAGTTAAATGTCATAATTTGACTGCACAGCAGTTCAAATGTGTTTGTTTCAAGTATGCTACCTTTTTAGGTGCTTTCAAAAGAAAACGGGGAAAATAAATGGCCAGTAGCAGCAGAAAGCTTTAAAAAAAACATCCTTTTTAATACTCAAGAAAAGTGAGCCTTCAAAGCCCATGTATAAGCACCTACATAATTGGCTGGATTTTCAAGAGCACTGAGCTTTCAGCAGTCCCCAGTGAGACCAACAATGGCTTTTGGATGCTCAACAATTTATCATGACTCAACAATTTCCCCCCTGGGCATTATTTACCAACTATGTGGTATACAGAAAACTAAAACATTTCAGACTGTCATTTTCAGTTGGACTTGAGCATGTAACTCTGTTAGGCTCCCCTAAAACACCCCCAAGTATTTTCATGTGTTTTTTCCCCTGGGTCTTACAGCAAAAAAAAAAACCAACAACCCAGACTTAATTTAAGTGAGCACTGCACACTAGGACTCAAATGTCAGAACTGTATCATGCTGGTGAATGCTACATAAAGAAATTATTAATTAGTCTCTTTCTCAATTCGGGTTTTACTTGCCTGTCAATAAAAGACAGTAGATGATTGCGTGGCCAAAATATGCATTATTTCCAGCTCCCTAATATCACGGAAAAGCAGGCAGCCATTCAATTTGCCAGCAATAATTTATTGTGTAGAATCAAAATTCTACGAGCAACCTCTTCTCATCTGTTACTTTCAACATCTCCCACAGCTATTTGATTTTCTTCCTGGCTTTTCATGTTAACTGGTCAACTCCTGCCAAATCCCAGCTATCTAAACAAGACTCTGCAGCTTGTTCAGTAGTTATAGCTGTGTTTCATGCATGCAGAGTGCCTTTCACAGCAAAGAGGACCGCATATTTCAGTGGCATTACTGAGGCAAAACTCTGGAGGATATTTGTCCCAAATGTTCTAAAAAATAAATAAAAAATCAGGAGCTCCCCCAGCTTTTTAAAAACTGAATATGTGACCAAAGTTTGAAGCATTGCCCAACTGATAGAAAGAGTAAATGGCTAGCAGGCACTGAAATCTGCTACTAAAAATGGATGGGAGCCTTGAGTGCCACCCTCAGCCATCTGCCTCTGCTGCGGTGTCAGAACGCGCTGCAACCGAGGCACCGGGAGGACGAATGCCGCAGCCAGGCAGCGGGAAGCGGCCGCCTCCCGACTCCCAGCCCCTTCATAAACCTCCCAGGCAGGGAGGAGGGAATCAGAGAGACTGGCAGCAGGAGCAGCTACTTCTGCAAAAATCTTTCTTCCCTTAAAACCATAATTCCTGCAGGCACAAGTCACAGGTGGATTTTCTCTCTCTTTCTTTCTCTCTCCCTTTTCTTTCTTTCAAAGAAAGCTCTTAGCCTTCTCTTGCTCACTGGAATTTCACAAAGCAGACCTCAATGATTTTATTGGTCTGTTTGCTTAAGCCAATAGTCTGGCTTAACACACGTTTTTTGTGCATCCTCTCCTCCCTCCCAGGATATGAAAGCAAAAGGAAAATGTGATAGTTAACATTTACTAAGACAATTAGCACAGACAGACAAGTCAATGCCACATATTTTTCAGACATATTTAGGTCTTCGTTTCTGCACACTGCCAACACAACCAGTCTTGAAGAATCCCTTAACTGAAGTTGATCTATTCTTGAGTTAGTTGCATTATGTACGTTGATGAATAATATAAAAAATGCTGTTCAACATTTTTTTGGCTTGGGGCCATCGACTAATCTTCATTTGGTAATTGAAGGCTTATATGATGGAAAGAAACTCTATGGAAACTGTCAAGACAATGAAAAGTAATGAAGTATAAACATCTGAGTGTCACCTAAACTCAGTCTCCTTAGAGCAACTGCCATTTCTTGTTTTTTCAGAAGTTTCAGCAATAAAAATAAATAAAAGTTATGCATTACACCTGACAAGCAGCCAACCACATGTAAAAGTACAAACAGTATTTGGTAAATAGCTTGTAACAAGTTAATTAGTCTTTCCTCACAGAAACAGTTTCTTTTTGACACAAAGCATTTGCTCAAGAAATGGGCCAAGGAAAGACAAAACATAGGTTCTGTGGGTATGGGAGGCTGTGTTTCTGGCAACCCATAGGTATTTATGACCAAAACCATAAGAGCTTGGATAGAACAGAGTGAAACATGATATGGAACATGGTTTGAATAATGTACATCACTGTCCCCCTACACAGTGACTCCCCCAAGAAAGAGAGCACACTTGTGTAGCTTCGTTATAATTTATCATTAACTGCTTCCCCACACCTCTAGCATATCTATTCTTCTCTGAGGGATTACACACCGCTTGTGTATTACAGTAGATTGTGCTGCAGCAACTAAGCTGAAGAAAGAATTAATTCTAGCTCAAACTTCTTTACAGAGGTCAAGGAAAAGATGACAAAGAACCTATTTGGGAAACAAAAGCAAAGAGAAATAAGCTCTACTTTCAGTGAGAGGACTAGAAGTCGCATAAGCACCAAGCATCCCAATAGTATTCATTTAGGCTTATATTTTTAGCCTCAAGTACATAACGTTATTTCTCATGTGTATTTTACATGGCCTGTTGAGCTCAATTTCTTCATATCTTTGTGGACATAAAACAGTATTTCCAGAATGTAGCAACCAGCCAAGCCCTCTTTTCTTTCCTAGAGCAAGGAGAAGAGCTTTCTGATCCCACAATTTGAGATATTGGGTGTAATTTTCTCCAGTTGTATCACAAAGTGGGACAAGAAGTTTCAGTTTTCAGATATTTTAAGCCCTCAAAAATAAAACCAGAAGCTTATAGCATACATTGGCAGCAGAAAACAGTTTTTAGAACAATGAGAAATTTTTGTTTGGTGACTCTCCATCCCATCAAATCTTGATTTCAGTCTTTTTTGGTTTTCCATTTTAATGTGGATGCACATAAATTCTTAAGTAAAATTAGGTTTATGGTGCAAACATGTACACCACGGAGATTTGAAAGATGTCCCCAAAATATTCTAAGTTAGACAGTTTAGTGGGATTATCCCTGCATAGATGAACTGGATTTTGCAGAAGAAAAACACCCTATGCATCATAGTTTCAAATAGCTCTAATTTACAGCAGGGTGAACACTGGAGACTTAAAATCTGGGCTTAGCCTGTGACAGTGGCTGTGTGCTATCGATCACTGTATTCTTTCTTGAATTCACACAGGATGCTGAAGAGCGAAAAAACATTGCTCCCTTCTGGCATGACATATAGGGTGACAATTTATATACTGACCCACCTGCACGCTAAGAGCATTATAACTGACTGGAGAAGTTCTAAAATTTATAAGAACTTACAGGAATTTATAGGAACCTACAGGAATTTATAGGAAGAACACCATCTAGCATGGAGGTTTGGCAGCAGACCTACTTGGTCCCCAAGTGCATTCTAGTCACTTCACACCTCAAGGTCAGAAAAATACCCCATGAACAGCATTTCCTCATAAGCAAGAGATGAAAGCCAACGGGTGCTAAAATAAATCTTCCAAAAGAAATTATGAGGAGACCAGTTCTGCAGCCTTACTCCAGCATGTAAACGTGGCCTGATTATACTGTGGTCCTGAAGTCCATTCTCAGACACAGCTCCATCAGAATTCACACATCAGAGAACCTAAGAGAATTCTGACTTCTGAAAGAAGCATTTCTCCCCATCATGACAGAACTGTATAGAGAAAAGCCACTGACAGTATTCAGCTTTTTCTTTCGTGAAAGCCACATGAAAACCAAACAGGCCAGCTGGAATAAAACTGTTAGTTACAAGTTTATTGCTCTTGTAGATTTAAAGCCTCAGTTTTCTACATAATGGTTTTCAGACCAGTGAAAGATAATACAGGGGCCAGCTCAAGGCTTAATGAACTCAATAGATTTATTCTCAATTTGACCACTTGCTCCAAACACCTCTTGTTCATATTTCAGATACACGCATTTTCCAAATCCCTTAAAGTTTTATGTTTTAACAAGGATACTCTGTCAACATGCAGCCCAGTATCAACACTGAGTTCCTCAACACATTTTAGCAAAACATACCTACTAGATAACAACACAGTCTCCTAATCTCCCAGAAGGGCATTGAAAGCCCAGGACATAAACAAGGAAAAAAAATCACATAAAGACATCATTTATTTACTTACTATCAACCTTAAAGATGTTATGGGAAGGAAGGTAACATTTCTCAGGCAGATGAGTAATAACTGAAGTCAGCCAGTCCTACCAAGAGATATCTATTTGAAGAAGAGGATGGAAAAGCCCTCAGCAGGAAAGTCAAAGCATTTCCTAATCAAACATACTGATGGACAACCTTATGTGGTGAGTACTTTTCAGGGCTATTTCAATCAATTTCTCCTTGGATTTTGGTGTCCCATACATTCACAACTGTTCTTTGTTTTATCTGGCTGGTTTAGCTTGGAGCGTTGGAATAAAACATCTAACTATAGCATAATTTGCAACTGCAAAGTCAAGCATTAGTATAATCCATGTAAACCCATGTATTCTACCTTACAAGGAAAAGACCGTAGAAAAGAATTCAATTTAATGCAACTGAAGCCTCCAATGATTAAACTCACAAAGATATTCGTTAGATTCAATGGACCAGCGTTCTCAGCAATGTCTGTAAATTAACTTTTACATCAAATATATGGGGACATGAAAATTATAAAAAAGAAGGCTGGCAGTATTATTAGATTCTACTAAACTATTAACTGCCAGATTTCTTAAGTAGAAGAAACAAAGTTTAGGTACAAATTTCCTGCTACAAGGAGCAGTCAACGCTTATTACACTCAGTGCAAAGGCATCTACAGGATCTGAAAATTAGAAAATAAAAAAAAAAAAAGGAGTTTCATTATCCTTACCACCTTGAGAAATTCCTCCATTTTATCTAATACCACAGTATCTCAGAATAATAAAAAGCCTGAAGTTTTTGCTTACTACATCCTTCAAGCCATATAATCTGTTTTGCCATAGACCATTTTGTAGAACTAAAAAAACACGACTTCGTTTCTCTTCTCTCTCATTTTAATACAGACTAAGTTGCAATGTTTTCCCTGCACACCTTTGAGTTTCCCTCTACCGGTAGTCCCAAATGCTGCATATGCATTTGAAAATAACCTGTTTGCTCCTGGCCATGAAATAGAAAGATAAAAGTGTAAGGCTGTCAGCATACTTAAGGCTGGTTACAACTTAATGTACCATTCATTAATTCCTACAACCACATTAAGATTAAGTATCAGACCTCTTTAAACCCTACACAAGAAGAGTTGAGAGGTTGGTCACAGTGTGTGATTAAGCTAAATTAAAGACCCAAAATGCATTCCACATAATATGCTACTGTATACATTCACCCCCAGTCAATTACATGTTTATTATGGTATCTCTGACAAGCTAAATTAACAATAAATTAATGTCTAGGTTGTAATTTCACTTTTAACAATAATATACTATAACTAAGCCTTAAATATCTGCATGCAACTATTCAGCTACAGACGTAAGTGAAGGTAATGGAGTCAAAAACTGCAGACTAATTGCCTCAGATGAAGGCTTATTATCTCTCCAATTTCAAGCTCAGGAGCAGTTAAGCAGTAATATAAACTACTTTAGTCAAAGCATTGTGAATCTTTATATTAAATTTACTTTTATTTTTATCTCTTAATTTTTATAAACAATAAAAGCAACAGGTATTTGTTTTCAGACTGGCAAAGGTAAGGATGTAAGCTGAAGGGTTAAAAAATCCCAAGCAACCAAAAGTTCAGCCTTCAGATTTGCTTGTTTTTACTATTTCACTCCAACTCTTCCTCTTCCCCTTTCTAATGGGTTTTTGCATGATTATTTCATGTGTAAGCTCAGCTTAAGTCTTCTCATGCAAGTGCTTCAGCCTGCCTCATCCTCCTTTCCATGAGAGATAATCAGGGCTTCATTCCCCACTCAGCTTAGACTTGTGTATTCACACCTGTAAAAGCAGATGCAATGAGGGCACAAGGCTTTCCCACACAGGGATGGTGGCAGGGTGTATGTCCACCAAAGAGCTGTAAGGTACACACCAAGTTTGAGGCAGCAGCAGGGAGACGATGTCTAGACACTCCTGCTCCCTTGACGATTCACCAGAATCCCATCGACTAACTCTCTCCATCCCAGCACAAGGCAATTGTAACGAAACTAGTCTATCTTCTACACAAAATCACCTGTAATTCAGCTTTTTTAAGGCGATCACAGAGACAAGGAAATGCTTTCCAACAGTACTCCTCACTCGTATGGATGCAGGGAGGTTGCCCCATCCTTTCACCAGCCTTTTCCACCACGGCCGCTGGGCCTGGAGGCACAGCCACAATGCCAGCGCTGCAGGGCTATTTAAGAAGACAAGATCCCCAAACAGAGTCCCTGCTACACCTCCGTGGCCAGATGTTGTCCAGCAAATGCTTCCCTCAAGGAAGGCACATAAACAGTTACCAGCGTGTTACAGGATGGAGATACTGAGACTGCCCAAGGCCACAACATGAATGCACAGCAAATCCCGTGCTGAGATCCTCCACTGAATGTGTTCCTGGGAATGACAAGTGTCATTGTTGTTCTGTACAACTTGGCTGCTGTATAGAGGACCATCACCCTAATCATAACCTTGTACAACATGGTCATAGCTAATTTTCCTTCTTCCACTGCCTCACTGCTCCTTCCTGTGGGATGGGAAAGGGTGCTGCCATGTGTCCTCTGCCTCATTATGAACCAGCTGCCCACCTGCAGCTTCTTTTTCCTCCACAAGCTTCTTTCACCACCAAATCCAGTCATACTTCTGCTGTAATTCCCATAACTCCTCCAGATAGTTAATAGATACTCTTCAGCTTACTCATCTTCTTCTCTCTCATTTTCCTTGATCTGTGGAGCATTTTCACCAATGGTGGTGGGAAGTAGCCACGTCCTCCTCATTTCCATTACGCTTAAGAGCTGTCTCCACAACTTCCACAATTATTGTCAGGGCTTTCTCTCTACAAGTACCAGGCACTGGGCTTGGCTCATAGCCTCATCCTGACTTTCAGGAAGATGCTCTCCATCAACCTCCTGGGTCCCAAACTTCAGCATCTGCTTTCCGTTTCTGAAAGGTTTTGGTTTTACCTTTGACCACACATATCCCTGGCTCGTCATCCCCACATTTACTTTTCCATTTCATGTCTATGGCTCCTAATTACACCGCAGTATTCCTATTGCAAAAAACTGAATTACCCCTTCTCGGAAAAGGTCCTTCTGCATTATGCAACAGAGAGCTGAAAGATGTATCTCTGTCTTACCATGAACTCTAAAATTGCTTCAAGTTCCCAAAATCATAGAATCAGATACAACCCCAAAATTCTATGCATTCTCTCTCTCTCTCTCATTTGCAAGTTCGCTTATAACTATCTGAAGTCCTGCCAGGATTTACCTTTATCTTGATCTTTTTCTGCTGAAATTCTTATTTATATCTAAGTCTTCAGAATGAGTTCTAACTTTCAGGTTTTCTCCTATGACCCCTTCCCTACATTCTGTAAATGTCAAGGAGTACATCTCTCTGATATCTCAGGTACTTACTTGTGCAGCCTGAGTTACGATGGTATCTCAGAACCTCATATTTCATGTACTTACCCTTTTTGGTTGGGTGTTTTCTTTTTTCCAATTTAAGGTGGACTGCCTCAGGAGAAGAGAAGTTGCTGACTGCACTGAGGACCTTTGTCTAACACTTGCTCAAAGCCACAACAGAAGGCTGCAGCACAAGAAGCACTAAGTTCCATGCTCCAGCCACTGAACCATCACGCAAAGCCACTTGATAATCCCACTCAAACTTCGCTCTTAAATTACAAATTGATACTAACTCACCCTTTCATTCTTGATCACCTTCATCGATTTCAAATACAGGACCCTCTCCGAATTTCTGTTTAATGAAGGTTTTGCAAAGCTGATCAATGCACTCCTCTCACATGTGAAGTCAGTTCTTCTCCACATCTGCAGCAGCCCTTTGGAGGAGGAGTGCTCTCAGCTTTCCTGTCCTGTTGCTGCTGGCACTCTCCTTTCTCTGAATCTATTTCACTTACTTAAATCCCACTTAAAAATCACAGAAGGAAGGACAGAAGGACAAAAGAAAGGATGAAAGGAAGGAAAAAAGAAAGGACAAAAGAACAAAATACCTGAACACAAAACATACAGAACAAACTACGTAAATAATGGATATTACTCTACATCATTTAAAAAGTGCTACCTTCTCCCACGTCATCCAAAGTGACCACGATTCACCACAACTTAATGCATGATAAAGATCATAAAGAAGCAGTATTAAAGGCATAAGAACTAAAAGCAGGTAAAAAACACTGTTCATGAAATGACTGTAGTAATGCATAGCACTGCTAATGGACCACAGCTGGAATGGGGCATCAGATGCTCTAAGATAAGACTTAACAAAAAAAAAAAAATCTAAGAAGATTTTCTTCTTGTGGAGTTCAAGCACAGTCTCATGACCCCTAGATAACTGGTCAACCTCAGAGACAAATTATTCTGCCTTGATCCAACAGCAAATGAAAGACGTAATGAGAAAGACTGCAACACAAGGTACCTCAGCCAGGAATGGAGGGAGCAGCAGTCAAACAACACTGTCCCAAGGTCAAGTGGCAGAGCACATCCCACTTGACCTGTCAAGGTATAGCCAGAGTGTAAAGCATACACTATCTCAAGCAGCATCCTATGGAAGTGTACCAGCCCTTAGAAGCTGTGTGCTTAGAAGATCACCAACCATAATGCAGTCCTGACATATCTAAGGTCTTCCAGAAGTGCTTCCATTTCAGTACTGAACACCAAAAAACCTTTCCTACAGTCTTTTCCTTTTGAGACTTCAGTTTTATGCCAACCATGCTCCTTTCCATCTCTGTCTCCCCCTCCCCATTGCTTAACTGCCTGAATTCCTCACAGCAAATTACCAGCTTGAAAAGACTGCCAGTTTGATGCAATTTCATGTTCTTGAATACAGTGTTCTCAGGAGCACCCTTACGAAAATTTAATCTCTTGAGAAATAGATCTGATACCGTTAACAGAATGAAACACAAATGTTCCCTATGACTTCCTGGAGAAAGCCTGTGTTGGGTCTACAATAAGATACATCATTTACAGAGCTGTTATAAAGAAAAAAAAGAGTATTGTCTCATATCAACAAATTTATTTTCTAAAAACTATGCACTTGAACAACTAACACTAAACAGTTCCTAACTAAGCCTAAAAAACCACAACCCTTAGTCTTCTATGGAAGTCAGAGTCAGGTTTCTCCTCTTTCCCTTCTCTTTGGCAGATGCCTTCCAAAAGCAGACCTTGCTCCCTGATTTCTGCACAGCTATAATTATTAGAGCCAGAATACTGCAGCCAGTCAGCAAGAGCGAGGGCTTTTCACAAGCAGAGACTTACCTTTGGGATATGACAGTTTTCAACTCCAGCCAAGAACACAGGAGCTCTGCTATCACAAGTCACTGAGATAATATGCTAAATTAGCTCATTTCCTGGGAGACTCACTCCCACCTGTTCGACAGCTCCAGGACAAGCACTCTTCAGCCCACTGTTGAATCTGGGTACTGCAAAGGTGCTCCTCAATTCCTCTGCATGGATTTTATGCCACTGGGGTGCTGCAGTGGGGAGTCCAACTGTGCCAGCTAATGGCACTGTAAATCAGGGCTTTCTTGTAACATTTTCATGGCTCAGTCTGCTCCTGAACATAAAGTTATGATGTGTAATCTCAAACCTTGCTAAGAAAACATAGAGGATTCAGTAGCGGCTCTTTGTGGTCAGGCACACACCAGGGATGGTATTGACAAATAAAAGGGGAAAGTCCTTTCCCTATTTTGACAAATCAAATTCACAACTTATAACATGTACCTGAACCCGCTGTACCGGGTATTGGTCATGTGATGTAAGGAGGCTGTTGTGTCACACAGGATCAGGACTGTTGCAGTCTTTCAGGCAAAGCATGTTGAACTAACCAAAGCACCCAGGGCTGACAATTTGCTGGACAGCACTCAGCTGAGCTCAGCAAATGGAGAATGATTTTAAGTCACACTCCATAGAAAAAAACATAAATGAATATTTAAAGATATCTCCAGGTATAGGAACATAGCTCACATGAAGGTAAATTTATTTAACTGTCTCCCTTTCCTGCTAAAGACATGTGGGGCACATCTGCTATTTTTGTTCAATTCAGAACTGCATGACTAACCAAATCTCTCAGTTGTACCAATATACCATGCTTTAACACACATTTGATAGTGGCATCAGAGTGCACAAACCGGCTTGCTTTTGGGTGAAGGTAAATGAGAAGATGTTGTTCAACCGTTAATGGCCATTTACACCAGTCTGGAACTAGCTTGAAATAACCCCCTGTCCAAAATGTGTGCTTGGGACCTCAGTAGCATCTGTCTCACCCTCATGGGATGGATCCACACTACTTCGCAATGCAAGCACAGCCATATTTTTTAGTTTAACTGCTCTGGGAATTAAGTAACAGCTCACAATGGTTGAGGATAGTCATGACCTTGAAGGAAGACAGCAGGGCACATGGGGATTGACATCCCTTGCTACAGGTATCCAGAATTACCTGGATTATAATTATCTAGGGAAAAAGTCTTCATAATGCACCTAAAGTACACTTTTTCTTTTCTTATTTGGATAAATTTACTCAAACAGAGGCACGTTTCAGCATAGTATATTAGATACTGCAACTGTACTTACTCTTCAATATACTAAGGCTATTTCTGTGAAGTACAGAGTGGCAAGGGAACATTAGGAGTATGAAATATTAATCCTTCCATCATGTTATTCCTAAGTCTGGCCTAGGTTTTCCAAGTTAAATGCGTTATCTCTCCACTTGAAGACACCTGTTATTTGGAATTCCATCTGTTCTGTAAATTCAAAATTGATTACCTTAATGACAGCTAATAGGCAGAACTGTTCTATTGATCCGACTCCACTCCTCCACGGAGCCCACTTCAACAAAAGGCAGCCCTCGAGCTCTTTTGCCTCCTTACTTAAATTTTGGTCTTTTACATGGAGCTGCATGCAAACGATCATTAACAACCTTGTCTAGGACATGGGCACATTTCAGAGCAGGATCTCACTCACTGTAAGTCTATGACGGTTCTTCTCTATACAGTAAAAGAAATAGGAACAATCGTTTATTCTGAGTGTTCAAATATCCAATTAACAATCAACCCTTTAAATATGTTTTATAAAAGGTATTCTTTGAGAATCTGTGATCCTGTTATCCTTGATATGCTGACTCATTTTTTCAAATACTTAAAAGTCTCATTTTAACATTATGCCTATTACTACATTTTCATAAAAACCCAGCCTCGTTATTTTTATGTATGACTGTAGAGCTATTTGCATTCCCCAATGCCATTAAAAGTAACAAGAATTGGGCTAAACTAAGGTAACAAATTTACAGGCACATGTTAAGACAGAAGAATCTTCAGCCAGTGTAAATTATCAAACATTGACCCAGTCAGTACTTGACCTGTTGTTATTTTCTTCTCCTTTTTTAATAGAAAAGTGGCTTTAATGGTATATTCACACATGCAGCTAACAATCCCCAAGAGAGTGAACAAGATTCACGAGTCGTCTTGAGCCAGATCCCAAGTCTGCTAGTGTCTGCAGGCTTTTCTACAGACTTCTGAGTACTGGGTCTAGCAGAAAGCCAGCTGTAATCATTGTACTCTGCACGGTATCAACTCCGACCATTTGAACAAGAAACCATAGCTGCGTCAAAATCACCTAAGCATACAGAGGCAACCACGTTCAACTTACATCTTGATCAAACAATCACAACTTGACAGTAAGAGAACAGTATTAAGGATCACTTACAGAATATTTTCTGTACATGATGCCCAAAAGACTTGAAGTTCAGAATCATGAAACAGATAAGCAAGGAGATAAATGATTAAAATTCTGAATAGTTTAACCGACATGGAGGTGAGCAGCATTGCTTATCAGAAAGAAACTGCATAGAAACATTTTTAATTAACAAAGGGAAGAAAGGGATGTTTATTGCCTGGTTTCACAGAGGTAAGGCAGTGCATTGCTTATTTCCACATCCCAATAATTTTCTAATTATTATAATTTTTGTAAATGCAAGACAGAACATGCTTTCATTTGCATATAGAAACATGGGTCTGAATTAGATTTTTAAACTTATGCCCGCAAAGCTTCTGCAGATGTTTTCAAACTTTCCCCACCCCGTTCCTGCAGTGTCTTTTTGTGCCCAGCTTCCGTTTGGGTTAGCGTGGTAGGACACAGCGTAGCCTTAAGCCAACTGTGTTACTTGCCTGTCCCTGGATCCAAGGGATGTCACAGCAAAGAATACAGAAAAGGGACGGTCACAGTCTCTTACGACAGCCGCAGCTGCTTCTGAAAAAGACTCAGTCCTTTACAGACAGACTAGCACTTTGCCTTCAATTTTCTCCCAGTTACAATTTTCAGTTTCTTGATCAGTTTTAAGCAAGGAAAAAAACTAAGCAATTCTTGATATGCACTAGCCTGGAAATAGAATTTCAGCTGGAAATAGAATTTGGATAGAGCCTTTCTTCAGTTATGAATTCTTTTAAATCAAATAAGAGTTTAGATCTGAGTTTGGTGTTAAAAGTGCACTCAAATCAATGGACACAGACTGGATCTGACACCCCACTGCTAAGCCATTTTACCAATGTGTATTGTGAAAACAAAAAAAAAAAAATTATGGGAGTGAGCAAAGTTGCTTACATGCTCAAATATTAATATTCATCAAGATCATTGATATTTATATATGCCTGATATTTCTATTTCATGCTCACACTAGGGCAGAGCTGAGAAAGCATGTACTTTCAGAATATTTAAACGTACCATATGGGTATAATTGCTACTCAATCAGGTATAGAATATATTCAATCAAGACTCTCTGTAATACTAAAGGCCTATTCTGGGCATTTTATACTTCATAAGGGAAGAGAGAAGTAGCCAAGACACGGCATGCCAGTAGCAAGCTGGCATTAGGCAGGTAACATTACCTGAAACAAAAACACTGCTCCTCTCTAAAAGGCAACCGACTTACACTTCTTGACTTATAAAACCGCGACACTTGTACACAGCTCTAAGAAGGAGGAGGGGACAGCCCCACAGCTCTTTTTGTTCAGAAAAGGCACTTCTACATAAACCCTTGCCCTGCCTCCCAGAAACACAGCTAGACTATTTTAAACTGCAGCAAACAGTGACAAAAATGCATATTCCAAAAGCAATGGACCGAGAAGCAGAGGAGCCTGACAGATGTAAGGATAGATGAAGGCACAGTTTCTTTATCCTCAGTATCAAAGTTATTTTCTTCTTGTTTTAACTGAACCCCTGAGCCTGTTTTGGCCATTAGTAAAACGCCACCCAGAAAATGCAGATTATATGATGCTATTTGCAGTGCCTTCCCATGCTTTTCCCTTCCCCAGTTCCCTAAAATAAAGCACCAAGAAAAAAAAAAAACCAAGAGCAATAACATGCAAGGCTCTCAGCCTATCAAGCCAGGAAGAACTATTTTAAGAATTAATTTGTGCCCTGAGAGATCTGTTTAAATTATCTTCCTGTGCTGCCCTAACAAAAGATTAAAGCGGTGAACTTCCAATGTCTTAAGGAGACGACAAAAATTGAAGAACTGGAGCGTACGGGCTCCTCCACGGTCCCCCCAGGCACGGGGCCGGGCACGGGGAGGGGAAGCTGGTGCGAGGAGGATGGAGCTGCTGATCTGCTGGTGTGCCAGGAGCCAGCGAACCTTTGCCATCCTCAGCTGGGGCTCAGAGATCGCAACCAGACTCCTTTATGCCACCACTTCTTAACTACGCCTATCCTTTACAGCTGAAGGTATGTCCCTTTCTTCTGCCACTCGCTGCTTTTTTGACAGGGAAAGTTTTGACTTCATTTTGTCCTGATAAGTGCAGTCACATAGGAATACCCTCTAAAATACAGGCATGGCAGAGAAAATTAAGTCCTCAACTTTCTACCTCTATAGAAACACAAACAGCACCTACCAAGAGAAAGAAAATTAATCAAGTTCAGCTCTGGTGTGAGCACTGCAATTTTCCCCAAAGTCAATGGGAGTTATACCTACTTAGAGCTGCTTTTTGCCTCCCCCCCTCCATCAGTGCTTGCACAGACACAGCCTGAGCACACGCTGTACTCTGAAGTGTCCCTCCAAGAAAATGTCAGACAAAAAAAAAAAATAATCCATGAAAGTCCACGACAAAGTAAGAAGCTGAAACCCACTTTTGCAATTTTATATCCACCTGCAAAGGGGCTGATAAAAAGCTTTACCCCCTTCCTTCAGCGAGAAGGGGCCTCCATCCCAACATGCTGCCCCACACACACACATAAGGAACAAGTTACAGAACAAACCTCTATAGCCTTCAGCAAGAGGTACAGGCTGTTAAAAATAGCACAATTTCAGCTTCCCCCCCTCCAGCCTCCGCACACACCGAGAAAGCAGACCTTGAACCCAGCTACACAGTACTTTCCTCCTGCCACTGACTGGTGACTCAGTTGACAATTTTAGGAATGCACACCAAGATGATTTTAAAAAAATAATAATCATACAAGAAACACAGAGCTATAAAATGCAAATCTGTATTTGTTTGAAATTGAGGAAAATAAGCATTACCTGTTCTTGTTGTTGGGCTTGTTTCCCTGATGCATTTTGCTCCTTGGCTGTAGTCATGCTCACCTATTTGTGCCCACTGCAGTGGGAAACAGGATTTTACTCTGTGTGTGTGTGTGTGTCAGCTTGTCTGTGTGTGTTCAGACATACACGCGCGCACACACACACACAAAGACTAAAGGGATAAGGATGAGTAACTAGTCCATCACTTAATCACCAGCTGAGAAATTTCCCACCCCCACAAAAAGAAATAAATAAAAATGCAATGTAAAAAAGCACTAGTCTAGCTGTCTTCCCCCTTGAGCCTCTAAAATAAAAGCAGAAGCAGGAGCAGAGAGAATGATGCTGTGGGGGCTTCTTCAATTAGCAACAGCCTCTGCAATCGTCACAGAAACAATGATAACTGCTTGGCAACCAGCAACTGGCAGCTCGGAGCCGGGAGGCAGCGATGTGGTCCTCGCTCCCCACCTCCACCAGCCCGCGCGTTGCGCATGCACCGGCCGCCTCGTAGCACAATGTGCTGCTCGCTGGCGATGTGCAGAGCCAGAGCTCGGCAGTCATCTCCCCTCCCGCAGCTGGGGTGGAAGGGGCCACAGGCACCCAGCGCTCAGGAATTAATTCCCTCATTGCCCGCGACGCCAGCGACAGGAGCCCTGCAGATGCGGAGTTTCTGGCAGACGGGCTCCTGTCTTCCCCAACTTGCGGAGGTTTCAGTGCCCTGGCAGTCCCTGGTGATGAAGGAAAGCTGTGCCAGGGGCAGCCTCAGCCGGGGCAGTTTTGGAGAACGCAGTGTGGGGAAGCAGGTTCCCACCGACGGGATGCAGACAGCACCAGCGCTCCCTGGGGAGCTGCTTGCCTCACTGTCAAAGGGTGGCAGGTTCAAGGGGGTAAAACATGCCCCCCAGCCTCCCCCTGGCCCTCTCCATGTCCCTGATGTGACAGGGGCCACTTTGCATTTCAGTAGTCGTGGCCGTCTCCTGCACGCTTGTGGCTTCCGTGCAGGTCACACTGCAGGGAGACACGCCAGCGTGCGCTGCCCGCTCCCCTCCACGCCGCGCAGCGCGCTCCCCACGGACTCCCTGCCATAACGGAGATCTCTCCAACACGGCGGAGCTGTCAAACAAGCCTTCGCAGCCCGCTCGCCCGCCCCGCTGTCAGCACGGGGCGACACGGTGTGCTCCTGAGCATGAGGCAAGTACTGCTCTCCAGCAACCCTCAGGGGACCTTACACAGCTAGACAAAACATAGAGCAGCATGAAGTTGGTTCGGTATTTGCTCAGGACTGATGCAAACCCTAGCTCACCTCAACATAAGGCAACATGAAACTGCCATGTTCCTGCTTTTCCCCTCCTCACCTCCTTCCCAGAGCACCCGACGTACTGGGCTGGATGAAGCCCAGAGCTCGCCTCTGTGCTGTAGCACTGTAGAAGAGCTAAATGTTTTCTCATTCACACGATAGTGGGATCTCTGCTGAGTCTGCAGGAAAGGGAACATCAGAGTATTTATCTGACAAGGAAGTGATTATGCCCATTTGATCCCCAACTTTACAGCACAGGTTTACTATACAAGGTCACGTTCACCAAGAACACGCCTCTGCTGGAGGCAATCTCTCCTTACACCCGGGATAAATTTGATCCTTGGTTCAGGGAGAGGTCAACAGCAGGCCAAGTTTTCCTAGAGATTATCTACTAGGCACCAGTCAGATCTTCTAAGCATTTCTGCATTTTCACCATTACGTATCACATCACTTCATAGAAACTACGACATAAAAGATCTGCAACACAGAATCGTGCTGGTAGGAAACTGGACAACCTTGCCTGGTCCCAGGTGCCAGGATCCAGGCAACAGCTCATTAAAAAAAAAGTGAAGAGCACCTCTCTAACAAGAAGCAACAATTTACATTTAAATCTAACAGCCTGTGTCAACCTCTTGCTGCGTTATACTATGACACAGCCCCAGCTTACATTGCAGTTTCATCTCTTTAGTCCCAATAGTTTTAGTCACAATATTTTTAGATGTTTATAGCGAGGTTATTCTTGCTCATACATTTCTCCCCAGCCATCAGAGTGGAATTGCTTTCAAGGTCTTGTATAAGTGGATCAGTTTGAATCTTCCAGTTGGCTTGGTCTATTTTTCTACCTGTTGTGGGTAGTAATGAAGGCTTGCTTTACTCCACACTTCTGCGATTTTTCTTTCCAAGAGGGATTCAAACTACACATAATTGTATTTTTTGTTTTTTATTTCCTTACAGTATATGCTGGAAATTTCTGCAAAACAGATCCCTTTCAAAATATAGACCATTCACTGTGTCCCTGATCCCAGTGCTTACACAGGCAGTCACTGAACTTAACTGCACTGTTATTGAAAATAAATGTATGTGTACCGGTCTATTTACCCTTGCATCTCCTCCCACGCATATTCAGTTCTTTCACAGTTAACAATTTAAAACACACAGATGTCACTAGTTTTCTGGAAATGGCCCCTCTTCCTTACAATGTAGATTTTTTCCAATAAGCTTGTTGTTGGACAGATAAGAAGTTAATTTTGCTAATTAGTCCAGCAGTTAACGATGCAAACGCACAGTTTAGCCTCGTTACATAGGTGCATTACAACGCTGACCGTTTTCACTGCAAATCCCAGTGTTTTGGCACCGTTACCCTGATGTAATTGAAATGCCCGGTGGTAACCCTCTGTCACCCCTGGCATGTGCGGGGGGTTTCGTCCCCTCAGACGGCCATGAGCTCATGCTCACTGCCAGGAGGACATAGAAACGGGACAGCCACATCCTCCAGCTCTCTGCCGCCATCCTTCCTTGACCAAAGGGGTTCAGAGGCTGCCAAACACCTCCTGGGACATGCTAGAGGAGGAAGCAGTGGCCATTGCCATTCAGAAATACTCATTACTAAGAGGCACAGAATAATCTGCTCACTTATTAGCAGGCTGAGGCCATCCATCCTGACCTCTGTGCTATGTTAGTGCACCAACGTTATTGTTTGGCTGAGTCATCACTTATGAAAGATTAATATATCCCTATCACAGGACAAGAACCAGTATCTGCTACCCCAGCACATGCCCAGGCAGAAGGATTTATAGAGACAGCCCCATTTAGGGCATTGCAGGAGGCGCTGGCAGATAAGGATCCCGGGAATATGACCTTTCCCATCTATCCCACCCCACAGCATCCCAGCTCATCTCAGGGATACAGGCAGCACATTGTTCCTCCCTGCCAGGTTTGAAGTGCATCAAGCTGTTCAAACCCTACCACCCATCATTTGCAACAGGTTCATCTCCACTGGCCTCCTGGGCTACACACAGTGTCTATCTCCAGGCTTGCTCCCTGCCACACAAACTGCACTCCCATCATGAGCACCCTCCAATAACCCCATGGATTACACAGTATACAGCACGCCACCACTGGGGCAGCTCAGGAGTACTGCTGTGAGCACAGATAGCTCTCCCTGTTAACCAAGATGCCTGTTCAAAATGCCAACGACAACCATGTGAATGGCATCCCCACACATCACGTCAATTAGCTCCTTTACCACCGTGGCAGGACAGACAGCCGTTTCCCTCCCACTGGGAGAGGAACCGGTGACAGGTGGAAGGAAATGTCCCCAGCTTCTCAACTCATCTTCACCCAGAGTGCTTGTTTCAACAAAATCATGCAGCGCTGCAGTAAGACAGATGATTTTTAATTACCTTGTAACAAATTAGTCACACATGTCTTAGTGCCTTTCCTGTTAGAAGGGAAGTGCTTCATTCTCCTGAGACTGGCAGGACTGTTGTCTGAGATAATTCTCAATATGCTCCTAGGAGATCTTGGAGACCATCTCTACCACCACCAGAAAGCAATCTCATGATCAAAGATTATTGCAGACCTTGCATGTTGAAAATAGAAATCAAGGCTGCAATAGCTCTGGAAGACAAGGGTGGACTAAAACCTTAAAAAGTCATCTCTGTGAAGACCTGTGAACTCTTAGGAGCTAAAGCACAACAACCATTGTTTATGACCACGCATTACAGCAATGCATGCTAGGGAAGGAAGCAGTTTGCTATTGCACCCAAACGTTTTTAAGCAGATCAGTTCACTAAGACCATCCTTGATCCTGCCCCTCCATGTAGGTGGAGGTCTCTGCTGTCCATGGATGCAGAGAAGCCCCTTCATGGGAAGCAGCAATGGGCTGTCAGTAGTCAGTGCAGAGCATTCCCATCCCGAGTGTTACAGAGGCCAGATCCAACAGCAGCCTGCGCTTGCGGGGAGCCCTCCAGCTCCACACGTCTGTTCAAGGGAGTATAGGCTAAGCAAGGGCAGTAATAAGCCTGCAAGCAGCAGCGGGTATAGTCATTGGATGCAGAACCCTTCTGCTTCTTTGAAGCCTGAGGTTCTGGCTGTACCACTCTGGGCTATTTATTCCCCCTTCATCACCACATCAAGGTAATGATGTGGTGGGCAGAATGGGTAAAAATGAATTCTACTTGACTAACTATACTTTAGCACAGTCTACTAATGTTCTCCCCTCTCCAGATAAAGACCAGATCCCATGGAGAGTTACATATCTGAAATTTTTAGTGGGTCTAAGCCATTAGTAGCTGGGGTGCAGTAATGTGATACCTCCAGCAGAACACACCACATGATCTGCTTTTGTACAGCCGGTCCCTCTGAGCTTCACACTCACTACCAGTTCCCATTGGTTTTGCTGGTTTGCTTTCAGTTCAGGGAGGACACATGGCCCAGGAAAGCATGTACTCTGGCAAGCTGTGACAACGGAAAATCCTTCTCAGAGGTAGGTTACAAAGGAAAAGTCCTAAGGGCTACAGTTTTTAAGATAAAGTATTATGGAGGTAGTAGATGTTAAGTAAGATAACTCGGGAAGAGACACAGTCTGCCAGCACAGACATCTGCAGTAAGAAAGGTGAGGTGAGCTTGTGTAAATGTTGTAGCCATGGATTTTAGTATTTAGTCATTTGAAAGGTGGCTGACGTAGCTTGGATCAAAACAGGCCCACAGGATACAAGTATGCATCGGTGCTGCTTTCCAGTGGGGGGACAGCAGGGTGAGGACATGAGGCTGACAGCTCCCTGCAGCTCCTGCAGCAACTACCTGAGAAGATTGTCTATCTGACCCATGATCTTCTAAGACCAGTGGCATAATCCCAAAGGGGTAAATCCATTTAATCTCCAAGACTGATTTAATACATTTGCAGCTGCCTTATTGCCCCACCATTCCAGCTTTCCTAGAGAACTTCAAAGAGTGAGGAACAAGAGGGAAGGGTCTGTACAAGGCAGGCTATCCATGGCATCATCGTGGTCCTGCAGATGTGCCAAGGCATGCTGATGTCCAGGTCACTCTCCCTAGCCCCAGTGCCGACATGCCATCCACACAAAAGGCAACAGCACAGCTCCTCTTTATTCTGGGCCTCTATGGCCCAGGTGCAGCGAGTCAGAGGGATCTGTGATCCTCCAGTGCAGATCCTGCTGGATCCCCCTCCTCATATAGGGGATGCCACAGCAGAACAAAGAGCTGTAAAACCATGAAAGCTGCATGGTTAAAAATTCTCTTTATGGGAGTTTATGCCTTTAGATGCTGCAAAAGCAGCCAGACATCCTGGCTGTTCATTCTGGAGGTCTCTGTTCTGTGCTCATCTGAGTAAGCTTTGGAGAGGGAGAATTTAATTTTGTTTTGTTCTGAAAGCACAGTTTGTGTCCTGCCTCTCTCCAAGAATGTGACAACAGTAATATCACATTATTGCACAGCAATGTCCCCATTCAGAGTTGGGAATTGGAAACACTTAGGTGGTAGATCAGCTGACATCAGCCCTACTCCTACAAAGGCTGCAGAGCATCTCTATTGCTTACACACCATCCCCAGCACTGCTTCTCAACCTTGATCCCTATTAGAAGATGACAAAACCACTTAATCTTCTTCCAAATTAATCCCTGTCTTTTGGGAAGAATTCTCAGCTTGTCAAAGGGCAACCCCAAAATGATTTCTTTATTAAAAAAAAAAAAAAAAGCTTTAGCCTATAAGGATAGCTTTATCTTGCACCAGCCCTGCTACTGTTGCCCCTCTCCAGTTGTCTCCAACATGTTGGTTTTGCCATGGGTTAGCCATGAGGGAATCTCTATGTCCAGGTGAATTTTCAGAGGTTGTCTGTGGCTTGGGGATCCATCCAGATGATTTTCCAGATTTCAAAGGTTCTCTGAATGTGCTAGAGGCAATAATAGATTATTAATATAGTTACAGATAAAAATATATCACATTTCCATTACCCATGACCAAGATCATTAAGAAAGCAATTTGGTGTGGTATTTTCATTTAACAGATCAAATCCAGTTTATTTAGTCAATACCATTAATTAGGTACTTGCATTAATATCTGTTCCTACAGGGGATACAGTTCAAAATATTCCTACCAGCTTGAGAACTCTGCTATGTGAGGCAGCAGATATGCGCAGCGGAGAACAACGGGCGCTGCAGGAACAACTTGTGGATCTGTATAACAGTCCCATGGTGCCGCTACTATTTGTGCTTTACGCAAACTTCACTAAATTGGTTTTTTGTTTCTAACTTGAGCGTGAGAAGGTGGTTTAAAGTGTTTATAATACTTTTATTTGAAGCGCTATTTCTGCTGCTTCCCGTTTCTCACTGCTGCTCTAAGTTCCAAGACCCCACAGTTCGTGGTAAACAAATAAGACAACACTGGGACGCAAGCTGTGAAGAAGTCTGCTCGCTTGTGCGCAGCTTAGAGCTGTTTTGCATCACACTTTTCTGCCTAAATTGTAGCGTGACTCTGGGGGACACAGCAGGTACTTGCGCCCTTCTCACTTCTGGATTATGTATCCGCTTCGGTTTGCTTCTCCCAAAGATGGAGCGTGTATACCGATAGTCAGATTTTCCTATGTAAGTGGATTATATTTTTCAAAAGCATTACTTTTAATCCACTGTAGGGTTATTTTTTGAGTCAGCATTATGTATTTTAATATATTCCAGCCTCAAAGGCACATGATTAGCAGTGCCATAGTTGTTGGCATTGTGTTATCGCTGCAAGCAATAAGGTCGGTACCGCTGGCTTTTTTCTTCCCCTCTGCCTGTTCCTGCTGGTGTGACCTTGGCAGCTGCAATGCAACAGATGCCTCTTTCTCACTTGTTTATCTGTGCACAAGAGAGTTCTGAGGCCCCAACTTCAGTGCCTGCTGTGAATCGTTTCCAAATCGGTTTTTCAAAGTTTGCCTCCTCACAGTCTGGCTTAGTATTTCTGCTCTCCATGATCTTAGGGATCAATCTTCACTGACATTTTTTCCTCTCCTCTCTGGTCATTTCTGGGTAGCAGCTGAATCCCTTCCTCGATGATTCAGTATGGGCTTTTTTTGACTGTTATTTTAGGAGTGGAACGATTAATTTCTCTGCTTCCTACTTTTTTTTATCTTTAAACATAAGTTTTACAGAATAGCCACAATATATATATTTTAAACTCAAATATCCAGGTCAGAAAATGTGAAAGAGACAAAGAGACCACCAGTGACGGGAAAACAGAGGTAACAAAATACACCACCCCACCCCCCTCAAATTACTGTCAAACAGAGAATCCCCATCTTCAAAGCAGCTGCAAACATACTAGGCTATTCAGCAGACTAGTGTTTGGAAAAGGGAGAGCCTCATCTTCATTTTTAGATGCAACAGTGATTTATAGGATGAATAAATGATCTGCATATAAGATGATGACTGGTTTAAATGTAAATGTTGTGAAAGACTTCTTATGTAAGCACATACAATTGCCTGAGAGATCCTCATACATAAAAGCCACAGCTGGAGCAAGTGGCTTTATAAGCATTTGTTTTATGAAGTACACTTTTCATTGCAATGGTTGTTATTTTTCATTTACTTTTATATCAGCTTTAACAAAAAAAAAAAAAGAAAAAAAACTTGAACTTATAACATGATCTGTACACTTTCAATAGTGAATTTATGCAAAATACTGACACAGTTACAGCAGCTAGAGGCACATAACATACATTTATCTTAACGACGTCACGTTTAGTTGGAAGTTACACCACCGCAACCGACGAGGTCTCACAAGTGATGCAGGCATAAGGACTAAATGTCCTCAGTTTCTGAAGGTAAAACCTGACGGGTGGCTGCATCCTACGGTGTAGGCTGGGCAGGGCTGAGCTTGGCTCTACACAGTGGAGAAGACCTCCTTGGGACTGCTACCACCTGTAGCAAAGGGTGCGACCATTGGGCCCTGATGAGCGGTGACCCATTGAACACCACGATAGCCTCATGATAACGTTTCACAAATGTTCCCAAAGAACACCAAGAGGGGCAAAGCTGTCAGCGCTGCCACCTGCACTAGTATTCTCACTGGATTTACCGCCTCCCCAGAATGCCTGCTGGAGCTACTGGATGGCTGTGGTGGTCACCTGCTCTCCCTGCCCTCAATTACTAGTGGGGGCTGTGATGGCTGTGAGCGTTTTTGTAGTATTGTGTTTTTTCTCAAGTGTTTCTAGATCTCTCAGGATGAAATCTGTTATGGTAAAAATATGCTGCCCCATTCCTACTAGCTTTATGGTAGATAAGCTCTTCCACCAGCCCAAAATAAACTTTTCAAGAGTCTGAACATGAAAACACTGCAGACATTTGTGTTCTCTAAAAGAGGCACAAAGGGATCCAAGGCCCTTCCTGTCTGCTCCATATCGTTATTTATGGAGAAGGCAAAACTAAAATATCTCCAGATCCCTATACTCAATTCTTCGAAGGCATAAGGAAGAGGCAGAAAACAACACTTGGGCATAGCTCTGCTTCCCTAGTTGGATGAAACAAATGGTGCAGAGATTTATGCCACTTCACTCCCTCTCCCCCTCTGTGCCTCAGCACCCCCCAGCATTCTCCTTTCTGGACTGCAGGTCCTGCAAGTACATGTACTAAAGCAGAGGACAGAGCTAAAACCTGGTACCAGTATTTTGAATGCCCTCTAGCGGAAATGCTATTTATGGAAAATGGGCCAACTGGAAAAGCCTACCCAGCACCCCGAACACAGAGGAAAAGGTAAGTCTTTAATAAAGAAAGAGAAAGAAGAGGATAAACAGAGTTGACTTATTACTAGTACTACTTCAGTAGTCTGCTTTCCTTGTGACGAAGCAAACAGAAGCCAGAACAATACCTTGCTCTAATTTTTAAAAATTGACCAGCAGTTTTGGTGTGCCCCTTGGCGCACCTTTGAGAGGTTTTGGTTTCAGTGGATGGGAAGTGCTTTTCGAAAGTGTGCTAGCACTATGTCTCTGTTTTAGCTGCCTCAGTGTGGTAACTCTTCAATTCTGAGAACACTGCACCAAACCAGACTCCCAAATCACTTGAAACCAGATGACACAGTAAAGGAAGTAGAAATGTTACTGCACGGTGTGCAAACACATACAATACATAACTGACTGAATACAAACTTAAATAGCATAACTAATTCAAGTCATGTAGCAGCAAGGTCCTGTTCCCATCCGTTTATTTGATCTGCTTGTAACACAAGATAATTGATGCAGAGGGGATGCATAAGATCTACACATCCTATACATCTTACTGAAATCTTCTGGAGAACAGTTAGTCTCTGAGCACAGCATAACACCTCTAAAAGGGGATAAGACATCCTTACCATTGATAACGTTCATTAATTGCAGAGACACAGCAGGTATTCAGCAATGCCACCTTGGGCACTCAGGCAGAGCTGGAGCAAGGGCAGCTTGCACAGCGTCTGATGTGCTGCAAGCAGAGGTGGGAAAGCCCTCACATCTCTACTTGAAAAGACAAAGAGTGCCTCAACTTTGCCCCCACCTGTCCCTACTGGAAAAAGCTTTAAAAGGCTGCAACTGTCAGAGGCACAAGAGAAACAGCAGCAGAGGTGGGATGTCCAAAATGTACAGGGAGCATAAAAAGTCTCTTGCCAGAGTTCCCTGTGTTTTCCTGTCTGAAATGTTTGTTCCTTTGAGGTCTAACAGCCAGGCAGGGGAAGGGTGAAGCAGTAAGAGTAAGAGGCAGTGATTTGGGTGCATGTAATTGCTCTGGAGGTCTAAGTGCTGCTGTAGGGTCCCAGGAGTGGTGAGCAGCATTCATTAAGGGACAGGGGATGTCTGCTTAACACACAGTGACTCAATAGGACTTTGAGATTGTCCCACTACGGTTTGCAGGGCTTCGCTATTTTTTTTGTGAATATGAATAAAATACATTACAGCCTCCTCCAAGCCATTACACAGATACTTACTGTGGTGTACTTAATCATACCTTCCCCCACACAACCCAAATTAACAAATGCATCCTTTCTATAGCACTCACAGGTCAGTTTGTCTCCAATAACACAGTTTTCACCGTATTATTGTTTGATATGGTACCTGTGACCTTTCCATTTTACCATATTCTGAAGACAGTGAAGAAGAAAATGATACAAACATTTCAAGGTGGCCTACAGCTGAATAAATTAGCACATCAGAATTATTCCATTTAAAATAAAAAAAAAATCTGTGGCTTCCTTTAGTTTAGAAAACAGCACAAGGATGGGAATTTGAGTTATCTGGAGAATAATAGAAAGTTCCATAACATTGCTACAGAACTCCTACAAATCCCAGGAGCTAAAAAAAGGCTACGCAAGAACGTGGTTTTTTCCCCCCCAAACATAGTAACGTTAGTAAACCATGTGAAATTTGAGCCTGAGTGTGATGAAGTGTACCAGGCAAAACCATGTGCTTGTCACAAATAAGTAATGCATGTCTCAGTCATATACCTCATAGATCTATGTATGTAATTACACGTATGTAATGTGCCCATCATATCTATACATATAAAAATCAGATCACATGTACATCACGGATGTGATTGTCTACACATGCTGTAGTACAATAATACTGGCAAAGAAAGAAAAGCTGGGCCCACTCCTGCTTCCAGCTGTCAGCCAAGCCTTCTGTTATCCCAACCTATGGCCTAGTTACAAGAAGAGGTGCAGAAGGACTCAAAACCTGCTGGCTAAATGTCAGCAGTAGGAGGCAACAGCAGATCAATACAACGTGCTTGGAGCCGGCTTTGCTGTAAACAATGTGTTCTGGAAAGCACTGGGTTGTTGCCCAGCTCTGCTTGTGAAATATCTGCAACAGCAGTGTGTTGCATTTGAGAACTTTATGAAGTCTTACCCTCATACATGAACTCACACTGGAAAAAAGAAGTCGAAACACCCATCACTGCATGCTCTGTGGAGCAGAGCAGACCTTTTAAAATAAGAAGGGGTGGTCTTCATCGCACCCAAGAACACTATCAGCCTTTTATTGCAAATATTACCCAAAGACTGTCTTTTGGACATATTTTCCAGGGATAATAAGGCAGCTAGGGGCTCATATTTATTCACAGAATCAGCAGTCTTTTCATTTCTATTGTTCTCCTCTGTAGCTCCAAGACTTCTGCTGGGGTGGGAAGTGGCTGCAGAATGGGACATTTAGAAGCTTAAGCTGCAAGAGCCTGAAATAGTGGAAATAGAAGTTGGCCAGCGGGGAGGGGGGGGAAACATCAATTCCACCTGCCTTACAAAGCAGTCCAGAGCGCTGAATAGTTGGTTAACTACTCTTCACCTCGTGTTGTAGTTTGGTGATACTGGAACAAGCAACAGCTGCTCTGAAAGGATTAACACAAGGAGAAAGATAACAGATAGATGGGAAAAGTATAGACTTTCATGCTTGCCTGCAAATCTGAGCTCAGGGTGAAAGGAAAACTATTGTACAAAGCTTTAACGGACAGGATTCTTCAGCAGTACTTCACCTGATCGCTTCACTCCTTCCATGGAGTGAAAATTCTAACCAACGGATCAGGCTTTTAATTATGTCCAGAAATGAAGTCAAGAGACAAGCTTTCCAAAACCGATTAATCTATTTTGACTGGTTTTTTTCCCTTCATAGATGCCAGAGACAGGCTGCATGTGATTAAAAGTTACAAAAATAGCAAAGTAGACCGCTGTAGTCTTGAAAGGATGCTTTAATTTGGTATTTTGTTCAAACTGATTTCACTTCAGATAGTATTGGCAGCAGAATGACATGCACCTGATTCAATAGTTCATCTTACCAGTTCGTCTTACTCAGCGGCCTGAGTTGTTGGTTTACCCATGTGGTACTTGTAAAGGCAAATAAATATTTATAGTCCATCCAGCATTACATTTTAATGCTTTCTTTTCAACTGGTCCATTAGGATGACATGAATTATAATAAAAATTAATTCCTTTGTATCTCATTGCTAAATAAACTCTGCAGTATCATTTTCTTTGGTACCGATATATTCTTTAGCAACACAGAGGATTCAAGCGGTTCCATTAGAGAAACCTTTTCCAAAGATTTAATTTTCTCCCCAATAAGAGAATGGCATGTTAACAGAAGTTAATACAAACACAGATGGTAGAATAAATCCTTATGAGACATGAAGGCCTTTGCTGAAACAGTGGAGCCCACACTGCGTTGTGGAGCATGGTACCAGAACGCTTTTTCACTTTGGCTTCCCTTCTGTGAGGAAAAGGGGGTAGTCCGTTTACCTGGGACAAATCCTTTTCTGGAAGACAGAAACGTAAGTGTATTAACCAGATTTTGCACTGTAAATAAGGTTTAAATTTCTATAATCAAAGATACTTGATTGCTTTAAAAGGCTGATAGAGCTTCCATCCTGGCAAAATCCTATGCATCTTCTTCTCCCAGGCACTAAAGCTCCTTGACATTACTCTGGCTCTGTAAAGTGGCTATAAGTGGCTGTAAGTGCAATGCACATCAATTTTAAAGCCTCCTTACACAGTCACAGAAGTGCAATGCAGACACAGTATAAATGAAAATCCAATTTTGTGCGCTGAATTCACAACCAAAAAGCGTCTGTTCATAAAATAGTTCTGTAATACAGTTGCGTGCAATCAATATAGTCAACATATTAGGAATTCATTGTAATGAAACTAAATGAAAAATAAACTTTTTTGTAAAAAATGATTTGTATTACAGCAGCGCCCAGGAGCTGCACAGCCCAGGGTTCCCTATGCTTTGGGTGGAGATGTTTCCAACAGAACTGACCCTGCTGAAAATAACTTACAATCCCAAGAAGAACCTGCCCAGCACACTGCTGTCTATTTCTAAAGACACCATTTTTACTATTAGTGAGTTTCTCTGTCCACACAGGACTGAGATTTCATCTTCCAGTACTCTCTTCTGAGGCATCCTGTTAAAAGACTCTGTGTGCAGCGTGGCAGCTATCCCCACCCTTCCACAGACTGCTTCAAAGTACCCTTCCTAGATACACAAAGCTGGAATGGTTTGCATCATTATTCAATACCTTTCCTTCCTGTTACGTTTCCATTTGGGTTCAGTAAGGTGCAGTTCCCTGCACAGGCTTCCAGCCTCTGTCAGTCCTCCATTGCCAGTTGAGGTTTGATGCACCCTCCACTGAACTCAACGTTGTGGTTCTACTTGCACCACTGGGCTTGGACACTGAGACCACAGCCTTGCTGGGGGCCAGGACCTGGGCTTTACCCTGCAGCTCAGCATTATAGAAATGTACAGCTTTGTGTTGAGTATCAGGAGGTAATTCAAAGTACAGGACTTCTTTCTTTTCATACAATGCACATCTAAAGAGTCATTCATAAGACTCCTGATCCATATATAGCAGGACATGATGGCATAATCACATTCCAGAATCCATTACAGTTAATATTGCACAATTTACACTCATCTGCCATAAATCTAATACTGTTTTTATGGCTGTCCCATTTAATGTACTCTAGGAATGCTCTTCAAGCCAGTATCAATTACATTTGCAAATAAACTAATGCTTTGGGTTAAACAAAGTGGAAACATTCTTCCTCTGAGAAATTTAGTACTTTGTATCTGCATCTATTCCAAGTGAATCTTGTGTTTTATTCAATTAAGTACCACAAAAGATTACAATGATCCAGAAAACGTTAAATGAAATCATCGATTCTACAATAATAACGTTGGATGAGCCATGAACTGCTACCAATAACGTAATCATGACACATCAAACTCGATTACAACTCCAGAATAGTCCTTTAATTTCACAGTAATTATTTAATGTTATTTTCAGCTTGACTCTTTTGCCACTGATATTTTCACAAAGCCATCTTTAATTTAAAGGCTGATTTTTTGTGACCTCAGTCTAGACACTTGATACATAAATTACCAGGTAGCACGAATCTTCTAGAATAATATATGTTCTCATCCTCCCTCTTTGACAGTACTCTTTGCAAGACTAGATCCTGCCTGCACATCAAGCCAGAAGCTTTGTACCAAACACTGACATTCATATTTCTTTGCATTTTGAAACCCTACAGTTCTCCGATGAGGGTCTGGATTGGCCAGTCCAAGCCTTACTGAACTCAGAAAACGTTTCAAGGGAATCTCTTTGACCCCTTTCCCTTCTGTATTAAAAAACCAACCAACCCAAAACTCAATGAAAGCCCAAATGCAGAAATCTGAAAATGAGATACAGGGAGAATGAATTTCCAACCTAATCCATTGTGCCATCATAGACATTTGATATAACAGGAACTTTTTGCTATATAGTGTCACATAATGGGTGAGACTTTATCAGACATATCATTCCAGCCCCAGTATGACAGTTTAAAAGCCAATACCAATTCTCATTAGATCCACAGCACAGCTCTTAAAATGTCACTTTTCCCTTACAGATCAGGAGACTTTCCAGCAGCCTTCTTTATAATTATGTTTATTATCAGCATCAATTTCCATTTCACCATTCACCTCAGAGGAACAGCAGATGCCTTTCAACATTTACAAGACAAACTGACAATAATTGCTTTACCCACTACAGAAACTGCAGTCAGTGCTGGGGTGAAGTGGGGCAGCTCTTTTCCAAAATCACAGCAACCCCTAATGACAAGTTAGTCAGCAACTAAGGAATAGCATCAGCCAGTTTATTCCAGGTTTTCCTTGAGCTACCAACCTTTTGCTCAGGGCTAAAATACATTTGCATAGAGGGAAAGTATTTATGATAAAGGATGGAGCAGACAGGCATGTTTGGAGAGGTTGCTAGAAGATGCGACTAAATCTTCAGGAAAGAATGATATATGGAGCTTTCTTTAAACTCCTCACTCAGTGAGGCATGTGACAAGACCAAATTCCATTAAAAAGAAAAAGCTATCAATTTCTGACCTTCTGGAAGAAAGGGAAAATCTTGACTTAAATAATACAAAAAGTGCAAAACCCAGAAGAGAGATAAAGGGGCCCCAAAATACATTCCTTTTCAAAACACCAATACTCTTTATTTTAAATGCCAATACTCATTCTCTTTTCGTTTTTTACTATGGATTATTACTTCTTGAGCATCCAGGTCTGACAGTACAGCAGCTCGTCCACCCAAACATTTAGCAAACTTGACTTGGCTCTAACAACTTCAAAGCCTGAGAAAGTATAGGAACATCATCTTTTCATACATCAGATCTGTTTAAGAACAGATACAAAGCACTGCTCACAAGCCGTATCAGAAACAATATTGTCCCAGCAATAAAACCATGGAATGGAAAAAACACAGAAATATTACCCATTTTCAAGTCTCATGAAAAAAAAAAAACAATCAAAAGTGAACAAGATTTTGGTCATGCTGCCTTCACTGGAGAAACTGTAAAGGAAAAATATGATAACAGTTTAACACAGAGTAATGAAATTATATATTTTCCCCTCAGTGTGAAGAAGGATGCCTGGCCAAAAATGAAATTAAGCTAGTTTTCAATATGTAAAATTTAAAGGATTTTCCTATTTTCGTAGTTACTTTTGCTATTGTTATCTGTGATACAGCAATGCTAAATTGAATAAGTGCATCAATCTGTCAAATACTGTAATAAAATTGAAGCCTGTAAGTACAGCCACCTTACAGGTAAAGCCATTTCTGAAGGAAGGATATCTTTGCATCAGCAGGCAAGATAAAAAACAGAAAACACATTACATTGGATGAAACCAACAATCGGTTTAGCGCAGCTTATAGCATGACAGCCAGAATCAGCCGGAGTAAAGTGCAATAAGACTTTCACAACCCTGCTTATAGGCACAAATTTTCTGTTGTTAGGATACATTAATATTCCTTCCAAAAGCTATTTTTACACATATTTAATCTTTATGCTTACAATTGTGAATGCTTTTTGTTCATGTTAACACAGGAGCACAGAGAAGACGTGACTAGAAAGTAAAAGTGGGTGAATTAATTATATAGAAAGCATAATTAATTCCAGAAAGTGTGAAACCCAGGAAGGATGCTGTGCTTCCAGCTTAGCTTTTATCTTCATCTCTAATACTTAAAATTTGACTTAAGTCATGGAGTTTGGCTATCCCTCCTAAAGTGTGTTACCGCTAATCAGAACAACAGCAGTATTCTTGGTTTTTATAAAAATTTCCATATTCTTCCCAAACCTGGAAGAATAATTCTCCCAGCACCTCCGTGTGACAATGAGCTCTGTGTGTGAAAATAATGTTCTCGTATTCAATTTGAACTCAAACACTAGAAACGCTGGACTTCCCTCTTGTTCAGAAGCTTTTGGCTTCCCCTTCTCCAGACGATGCCCTGCACAAAACTTCAAGGGACATCGGGAATATGTGGGAGAAGTGGGTAGGAAGGAAAACTATTTAAGAGTCTGGGTGGGGAATATCATTGCTCTGGTTTCTGCTATCCTGGTTTGGTTTCTTCCTCTCTGCAGCTTCTTGTGCATCTGTTCTACAATGACCATGGTCCATCTGCATGTGAAGAAGGCAAAAAGATGTCCTGATAATCTGCTTAGTCCTATCCCTTTCCTTTGTCCTCCTACTGTGAGAGAAAAAGGCTCCAAACTTCTAGGTGCCTCGGCCTTGTGCCCCACACACATCCCTTCCTTCTCCTGCCCTAGGGTTATTTTGCACATCCGCAATCCGAAACACACCTCTCATTGCCTGACTGTTGAATGACTTTGATTTTATTTGTTCAGCAACCAACTATCTCTTCCTACAGGACACCATTAATTTCTGCTCAACTCCTTCAGACTTCAGCACCGCTCAAACTCTCACCCAAACCCCCCATAGCAGGACCTTCCTATCCCCCAGCCTTGCCATAGGTGCATTGACAGCATCCCTTTTCTGCAACTGGCCTAGGGTGCCCCAGGGCTTCCTCATCACCCCAGGGACAGGCAGCAGTATGACACATCTCCCCTCTCTGCAGGGCCCTCAGCCTCTCATCCACCACTTTTCATTCTCCTCATGCATGGGATAAAACTGGGGATGCTGATTCCTAGCAGGACACTTGCCTTTCACGGACTAGATCTGACCCACAGCTTGACACCTAAAGAGCCCTCTGTTGCAACCTGATGTCATCTTTGTGGTCTCCTTTCCAAAACTAAATAACACCAATATTTAACAGCTTTCCTATGTGTTAGGTTTGCTCAAGCCTCAAAGCATAGTCATCAGCCATCTCTGAGCACAGCCCTGCAAGCAGTGTTCCCAGTGAAGCTGCAGTGCTTACTTATATAATTATATTTATATAATTACATTATAATTACCCTCTGTATTATCCTCCATCCCATTTTTTAATGCATTTTAACATCTTGTTTGCATTTTGTTAATTCCTTTTTTTCTGAATCCTGCTAAGCTCCTGGCCTCAGTGATGCATTGTGGTGATGTAGCTCCAGAGGTACAGTCATCCCGGCAATCACCGTTGTCCATTATCAACTAAATTCCATTGCCTATAGAAAAACTCAAGGTCACACTATTCCACTGCAGCTTTGGGCTCATCACCCAAAAGAATATGCCACTAATAATTACTATTTAAATGCTAGAACAGATGAATAGCAAGCACATTAACAGTGGTTCAGCTATGAAGATTATGCTACAGGAGGAGATTACCAGAAGGCCAGATCCCTGAAGGTGCTGAGTACTTACAATTCCTATTTGCATTCCTGCTGGGTCAGTGCAAGAGGGCTGTTTTGGCACGGTGGAGTGCAACACCGAGAACTGCAGCGGAGGCATGCATGGAAGGTGTGCTCCCTTTACACCGTGGTAAAGATCCTATACAGTCATGGTCTGACTATAGTTCCATCTGCTTTGAATAAATATCTCAACTGCAAGAAACCTGTTACAGCTTCTTCCATCTGCAAAAGACAAAATGCCCCAAGAAAGAAATGCACATAGCCAAAGCAGGGTGCAGGGGGGAAAGATTGTCCCTCCAGTCCATGTCTACTGCCCTGGGAAATGGAAGGGTCAATGTAACACTGACCTCCATCACTTTGAAACATGAGGAGACAGGCAGAACATCACACACAGGGCAGGGATGTACAGCTGCCCATTGACATTGCTTCTGTGGGCTCCCGTCTCCAAACAAGCGTGGGAATCCTCCCTGGGGAAGGAGCCCAGCGCAGAGAGAAATGTTGAAACTATCATACTGCATTCTTCATCTTCGGTTAAATATTTTCTGGCATCACATTCAGCAGTGCTTGAAACAACCCAGTTTGCCATCATTAATACTTATGAGGCCAATCACCACCCCAGACCGAGCTGAGCTTCTTCGAAAATGGAACTGTGCCTCAAGGGCTGCCTCTGCCAACGGAGGACATAAGCTTTTACAGACTAAAAGTTATCATGAACAGCCTTGAATGGCTTGTCATGGTCCTGCCCCTTACAGAACCTGAACTGTGGCACAAGGAAGGACAAGATTTCCCCCTTTTTCCTCTACAATGTTTTAAGTCTAATGCTCCAAACAACGCAAATGTTGCGTAAGGATCTGTAAGAGCCCACCTAATGCTAGTAGATAGCGCACAACACGTATTTGGTCTCCAGCTCTCTGTTATCCCTCTGCGATGCCACTGACACTATTTGTTCTTCTTGAGCTAATTTTTAATCATTTCAGGAGTTAATGTGCGTTTGTTAAGTAGATCAATATTTTGCATGCTATGCTTTCAGGAAAGTCAGATAAATTACAGACTTTGCTTGACATTTGTCTTCCGGTGCAATAATGTGTTTTGGAAACTCGAGTAAATTTATAAGCCAAGAACTCCCTTTTCCTGAGTCCAAACAAACAATCCTCTGTAATGTGCTTGCAAAGGTGAAACATATTTCTACCTTATCTGTTATATTCTTACTGAATAATTGCACTGATGCTGGATTTATTCATGAACATTGCTTATATATAGCAACTGCATTATCCCCTCTTTCCCCAGTCCTCTTGAACCACCCCATCCTTGGAGGTGGATCAAAAAAAACTCTGCCAAATCTTTCAATTCCACTTGCTGCTTCCATCTCAGTTCTGGGATGTAACTCATCTGGACCCGGTGCCTTGTCAGCTTTTAACAGTTCTAATTGCCTAACTATCTGCTCTGGCATAATCATAAAACCTTTTAGCATTTCGTATTGCCCCAGGAAAATGTATTCTAGTCTCTGATACGACCTTCAACTTTTTCTCTTAATACTGATGCAAAGAACTCTTGAAGACTTTTTGCAATGACAACCTCATCTGTCACTCCCTACTCATGTCTCTTAATGCCCTTGTTGAGCTCAGGATTGCTACATCGTTTCTGTGATATTTAAGGATGTCGCTGCTGTTTATCCATAATCCAGTTACCGTCTAACTGGCCCTGCTTAATTTTTGGATGCCTTTTTCTTTTCCCTATCCAGATTGGTTTTTTATTATTATAATTTTTAAAGTTTTTCTCAGAACAATGATGTGGCAAGATTGACAGCTGCATTGAACAAAGGGCCTAAACATTTTTTAAAGGAAAGCCATAATTAAACATTCCCTCACTCTATACACATTCACATACACATTCATTTGGGAATTGGTTTTGGATAAGTTCTAGTTTAGACAGGTAATTTTCTTTATTCAAACCTCCAGCACATTGGGACGCTCACAAGGGAAAGAGAGGAAATAATTTGAAATAAAAACTTGTGAGTTTTTACATCCAAATCTTTGAGTTTCTGATGCGTCTGATCCTTGCATTCATCTCTGTTTGCAGAAGGGACCAAAGGGCTGAAACACTGGAGGGAACCTGCTCTCAGTAGAGACTCTTAGGGCCAGACTCTCATTTACGTTAAGCTTCCTCCTGTGCTACTCTTGTCAGAACAATGTGAGGGGGAGTTAAAATAAATTAAAATAAGAATGTGGATGACACCCCTTATCCTCTATACCATCCTTCCAGGCAGTTCAGCTTTTCCCTACTGTTCTTTCCCCATACACTACACAGACCTCTCTAAGCACTAGGCTAAACTATCCATCACACGTGCTCAGCTCAAATGCCTTACTGCTGGCACTGATTTCCCCATTCTTAACTGCATTTTCTCATACTTCTTCCCTTTTGCTATAACGTTACCTCTGTCTTCTCAGCTGAAACCTATATCCATAGGCTGATTTGTCCCTTGGGTGAATCAGCAAAGTGAAAGTTATTTTAATCAGTCTCACTAACCAGTTCCCCCTTCACTTTAACTACTATTTTTTGTGTATATTCAGATATCTCCTTGGTAGTAAAGCACACAGATCAGTAGCAGTCAAACAGAGAGGAGAGATTCCCACGTCCCACATGTGTGTGACCTGTTCCTTGAACAGTCCAAACAGGTGTTCAGCTTTTTGGGAGCAATACCATGTAGCAAACATAAGCCTACTTTTCTCATAAAAGGCTTTCAACTAGGCCAGGTTTTTTTAAGCATATTCCTTTCCTCCACTTCACCCAAATGTATTCGTTTGTGTTATGCAGAGATGAAATTAACTCCATTATCTGTGTTTATCATCTCTATGTCCTTTGTAGTAGTTTTCTTTTCTGCCTATTACTCACAGTTCCTCCCTACACAGCATCACACACAAATTCATTAACAGGCTGTTTACTCCCTCTTCAGGATCATTAAATGAAGATGCTAAATGAGACCTGACCTAACACAGACAGCTGCAATAAGCATTTCCTTGTAAACAGAGTCTTCGCTATTTATCAAAAACTTTGTACTAATTTTCAGTCCAAAGTTGTTTACATTGAAGCAATTTCTACAAGTTTTCACATCAAGACTTGGCCCATTATTTTACCCTGACAGAAGTTAGTAAAAGGGGCCCATACCACAAACTCGAGTTCTTCAAGATGTTGAACTGATCTCTGCAGATGTTCCCTCCAAATCACTACGAGAAGCTGAGTACATGCACAGAGTCATCAATGGCATGAAAAAAAACTAGTGATCCTCGACTCTCCCCAGAGTCAGAGAGGTTGGGTATAGGGTACCAACTGCACTCAGCTCTGGTCTGTTGAAGGATGCAAATCAGTTGGAGAGAGTCCAGAAAAGGCTCACAGATTTCCAAAAATACATCATATCTGAGGAAAAACTTGAAAGAATTCAGATGGTTTAATTTAGAGAAGCAGAGGCCAAGGAGATGTAACATCTCTCAGGGAAGGCATGGGTATAATTAAACTTGTCTTCGGACAAAAGGGTGAACTAGATGACCTTTAGAGATCTTTTCCATTCCTATTTGCTCTGATGCTTTGATTGCGTAGGTTGCCTGCCCAAACTTCTCAGCAGCCATGACAGCCAGAAGCCCTGCAGCCCTGAGCCTCATGCTTTAGCCCCAAAACACGTCCAGCACTGCTCTGGGGTTGCATCTCCCCTCGGATCCTGTGGCTTAGGCAGAGGATGCTCAGTCCCCTGCCAAATCTGCATTTCTCGGGCAGGAAATTCAGCAAGTGCCATAATAAGGGTAAGCACTGGAACTGCTGCACCTCAGGGTGCCGAGGGGAGAAGCAACCCCAGAGCAGTGGGGCTGCAACCCCAGACACCCTCACCAGGGAAGGGAGACACCCAACAGCCGGTAAATCACTTCTGGAAAGGTAGATCTCGGTGGCCCACCAAGGACAGGGACGCTGCCTGAGCTGCCTGCGGTGTTGCTGTCTGTTACAAGATTCACTCTGCCCTTTGCTGAAGCAGGATATTCCGCAAGTCCTGCTTCAGTTATGCTATTGGTGGTTTTTTACACTTCTAACCATCCTTTTGGCCTCTCTAATGAAGAGGTGTCATGAAACTCAGCACAATTTACTACCACAGATCAGTCACCTCAAAGCACTTGTCTCTTGTCTTTGTTTCTGCTAATACTTAAACATTTTATCCTCCTTTTTTTTGTTTGTTTGTTTAACAAACATGGCCATGCATCATTCTCCACTCATCCCTCCTTAGCTATCACACTACTGGTGCTAGTCTCCACAAACCCCTCCCAGCAACTCCCAGCACACTGATGAAGGAATATCTACCATCCTACCTCTATCCCCATCTCCAACCCAGCTGCTTGTTATGTTCTCTTGGGTTTGTGAATTTGTACAATCAATTTACAGATATAAATACTTTAACTGCAATACATCTGACATGTTTTCTTTCATAGTCACAATCATTAACCTCAGATTAAATCTGCTACTTAATTAATTTGCACTCAGAGTGCCCATCTCTTTCCTTTCCTTGGAGCAATGCTTCTGCTCTGGTCTGTGCTCCCTGCTGCACTTGCCACCTCCTCCTCTGCTTCCCCAGGGATATTAATTGCTCCTTTTTCTCAGGTATAGCCTCATCTGTGTGGGCTGCGTACAGCTGGACAAAACTTCTCATATTTAGAAACCATTGTCAGCATGGGCATTTGGGAGGGGGGATATTTGGTTTTAATCAGACACTTTAGGTAACTTTATGCATCTTTCCAATTTGATCACCAAAAGGAAAAAACTACCTGTGTTTGCTTTAGAAATCTCAGCCTGAGAGCAAGTCCTGTAATTCAGCTGAGTGAGGAGATGCACCTCTTGGTGAAACAAAAACATAAAATCTTTTATTTGATCACAGGGATTCGCGTAATCCTTTCCCCCCATTCCCTCTGCTCCTTTGCCTACAAAACATGCTCTCTCCCCATCTTCCCACTCCCTGTACCAGTCCTTTGGCTCCTTGCAGCTCTCCTCCTGCCCTGGCTCTCTGCTCAACCTCATCCCCCCCCAGTGTCCTCAAGCCAGGCAGGTCACCCCACATTTCCAAGAAAAAGGGGAGACTGTTGCCAGTACATCTTTCTCCCCCACAGCTCAGCACCACACAGCCCATCAATTCCCCCACTTTCTGCACCTGGGAGCGCAGAAACAACCTTCTGCTGGGAAGGCAGACAGACATGTGGGGCACCAGGGGAGTTAATTCACTCTAAAAATACATCCCTTACAACACCCTGCTGGCTAATAAAGACTGTATAGCTCCCCACCACCACCACCACAAGACAGATGAGAGGAGTGTTTATGCAGAAGCAGACTGTGTCAAGACTCAAACAGAGCAATGTCTCTTGCTGTCTCCTTTCCCACCTGCAGTCAGGCATTACTGGCTCTGAGCACTAGTGGGGTATCAGTAAAGGAGGCTGGATTAGCAATTAGCACCTGTGAGAAGCAACCCACATATAGGAAAACAGTAGCATTGAATAATTGCAGACATAAGGTGATGGATGCAGCAGTACTCTCTGCCAGTTTTACCAGACAGCAAGGAGACCAGGCACATATTCCCTTTTGTTTGGAGAAAAAAAAAAAGGAAAGAAAATACCCCCCAAAATAATTCCTCCTTTTTTCCCCACCCATCAACATGTAAAATAATACCCATTCCTACACTAATCCATTGTTTCCTTGAGGCGAAGCAGGGACACTGGACCCTGCCAATCCACAGTGCTGCCCATCCACCACAATGCTAAGGTCCACGAAGCGCAGGACCAGCTCCCATAAATCAGAGGTGGGACACTGCCTGACCAGACTTCCTGAAAGCTACAGATCAGTCCCTGCCAGAGCCTCACATTGTTAAACGCTACCCAGGACTCACATTTGGTATCCAAAGGCAATGCTACGACCACTGCAGAGACTTTGGCAACTGCCCTTATCATATACTACAATTCATAGATATATATACACACACACAATTATATATGAATTTTTCTGCAGTGGTTGGTTGATTTCTATTGCAGACTGCTTGTAACTCTATATAAAACAGCCTCTCTAACAGCTCAGTGTGCCATCTGCATATATTTCTCCTGCATCCATGACTACAAACCTGGATGTCCTCTACACCAGGTATTACTTTAATGAAATGCTAATACTCAGGCACAGCTGAGCAAGTGTCTGAGCAATCAGGCAGCAAAAACCAGCAATGAGTTAGAGAATGGATTATCCAGACCCCACCGTCCAGTATCCAGAAACCTATTTACTAGATTTTATTTTTCCCCAGTAAAAATACTTTTTCAGTTAAAGGAAATATAATACATAAAAGAATCAACCTCAACCTTGAATATAGTTGGGCAATATCTTAGATTAAATCAATTTAAACAGCCTGTCAGAAGTGAAGAATGGGATTATAATGGATTATTTTAGTACAAACTTTTGATGTTTTGTGTAAGTGTTTTTGGTTTGGGTTCCCCCGCCCCACCAAGAGAGATGTGCAATGATAACTGCTGAAAATCTACAAAATGCAGTACTTATGAGCACTGTGTGCTGCCTTGAAGTGGTGAGTGAAATTAGATGCAGAGGATAAATATATGTCCAGCAGCAGGAGGACTACTAACAGAAGAAACAGTATTAAAGTATTTCTGGTCTAACACTTTAACACTACAAATCCCAGGTGAAATCTACTATAGCAGGCATAAAACTCATAATATCCAACCCAAAAGAAATAAGTTTGTGGAGCAGGAAAAAATGCTGGCATATCATTAAAATGTTAATCAAACCCAGCAGAGTACTACAGACAGAAGTATTCAACCCTGTAGATACTGGAAAATACCATTATCACTCAGAAAAATTAATTAACCCTTACATCTGTCCAGCACCTTTGTCTTCAACCATCTACAAGCATCAGAGTTTTGCCCAGTGCACAGAAAAATACATCTACATCCAGAAATGCAAATGGGAAGGAAACACCCACAAGTTTTTACATTAACAGAACTGCTGCCGCCGCCACCTCCTCTTCCTCTTCCTCCTCACCAGCAACCTGCCAGGAAGTCTCCTTCTGAATCAAGCAGCTCAACACACTGAAACCTTTCCAGCTTTATGATAACCTCAACTTGATTCTGGCCTATCCAGAGAGTCTGTCTGGAGATAAAAGTGAGCTACATGATGCATCTCCTCTTTTCCAAGGTAGACTAAATGAAAATTTAAAACAAAATCCAGGTAATTTTGAACTGCAGTATTTGCTTGTTTTGCAATCTCAGCTTGAGCGCTCTTCATTTAAAAATCTCCTCAGGATAATCATGTCTCATTTAAGGAGAGAAAACTAGTGCCCAATGATGACTTATGGTCACTAGAAACCATTATCTTTGCTTAGTTGTGACTATAGTTGTCACTATATAAATTGCATACACCAATTAGGTTATTCACATTATTAAGGAGGTGACAGCTAATAATACAAATACTGCTTCAGCCCCTAATGATACCTCTGCTGTGGATTGTAAGAAAGTACTTGTCCTATTAGGTGATAAGAGTGGTTTCTGGAGTTTCGTTTCTATATAAAAACTAAACACATGAACAGAGCAAAGAAAAATGTTATTTATAATCCTAAATATCATGCCATTCCCCAAAGTGACAAGATCAATATTGCAGCTTGGCACTTGCTACTGTGACAGATGGTGCTATTAAAATACTGAACGTATCTTTTCTGCAGGGGGAAAAAAAAAAAGTCATAAGCGAGGACATTATAAGTTGTCCTCATCCAATTTGCATTTTAGGTTACTAAAAAATGGTGAAAAAAAAGTAGAAAACACTTATGCGTTCCTCCTTCAAATATAACAAAACACTAAAAAGGGCTGTTATATCCCTTTTGGAACAGGGAAGTGAGGGATGTTTGCCGCAGTCTAAAGACTGTCAGAAAAGAGTTTTCATTATGTTCCCAACTGTATTTTGCATTAATTTCACAGGGCTCTTTCATTTTTAATACAAGTCTGTACCAGAACAGATGAGGTTGGGAAGATTACTGACGTCTTTGTGAGCAGCTCCATTCTTCTGCTGGGAGCCTTTTGCAAAACGCACCTGAGAAAAGCTCAGGTAAGTCAGTTGCTTCCTCATTCCCCAGGCATTTTAAATGAAGATTAGTTTAGATACTTACTATGGGTCAGCACTCACAGAGCTCATTGTACTGCTGAAGATCCTCCCAGCTGAAATCCTCTAGGCTGAAAGCCATCTGCAAGTGCTTTGGCAATTGAGATTACTCATTGATAGAAAGTTCCCCACTTTTATTTCTACCTATTAAGATTTCCAATTTGTTTTAATTACCTCTCCTCATCCCCATCCCTAGTGTTTAATTCTCCGTTGTGAATTTCTCAGAGTTGCAACAATTGGCTTTGCTCTACTTATTTATTTGTCTGCTCATTTAGATACTTGTACTTAGAAGAGGAGGAGACATAAGATGTTGAATCAGGATTTTTTTGTATTAATCACAGCTTTGCAGATTTTCTGTGTAAACCTAGGCCTGACATTTCCTTTCTCATACTCTTTTAAAGTAGTAACTTTTCTGAAGCAAGTTCTGTTCATTATGTTCTTTTCACTTCCAAGGAATTTTGGGCATCTAGGAGACTTTTCTTGTTTTCTCTCCCCCCGCCCCCGCCATGAGTATTGGCTGGAAAAGACATTTCCAGTGGGAGAAAACCAAAAATCTTCCTATTGAAAACAGTTCATCTTTTGCAAGAATTTTCTAAACGACAAGCCTTTGAAGTAAAGCAGGGCAAACTTAATGCAGAGCTCTCAACATTTGTGTTAGCGAGTGAAAATATTTTTTCCTGCCTGCTTCTGGTTCCCAGATTCAACAGCCCCTGCTTTGTAGCCCCATCCACACTGCCCAATTTGTGTTGCTGTTGCTGTGGGGCAGAGGGGTTTTCCTGCCGATGGGGTTACAGCACCCCTGAGCTGTGTACACCCGCCCCAGACTACACACCCTTCCTCTACACTAGGAGTGTTGCATTAGCTATACTCCTAATGGTAAAATGAAAACAAGTTACGTGTTTAGACAAGGCCACAGTCTTGATGGTGAATTTCTATTAAGATGTCACAGAAACTATACAAAGAACAGTTCCCGCATCAGGTGCCTGCGTGTGGCGGGAAGGTGAGCATCCTTACCGATAGGTAGCCTTTGGAGGACAAAGACAACACAACCCGACAAAATTTATACCATCAGGAAAACACTTGTAAGCCCCATCCGTTCAATTTACTATCTAAAGGACGTGTGCCAGCTACTCTAAGTTCCTCTCCACAGTGGATTCACTCATTCAAACGCTAGATTCTTTAAAAAAGGGCTTTGTGGGTTTCTATGCTCCTTCAGTAGTGCTGGGCAGACTTGGGTAATGACATAAAAGTTTAGGGATGGCTGCTGATGGTGATTTTCCTGGTTTCTCCACAGGAGGAACTAGATGGAGGTGTTTTTAAGGCTTGGAAACCAGAGAGTGAATGCCTTTTCAGGTAAGACAGGAACTGTAGCCTCTGGACTAAAAAAGGAGATTGGGTTAGTCCTAATGGATGCAGATTTTTTAGGAGACTACAGTCTAAAGGGAACTTTTAATACAGCGGAATCTAAGAAATAATAAAATATAAAGTTCAGTATAAAGCATATAGTCATTGTATACGATATAAAAGAGTACAACAGAAGACCAAACTGGAGCTGCTGAATATATCATGGAATCATCAAATCATTAAGGTTGGAAAAGACCTCTAGGATCATCAAGTCCAACCATCAACCAAACACCACCACATCTCGTAAACCATGCCCTGAAGTGCCATGTCTACAGGTTTTAGCACACCTCCAGGGATGGCGACTCCCCCAACTCTCTGGGCAGGCTCTTCCAATGCCTGGCCAGGCTAGAGTTAATTTTCTTCACAGTAGCTAGTATGGGGCTATGTCTTGGATTTGTGCTGAAAACAGGGATGTTTTACTCAGAGTCAAGGCCTCTTCTGCCACCCACCCCACCCCACCAGCAAGGAAGCTGGGGTGGGCACAAGAATTTGGGAGGGGACACAGCTGGGACAGCTGACCCCAACTGACCCAAGGGATGGCCCACACCATATGACGTCATGCTCAGCGTATAAAGCTGGGGGAAGAAGGAGGAAGTGGGGGGACATTCACAGTGATGGTGTTTGTCTTCCCAAGTAACCATTACACGTGAAGGAGCCCTGCTTTCCTGGGGATGGCTGAGCACCCACCTGCCCATGGGAAATAATAAATGAATGCCTTGTTTTGCTTTGCTTGTGTGCACAGCTTTGGCTTTACCTATTAAACTATCTTTATCTCAATGCATGAGTTTCCTCACTTTTACCCTTCTGATTCTCTCCCCCATCCCACCACGGGGGCGGAGGGGCAGTGAGCAAGCGGCTGTGTGGGGCTTGGTTGCTGGCTGGGGCTAAATGACAACACGTGATCAGGAACTCGGTTCAAAAATTGGGGTATAAAATGGAAGAATGGTGAAGTTCTCTGGACAGCGCAGGATACAAAGAGGTGCTGGTCGATAACAACTAATTCAGTCCAACGCAAAGGGCATAAAGTCTGACTCTGTTTTAACACACCTCCTAGCTGATGCTTGACTGAGGCTGCAAACCTGTTTTGGAATTGAACAGCGTAGCTCTGCATTCCAGTTGCTCCAGTGGCAGGGTAAACTGCCAATTGTATTTTACAGAGATTTAAAACAGTTGTGGCTCAATAAGAAAACCCAACAAACCATAATTGCATTGTTTCCATGTGTTAAGGACATGACAGGGTGGAAGAATGGTGGTTAACAGTTAACTTGAACAGGCACGGGGAACTTCTTGAGGATGGAGCCTGTTAAGAAGGCTTGATTTACACAGCAGACAAAAAAATGATGCACACTGTTGGTATTGAAAATAAATAATATCTGAGCAACTATAGAAGAGATTTGGTAAGTGGGGAAAAGGAAGCCAAAAGGTGCTTTGGAAGAATCATGTCAGATGATTAATCCTACAAGGAGCAGAACTATGTATTTATAAGGATCAGATAATAGTGGTTTAGATGTTGGCAGGCAGGGCTAAGAAAGGATAGTCTCACAAGAACAAATCCAAGAAACCTGTTAGAAAAAGTTAACGCTGGAGCTGCTACATAGAGTGTAGTCAGTCCCAATGTCTGAATCTTGGAAAAAATTAGATGTCTAATTTAAATCAGAAACTGTTCCATGTCTATAAATTTCCATTCTTGCTGAATTGAAAAAAAGAAGAGCTGAAATTTTTAATGCCAAGAATAGAATGTAAAATGAGAATAAATAAATTCAGTAAAGAAAAAATGAGGAAATTACATAAATTCCAGTATCATACAAGCATTGTCACTGTAATTAGAGATGACTGAGTCAATAAGTCAAAGCAGCTACATTTTAAACAGATTAATCTTGAAGTTAGATTCTGCTAGAGGCAGCAGAAATAGTGCTCTTGATATAATCCTTTCTTGTGCCTAGGTAAATAGGGGAAAACAAACTAGCCCCAGAGCAGACAAGTGGGGAATATTGATGCCCTCCTCCCACTGCCCAGGAGAGGAAAGCCCTGCAGTACCAGCAGTAATTCCCTTCCTCTTCAAGGGGTTTAAAGACACAGACTTCAGGGCATGGGCCATTTCTTCACAATGTCTGCTTTTGTTTACTGACTTGACAACTCTCCTGGCACTCCAACAAGGTGTTCCTTCCTCCTGCCATGCTGATTTAAGACACTTTTTATTATTCTCTTAAATTTTCCTTTTAGGGAGTTTCTAAATAACAAAGAAAGCACAGTAATTTATTTAAAAATTCCATCCCTTCCCTCCCTGCCCCCAGACACACTTGGGAGAAAAAAACCACCAAAACTAAATCTGTATGCTGTTTAACAATGCCCAACTTGTCAGAATCCAGAAAAGTCCTCAAAAATCTAACAAGCAAAACTACCAGAGAGCTCCCGTCCTTCCCCCAAATACAATTAACCAGCAGGACGCATGAGATCAGGCCAGATAAACATTCAGGCAAAGACAGGCAAGCAATAAAGTCACTCACATACATACACACATTTACTTTCCGGGTCTACTCCAAACCCCCTAACTAAAGAGGGGCTGGTAGAGAGGTGAAGATGAATTAACCAAGACGGTGACGGTGAGGAATAACCCAGTTCCTGGTTCAGCAGCAGCAGGAAGCCCAGGGGAAAGTTCACTAGAAGCACCACTGTGGTGTAAAAGTGGTGGTCAAAGAAAATGAGAAGGTAAATGGTTCCATCTGAGAGCAGAGAAAATAAATGGATTTCTTCTCATTTCTCTTTCACTTCAGAAGGTGAAGGGGAAATATCCATCCCAAGGTGACACTTTACAGGTAATGAAGATGAGGCGCTCGCAAAGGCAGATGTATTGAGAACAGAGGTGAAAGAACAGTTCAATAAATTAAAATGCAATAAATCATTCAGGCTGGTTGGTATCACTCCAAAAGCATAGAAGAAATTAAGGTGAGCAACTCATGTAAACGTATATTTTAGTATTAAACCATTTGAATCACAGCTTCAAAGTGGGAGGGGTGGCCAAAACAACGCCTGTCTGTTAAAAAGGAAGCTAGAGGGGGAGAGAGGGCTAGGAGCTATGCATTACCTGGTCTTGCCTCAGTAACAGGGAAGTGCAGAGGGGACACTGAATGAGAAGAGAAAGGATGGGAAAATGTAAAATTCAGTCCTTATTATAAAGAACAGGCAGATATGGCCAAACCCACAAACCACTGTACTATTTGCCAGAGCAATTGAGCCAAATAAGATGAGAAGGGGAAGCTGGGGTCAAGCCACTAAGCATATTACTCTTTCTTAGCACAGACATAACAAAAAACCTGAATAACAGCAGATTTCCAAAAAGACCTTCCAAACAGACTTTCCTCAGGATATCTGAGTAATAACCCAGGGATGGAGGGGAACAGACTTCTAACACACTTTAGGAAATAAAGCATAATATTAGATGTGCATTTATTCTTGGCACACTGCAGGATGATGGCAGAGAATCCTAAAACCAGAGGGCTGCTCCAGCTCCTGGGCATGGACTTCATCTGACTAAAGGAAGATATCCACACCTGAGCTCTTCATACAGTTGGTGGCTTCCTAGTCAACAGCTACTGCCTATATGGTCCATGGGAAGCCTGAGGGAAGCTGGGTCAGAAATCACACCCTTAAAGGGCCATTTTCTCTTCTATAATTATATAGAGACCATGAGTAACCAAGTCAAATACATACAGATATGAATTTTGCTGCCATTTATACTTCAGAGAAGGAAATGCCATACAGACCGACATCACTGCTTTTAAGCACCATCCTTGTTTTTTCCCACAGCAAATACCTATCAAACCTGTATAAAACATGCCAATGTTACAGAGCAGATGCACAGCAAAACAGAGCCCTGCCTGCAGCAGCACGTTAGCTGCTCTGTAGTACTGAGGGATGTCAAGTGAAGGTTACAGACAAGTTGTTTCAGAGGTACCCCATAGCTGAAATGCAAAACAAATCTTGCCAAGCTCCTCAATGCACGACCAGCTGCTAATTGCGGAGGTTTACCCTCCTCACATCTTTATGGAAGAGCAGCAAGCAGGTTTTGCAGAGAAGGAGGACTGAAAACACCAGACCGCTGGAGTGCTTTCCTAGAGAGCTGTTATCTGCTCAGCCAGGGATGAAGCTCCAGGGGCGACACCAAAACCTTCTGACCTACTTTTCTCTCCAGTCAGACATTGAAATGCAGCAGCTGTTTCCCCATGGAAGGCAGTGCTGTGAACACAGGTGGATTTTCACTCCACAGCTGAATCCTGCTGAGGCTACAGTCTCCTATGGAATGGGAATGGATTCTCTTGCAGAGGTCAGCCCAGCTCATGAGTTATCAAGCCTGCAGGCAAGCTGATTGACAGATTATATGCACTTTATTTACTTGCAGGAAAAAAAAAAAATTAAAAAACTCTGAAAAAATATTTTACCTGATTTATTCTTCCTTTCATCTGAAAGATTACCTTTTTCTGACCCTATTTTCTTAAGATGGGCACAATCTTATCAGGAGAATAGATGTTGCAGAAACCTCACTGCACGCGGATGAGGCTATTTTAGCTGACACGGGTTTGGAGATGGCAGAGGAAACCACACGGCCCCAGTGGCAGGTTCAGGCACTGGATCACCCTGCAAACCACAAGCCATGTGCTACGCTATAAAACCCCAAGGCCAGATGGCACAATCATAGCAACTATCTCAGATCTTGCTGGAGTTTCAGAGACATCTAAATCTACCCACCTCTTCTCCCTCAGTTCTCCTTCTCTAAATTTAGGATTCAGACAAACTAAGAAGCTAATGAAGATTTTTAGAGACATCTGCCTCACATAGCTTCTCTCCTAAACTCCTGAGCAAACAGTCCTTGCACTCTCTTGGTTTCTGGCTCCCAGATCTGTCGGGTCAGGTAAACAGTTTGAAGGGGTCAGGCCAAAACTCACAGATTAATTTAAATGGCCATCCAAGACCCATTTAACTTTAGGGGTGAAATTTACCACTTGCTGTTCTGCTTTTAGCAATTTCAATCCACAGCTTCAGGAACTCAAGCCCAGACGCAGAGAACCACCGAGATCAAATGCTCAGCTGGGACTCCAGGATGCGCAGCCTGCATAAGCACTTCTCAGTGCTTTTAGTAGTCCAACTCCAGTCCCCAAGACACCCTGTGCCGAGCAGATCCCAGAGGCTACAGGAACCTGACAGGTTTCCTCAAGCTCCCACTGCAATATCTTGTGAGTCTGGAGGCACCAGAATAACCTGCTAAGAGTTGTCCTTCTGCACTCAGGAAGGAAAGGAGCTACCCCAGGATCCTCAGGTGTCAATGAGCATCACCTGAGGCAGATCTGTGCTGTCCTCTGCACAGGTGTGCTAGTTACAGTATTTAATTATATTTAATTTAATTATATCAGCCCCAGAGCAGGCTGTGGTTGAGGAGGTTTAGAGAATACTTTCTCCTACTTAGTGTAACTGAGGGCACTCACTTTGCAAATGTAGGACACTATCGAGCTATTTGCTTTGCTTCTGGGGAATCATCTGGCTCTCCCCCACACAAATACTATGGGCCCCATTTGCAATCCTCAGGTCTCGAGAATTTATGTGTAGGCGCTGAGGATCAGGAGGATACATTTTAGGGAAGTCCCAACACTTTTAAATTGCAGTCAAGCTTGGCTCACAGAAATGTATTTGCAAAATCTCTTCCTAATTGAATACATTTATCATACAAACATATACAGGAACCCAAAAATCTGCAAAACCTAGAACTGCTTGACATTTGGAGCTGAACTCATTTCTACCTGTGCCAGAGGGAGTTTAGTCATACCAAGCATTGTACAAGATGAGTATATTTATAGGCAAACCTATACAATTATCACATGGTTACATCATTTTTTTGTTCTCTTCTTTTTTTTACTGAGTGCACACTCTCTAGACGTACCTTTTCAGACATTGAAATGATTGCAATACTTCAACACTTGACATTTCTTCATCATCTTTCTTGCAAAGATCACGAAGGAATCTAAAATAACAAGCATGTCTCACAGCACCACTATAAACTCCACATAATTATTTCCATTTTAGCCACTGGGAAACTTAATGAGTGATCTGCCTAAAACGAAGTAGCAGCAGAACCTGGAATAGAAATTTGGAGCTCTGGCTCTGAATTCTGATCTAACCATTAAATATCCTTGCTCCTATATGGATTCAATAAACTTCGCAAAAAGAAAAAAAAATAAAGAAACAAACAAAAACCCTACTGTATAAGGAACTGTATTTTCTCATTAATTCTCTTCCAGTCATCCAGAGAAAGCAGACTCCAGTGGATAGGGTGGTGATCTTAAGAGACATAAGTTCATCCTTGGCCTTCCAGAATCATTGTGAAGAAGCCACAGTCTCTGGCTCTTTATTTCCTGAAGCAATGAAGCTAATGGTACTACCTTATTGAGCAAGTGTGTTGTTGAAATTAACCCATTGCTTTAGTTGGTGCATTGCTGCAGATTATTGAGTGCTACTGAACATCTGCATGCTAGGAGGAAGTTAAATTTAGCTTTTGCTTTAGTTGAAGTTATCTCGATTTACCAGCAACTATTTCTTGAAGCTTTCCCTCTCTCTTTCCTCAGCACTCTGCAGCTCTGCACTTATGCTTAAGCGAAATGATTGTATCCCACCAGCTCTTTTGAGCAGGATAATTGGCAATTACTTATTTTTGACATATGCAGGAAATCTAGTAAAGCATAATTCAAATTCTGTTACCAGTGATGAACTCCTTTTGCAGAACAGTGCATCACAGTGCTCATCTCCACTGCCAATATCCCTGGCAGTTTTAATTCAAATCTCAGAAGTATTATGTGCAGCACATTGTTTCTTATCGGCAAGCTCCATGCTAGAGAGTCTTTTGTTGTGTAACCTTGAATTCTTTTCCTACACTTTTTGAAACTCGTGCAACACTTGACCGGTTAAAAAGAAAACAGAACTGATTTTATCTTGCTCCTCTTTATTTTCATGGATGAAGCTTTTTGTATAAAGTGTATTAATTATCTCTTGCTCTCGTTATAAACAAATATATCTAGCCATGCAAACTGCCAAACAGCAGCTAATCTTACTAAGATATTTTTAAATGAGAGTACGAACAAAACTGCCCACAGATATGCCTGGTGGAACTCTACCTAGAAACCAGCGTAATAGGCTCATTACAAAAAGATTACACATTAGATATGCTGCTCCCTCAGTGGGCACAATGTGTGAGTGCGGATTATCAGTGCGCATTTAGGAAAAACAATTTTGCCACTGGTAAATTATACCTTAGGCCATGGGATACAACGGGTATGCAGCACATTATTGTATTTTAGCTGCTTCCAAACCTTTATGGATTATCCCAAGTACCAAATCATGCAGTGGCTGAATAAAAACTCATTAGTGGGTGTTTTACTTTTGCAAAACTGAAGTTGGTTTGGAGACCGTGGAACAGAGGGAACTCTGGATAAAATTTTATAATTACGATCTCTTTCCAATTAGTAGAAGTGTTCTTAGTTTTGTTTCTTTGAGAAGAAATTAAGAGGATTTGAAAAGAAATTATTGGAAGTTACATTGAAGAGTTTTGAATTTTTCTACTACTTCTCCAAGTCCTAGTCTTAAAAAACCCCATGCAAATCCAAGTAACATTTCTAGGGAGAATTTGCTGCATAGACACAGAAAACTATTCTACCCAACTCCAGCTGAAGACAAATAAGTAAGACTAAGTAGGGAAGACTTTGTCCCAGTGTAATGTGTAAAGGGAGATCCTCCCTCTTCAGAAATATCAGGGCAACATTTAGAAGTACGTGCAGCACAAGATAACGTACAATTTATTTTAAAAGAGTACCATTTCTAACATTAGTGTTTATTGAGAATTTCTGTACAATTTAATTATGTGGTGTGTGAAGTTATTGATCTGGTAGTTTAAACACTTTTAAAATAATTCACTCAGTTATAAGCTATTGGATTTTGTAATTATGTCATTCTTAAAGCTTACCATTATCAGTGCAATAAAAGAGAAGCCATTTCTAATTAGTTTTTCTTAATGGGATACTGTTCATTATGGATTGATTTTCTCTTTCCCTCTGCTATTTCTAAATGAGTTAGGTGAAGTTTCATTTTTGTGCAAGTGGAGGTTAATTTTCACTGGCAAAGAAGCAGAGATATTGTACAAAAGGTTTATGAAAACCTCCTTAGGCGACTTTGTCAGATCACCTCAGTGTTAAGTTTCAGTACCATTAGCATTCAAGCCCCAAGCTTCAGCTCTAATAGATGTTGAAAGATTTGCAATATTACACAAACCTGTGAAGAGTCTGAAACTTTTTTCTTTAATGAGCATAGATTGCACTACAGCAAAGCACTGCCGTTCAGCAGCGGCACTGCTGCAATGAGGTGATTCACAAAAATAAATTAATGACAGCTACTACTGAAGTAATTTGCAATAAGGATTTTAGTGCTGGTAAGTAGAGATAAATGAAGGACCTTTGATCACGGGACCTCTGTAAGGTTATGTTGAGAAGACAGGCAGCATATGTGCCTGTCTGCATACTTGCCACCTGCTTCAGTCATTCACAACTTGATCAGGGAGTGGAAAAACACCATGAGGGATGAGGACTCCATTTGGTCTTAACTTTCAAATTTCAAATTAATTTCCCAAGTTGCACGTGCTCAGCAAGTACCAGTTGCTCAGCTCCCACTGGGTTTGGGTACAAATGAGAGGTCTAAATGCCATGTATGGTTTGAGATGGGACAGCCAAGCAGCATGTGAACCCTTAAGGCCAAAGCACAGGGATAAGGTTGTCAGTTTGTACACCTGACTGGTACGAATAGCACACTTCCGACAGCGACAGGGCTGAGCCAACTTCTCTAATGCCATTTGAATGAATGCCTAAATGAGTCAGAAATAGATCTAAGGCAAAATATGAAATGCTTTCTTTTTATTCAGGTAAGTGGTCTTGAACGCAAACTCACAGACATACAAAAAGAGTTAAACAGACCCAAGCTCATTTCTGCCATGATCTGACACAAAAGTCAGTGCACTAAACACTCTGACTTGGGCCCTGAGCCATCCCTTTACCATTACACAACTGATAAGTACCTTCTTTTGCCTTGTTAACTCATGCACCTTTAAATCAATGACACTATGATTTCCTTTACTTAGCTTACTGAGATTGAATTAATTCCATAAAATCCACCTCTACCCTTTTTTTTTTTTTTTTAAAGACTAGCGAGAGACTTGGCAGAGAGTGGCGTTACCTATTTTCCTCTCCGCATGGAAACACCTTTCCCACTGTCACATTGCACCCATATCAGATGTGGTAGGAACTAGGAACAGGAGAGGAGCTGCTGCGTCATGGAGATACATCGTCTACCAGTCTCTAACAAAGTGAAAGCCTTAAAGCTCAGATCGCTGCTGGATCTTCCCCAGCCTTATTTAAAGCAGTTGATCATTTTAAAATATCCCTTTTGGATATCATGAACTCAGAGCCTTGCAGAGAAGCATGTTCTAAGGTAGGCTTCAGTGAATGCATAGGAGTTAATGGACACATGATAAAACAGAGACAATCCCACTTCTAAAAAGCACAGAAAAGAAGCTGGAAGGTGAGAGAAGGGGAGCAAGTTTCATGCCGTTGCGTTGGCATCGCAGATTGATCCATCCCATTTAGCCGAGTCAATTTGCCAGAGCCCTCTGGCCTGCCCCATGTTGTTCAAAGAACAGTGGATGAGAAGTATTGATTAAATTGCAGCAGAAGCTGCTGTGCAAACACATCCTGGCGGCATCCTGGTGTGTGTGGAAATTTGGAAGGGTTAAATGTAAAGACAGCAACTCCGGAGAGTTGCTAGGAGACGGTGTCCTGCCGTGACATCATGCATCAGCCTATGACAGGCTGTTCCAACAGCACGATAATCTTCTGAGTCACCGGTTGTGTGTGCCTTCACTCAGTGTAGAGAAAACAGCTCTCACCCAAAGATGAAGCGCTCTCCAGCCCTTTCATGTGTTTTCTCAGACAAATTCATTTTTTTAAATAAACAAATTATTTAATGTGGTTTCCCTCAGGGCTCAGTAAATGCTACAAAACCCAGGAAAGCTGCAGAGATCATCTTTGCTTATGCAAAAACAGCAGTACTGATGCAGCACTCATGGCAGTCTGGAGGACACTTACTCTGAGCACAAGTGAGTTGAATCAAACCGACCAGCAGAATTTCTGGTCCAAAGATCTTGAAGTCAAAGGGATGCCAGGCAAGAGCAGGAAGCCATGAAAAACGAGTAACGTATGGATTATTAATAGCAGTGCCTGCACAGTGTAAAGGAATCCACCCTTGGAGAAAGATGTCAGTGTGAACAAGGTTGTGGCTGGGCAGAAGATAGGAGGATGTGCTACGCCAGTGGCTTAGTCCTGTTGATTTCTAAGTACTTGCTGCCATCTTAAAGTCAAATTGAATGGCTCTGGGTTGTACTACTCCTACTCAAGCTGGCAGGAAAAATTACTCTTGTGAAGAAACACCGACAGAGGAGCTTAAAGAAAGGAAATCACTTACAATATTTGTGATCGCTTAGGCTAAGAGAGGAACCACAGTCTTGTCTTTAAGGAATACATGACAAATCTGGGTATTTTGTCTCAGTCCTGCTTTACCACTTTTGACAAATCACTTCTCCTTGCGGCTCTGTTGTTCATCCATAAGGCAAGGATATTGATGTTTCCTCTCACATTCTTTGTCTGACCTTTTTAGATTATAAATACTGCAGGCCAGGACATTTCTTTATCTTTATCATTAATGTAATATGCCAGCACTTTAAAAGCATTAATGGATTATACCTTCACTGCACCTCTCATGCTAAACACTAAAAATAATCTCTATTTTGGAGATGGAGAGTTGAAACATGGATGAAAGTAACTGATGTGCCAAGGTCACACAAGAAGACTACAGCTGAGATAAGGTACTGACCCCCAGTTTTGCCCTACGCTTTTATCAAAAAAGCATAGAAAACAGGTGTGGAAGAGCCTGGGAGAGGTTATTTTGTCTAACTTCCTTCCAAAAAGCTAAGTAAACTCCCCCTAGCCCGTTCCTGAAAGACGTTCATCCAGGATGTCCTGAAACAAATCCAGTAACTGAGATCCCACGCTACCAAAAGGTGATCCTATCCCGCCCCTTACCTTAATGTTACCATTATTTCCTAATGTCCAATGTCAATCATGTTACTGAAGCCTGTATTTTCTTGTCGTAATCACAACAAACCCATGACTCGTAACACATTTTTCTGACACTTTTAATTGAGCCTTCTTACAGTGTTATTTCTCATGTAAAGACATGTTGCACAATGATTTAAATTAAATTCTACAGCAATGCATTAGTTTCTACTGCTGTAACCTGTGTCCCTGCCCTGTCATCCTTTCACCTGTACACCTCCAAGAGGTGTTGAATCTGGCTCTTCTCCGGGCTGGACAAAGCCATCTCCCTCAGCCTCTCCTCACACCGCCCCTTCCCCAGCCCTTGACCATCTTGGTGGCCGCCCCTGGACTCACTCCATTTTATTGGTGGCTTCCTTTTTCCAGGGATCCCAAAACCAGACACAGTACCCCAGATGAGGTCTCACAAGTGGTGAACAGAGGGGAAAGGCCAGTTATAAAGAGCAGAGGAATTGTACAGAAATTAAAGGCAATGGGGGAAAAAAAAAAAATCTGCATCTGGCCTAGCTGGAGGAGTCTGTTAGATAAAGCATCAGCTGGTCAGCATTGTTTTGATGAGAAACTGTTTTCAACACAATGAAAGTGTTCTTAACAAATTTATCTTTTTTTGTGTGTGGTTTTTTTTTTTTTTTTTTTCCAGCAAATGTTAATTTTAATACCAAATGACTGTAATAAAAAAATGCTGGTTTGACTAATGGAGGATTGGCCACTTCATCTATGCATGACCCAGGCTACCCACAGTAACCAGGCAATTTATTTTGTGCTAGGCGTGACCAGAGGTGCTCTTCAGTCCAAGAGAGAAGACAATACGTAGTTCTGCCAGGGAGGAGAAGGGAATGTGGAGCTCAGGAGCTACATCTCCCATGAAACATTGCAGTGCCAATTATAAATATATATTTTGGTTTTCACTTCAAAATACATGAAAATGCACTCCGCACCCTCCACAGACCAAAAAAGAAATCCGAATGCCATAGATTTTTTTCTAACTCATCTTTTTAAATACTGTTAGGCAAATACAATATCAGGCTAGTTTTGCTGATGAATGCTTAATGGTTTTGGCTCATGATTATGCCTCCAATGCCAGATTAAGTCAATAGGATTAGGCCCATTATGTCTCTCACATTTCTGTTGTGCGCAGCTCAAGTTCAATAAAATATATTTAAAGGATATTTACCTGTCTCTGAGGGGTGGTGTAAGGATAAATTCAGCAGTATTTCTACAGTACACTGGAAATATATCTGAAATTTTCAAAGCCACCTAGTGGATTTTGATGTACCATTCCCATTAATGTCATTGGGAAGTATATATCTCAGAAATCTCAGCTGTAAAGCACTGCAATACATGAAGAATAATAACAAACACAAAATTTAAGTAGGGAACCTAAGAAGATATACCTAAATTAGTGTTCCACATAGAAATTTTATTAATATTTTTTATGTCCTTATATGGACTATAGGAAATGAAATCAGTAAAATGTGAATCATTTTTCCTAATTACCCTGTTAAAATAAAAGCTAATCAAATTATTTTTGGAGACCAAATCTTATGATTCCTTCATTAATATTCTCTCTTATCCTCAGGATAACCACACTTACTTCATGTTTGTATTAAATTAGGGGATTCTAGAACCAATTGTACAAATTGGCCGAATCTCCTTAACAGTGATTCTCTACACTATATTTGGGAGATTCTGCAATTTACATCTTGACAGGAAAGAACTTCTGAAGGATTAGATTTGCTCTTTTTGAAAAGTCTGGCTGCTGTGTTTTGTTTAAAATAAATTGGAGAGTTGAAATCCACAACTCCTGGCTTCTGTAAATTGTTTTTGCGAAAAGGAAAGCAGATAAGAAAAAAGCAGCAAATGGAAAAAAAATCCACATTGTTTTTAGCGTGGCTAAGTGTGTAGCACACGAAAAGGGGTAGTGAGTAGCTTTTGCTGATGGATTCAAGGGGGCAAATACACAGTCCACTTACTTCTTGGAGCAGTAGGAATACCTGGGAAATCACTTTTCTAAACATGTGTTATTGCTCACTGGTCATGACTTTTCAGAGCTGCCCAGCTCTCTCCATCGTTTGCCCTTCTGCTGTCATTCTAGAGTTGGCCTACCTGAAATTTTACTTCTAAAAGTGGATGAACAGTTGCAATTGATTCTACAAAGTCTCTTCTTTTGGGTGAGCCTATTTAATCAGGAATCAATCCAAGCAAAATCTAAAACAGAAGATCTCCAAAGTGTTCAACACTTCATTCCATATCCTGTTCCATAAAAATAACTTTTCAAACCTGTTATATGATTAGGGCTAGTCCAGAGCAGTCATTTCCATGAGAAGAGGGCAGCTAACAGAGTTCGACTGGGTAAATGAAATTTTCTATCAAATTTGAGCCTTTGCAGCAGGTCCTAACACTCCAAGACAAGCTTAATGAGCTCCCTGCTCCTCTTCTGTTGTTACATTCTGAGCTGTAATGTGCTTTAGAGGGACCAAAAGGGAACAGAAGGGGCAAAGCTTCTCAATGAGAAGCTGACCCTTCTCCACTAGGAACACATGTTAAATCTTCATTAAGACTGACACTGTGGTTATATTCTATATACCTCTGGTCCTGAACCACATTACCTCCTACAGGTCCTCTAAAGCTCAGTACCTCCACACTCCTCTCCACCCCAAGAAACTGGGCAACTTATGAGCCTGCAGCTCTTGCCATATAACTGCATCTCCATGACAAAAGTACAGGGTAACATCAGACTGCAAGTGACGTGAATGGAGAATTCTAATTTAGGAGTATTTAATCCTAAATCTTCCCTAGTGAGAAAACACCACTCGCGTCACAAGGCAATGGAGAAAGAGGTTCCTAAGCTAGAGTTTACGCAGTAATCCTTATTAGTATAGTCTACTGCGCTTGGAAGTATTTTGTAGACTAAGCATAAAGATTAAATAATATAGAAACAAGGTTTCCATTATATTAAGGATTCATTGGATAATTTTCAAGAGTACAAGTTCTCTCTTACCTTTTTTTTCTGGTAAGTATCGCTCCCCTGAACAAATATGGTCAAATGACTATCAACTAAGTTATCAGAAACAAGATAAATCCATGGCAAAAGGAAAGCTAATGCAGCAGAGAAGGAGAACATTTTCAGCACATCACTGAGAAACCATTAGCAAATTAAAAAAAATCAATGGAAGATTGTTTTCAAGTAATAACTGTTAATCTAACTCATGAAATGTTAAAACACACACTGTTTCTCAACTACTTAAAACCTTAATTCACAGGTGAGGATAACCAGGGATCCTTGAGAATGGTATAATGCTATTAATGGGATCCCTTTGGTTTGTATCAGAGTGGGAGGTATGTGAATTCATACTAGAGGAAAAGGAAAAGTTTAATAAATGAACCTGAACTGTGCCAAAGGAATAAGAATTCTGGTGGTCCATATGAACATGGAAAAATGTGCACTGCAAATCGTCTTGGTTTTTAGTTGTATTTCAGACTGCTCCTTTTTTCAAAAACTAAGGAAAAGCAGCTCTGAGTTAATTAAGATAGGCTAATTTGAATCCAGATGCTAAAAATGTTCATTAACAGTAATTATTTTTTATTTATGCGACCTGAGGCCAGACCCAGTTTAGGTTGGAGAATTCACAAACATGCTTATAGGGCTTTGAGAATGAACTAATAGTGTTGTACAACTGGTTTAGTGCATTATGTTTTGGGTTTTTTTTTCCCTTTAGTCCCTTTTCTGAAACATCACATATTGATCATTTCCAGAAGCAAGATACAAACCTAATAGATGAACACATTTTTGACAGGAACTAGAAAACCAGGCACTAAGCAGGGCTCAGGCTGGACTTGGAACACAGATTTGGAGCCAGGCTTGAGCTGAATGCTACCTATGCAAAATTGCAAATGGTGATTGCTTTCTCCTGCAGTTCAGTTACTACATATGCAACAGGACATCCATCTACTCCAGTGCCTCTCAACAACGGCGTAAAGGTGGCATACAGTGCTAGCACTAAAATATGCTCAGGTAGCTGGGAGGAAATGGATCTTACTGTTGTGGTTTAATGTGGCAGGCAGCTAAACATCACACAGCCTCCCTCCCTGCTGCCGCCCTCCCCACCCACAGAAGGATGGGGGAGAGAATCAGAAGGGCAAAAGTAAGAAAACTTGTGAGTTGAGATAAGAACAGTTTAGCAATTAAATAACAACAATAATAATTTGTAATGAAAAGGAAAACAAAGAGAGAAAAAGAAAGAAAAAAGGGAAACAAAAAAGTGATGCAACCACTCATCATCTGCTGACCGACGCCCCACCAGTCACCCAAGCAGCGATCGCTGCCCCCCAGCCAACTCCCCCCAGTTTATATACTGAGCCTGATGTCATATGGCATGGAATAGACCTTTGGCCAGTTGGGATCAGCTGTCCTGGCTGTGCCCCCTCCCAGCTTCTTGTGCACCTGGCAGAGCATGGGAAGCTGAAAAGTCCTTGGCTAGTGTAAGAACTACTTAGCAACAACTAAAATATCAGTGTGTTTTCAACATCATTCTCATACTAAAGCCAAATCACAGCACTATAACAGCTACTAGGAAGAAAATTAACTCTATCCCAGCTGAAACCAGGACACTTACATATGGTAGAGAAGAGCATAACCTAAGGATCCAAATGGCTGTGGAAATGTCCAGGACAGTAGACTAGAGCCATAATTATAAATTCCACATAAAAGGTAATCTCACTAATTTAGAAGATGGTTCCTGCCCCTGCCTCTGTTGTTAATTCAGTTATTTTTGTGTCTGGTATTCGCTTTCTAGGGTTACTGTTTCTTTTACTGTCTCTGCTGAAATATACATTTCCAGTGAAAAATCTCCTCAGCGTACCTGAGCGATATGCATCTGCCACAGAAGCCCCATTTGGATAATAAGAACTTTCACTAAGACAAATGATGCTGAGGTCCCAAAGTGTTCAGATCCGCAAGGGTCCACTTCATATACCTGGGGCAGAGTTAGCAATGCCAAGTGCGTAGGAAGGCTGCAGTAGGGTGTAAGTCATTCAACAGTTCCTTTGAATGCTGACCTTTGAGGGGAAAGATAGGCCCAATCTAGCTGTGCAAACCCAGAGTTCGAGAGCAATCCTACATCGAGATAGCCAGTAGAGAGGAGATATAAATCTTGATAAAGACTTTGAGAGAGGACTGCAGCAATCTATTAAGAAGACCCTGCTCATGAAAAATGAGCATGAGCAATGCTAACTTGCCAGCAGTTGTTTCCAAGGGCAGCATGAACAACCCAAAGCAAAGGGTTTAGCCCTGCCTAACAGACAGGGTGCTGATGTCTCTGAGGAGATCCAACAGTGCAAAGTGTCCCAGAACATGAGTGAATAGTGTTAACTCAGTTATTAATTGATGAGGAGCACTTGGAACTCCATATTGTAATAAAGCTGCTTGTTAGCTATAGCAATGTATAGCATTGCTTGACTGGGGAAAGGCATGAGGGAGCTGCTATTTTGGAGGATAGAGGTAGGTGGATGGAGCCAGCTATTGTGCCACCTTCATATCACGTAGGGCTTTTCGTGCTGCAGAATCCTCCCTAAATCACTTTGGCTCATTCATACTGTGAGCAACATGCCAGGAAAGCAACAGGCAGGCTCTTCCCAACAGGAACCACCTTTTGTGTTCATAACAGACGCTAGTAAGATGGAGCTCTGGGCCACTTAGCAGCTTCAAAGCACCATACTGACCAAATTAAGTAGGTTCCCTGGAAAGATTCTCTATTTCGCAATGGAAGACTTTCATGGATGTTGCCTTAGTGATGTTTTCATCCACTCATCCACAAGAAACCTTTTGTGATACAAAAAGAAGCAACAAATGTTTGTAGACCTTTAGATTTTGCGTCTTTTTGTGTGAAAAATTAAGGAGGTTGCCCTCTCCTCCTTTTTCTTTCTTTTTTTCCTTTTTTTTTGTTTGTGGAAGGGGGAGTTAGGTCATCACTTTAGCAAGAGGTCAACTTTCACACTCAAGCCCTCAAGATTATCATCAGTTATTTTGTTTGGATAACTATAAATTCTATTTGTTCATATTACAAATTTAAGGAGCCCCAAATGGACTCTGGGTATTATATTGAAGCTTCCAACTTAGATATTTAGGTTTTCACTGCTTTAACAAATTGGTCCACAACGCCAGTTCTACATCAACATATACAGTAATAGTTCAGCAGCAGTGTATTTTCGATGAGTTAGATGATAGTTTCACAGTATCAATTATCTTTAGATTTGTGAAGTAGAACAGAGGAAAAATGATGAAGCACACTGACCTAGCTCTTAATGCAGAACTACAGAATGTATAATTTAGCATTTATTTTATTGCCAGCATTATCTATATAATGTGTTAGTGCACAAAATAGCCTATCAAATGCATTAGCAAACAAAAGCTATATAAAGACTCCTAGAACCAAAAGGCAACTTATGAATAATTCACATTTCCATGCATTAGGAGTCATCCAGATAAAACACATAAAGTGCACTTAACTTGTCCCAAAGAAAACTTATAAATTATCGGAATAATTGTATATAATATCAAGATAATATTTCAGTTACTTTGAAGGATAAAGTTGCTTTCTTGGATGACTTTGAAGACAATTTGCAAGCTTGCTCAATTTATGCTGACAGTAATTGCTGTACAGTTGCCTGATTTAGACAGAGGGAAAAAAACCAGGATGCACTGTGCAAGTTACAACTACAGAAGAAAAGCTGCTGGGCTGCCTTTTGTGGTACCTTTTGTACTCATTGAGAGGACTAGTGCCAGCTGTTTAATTACTTGTCCAGAACAGGCACTGTTTTATTGATAACTGTACTCAGAAAAAAAAACCAGCTTTTGAATCAGATAGTATTTAGCGCTATATAAAGTCAAGTCACATTTATTAGATTAACATGGAAGCTTTTGGGAGTATCCCAAAATTATGAATACAGAAAAAAATATATGTTTCATGCCCAGAAATATAAAAGTTATCAAGGAAGTTACGGAGCGCTATGATTCTAAATGATTTGTAGAGTCATGCCTTTACCTATTTCTGGTTTATTATCATTAAAAAAATAACATCAAACTATGTGTACAAGCCTGCAAATACACTAACACAAAACATTTCATGCGTTCACAGAATTAGCTGTAGACATTCAATATCAGAGGCAGTTTTCACTTCCATGCTGAAACCCATCCTTGCATTACCATCAGATAGACTAACATGCAGCAGCCACAATTCATAGCATTGTGTCTGTGGGCTTCAAATTTTGCCAAGAAACCTTCAAGCAGGAGCCGTGCTGCAACAGTTAGCAACTGACTAATGACAGACAGATCAAGTCATCAATGTAAATGGAGGGCAATGGGGTGGACAACTGCGGTTTCACGATTTAACCTTACAATGGAGGTCGCACAGCCTAAAGAATATATAAGTTCCCTTATTTATACTTTTCACAGGTATTAACTCATGAACAAAGTGTGAAGCATGACCCAAGATGTAAAATGGGACAGAATTTTGGTGTTTGTGCTCCACTGAGAAGTACTCAGGCAGCGTAAGGCAAAGACCGAGGGCTATGGTGTAGGCACACATCCTCCCAGACACACACACAGGACTGCAAAACAGTACCTTGCTTTTAGGTAATCACTGTCGGGTACAAATATCTCTTCAGGAAATATTGCCACTATCCTCAACTTATTATCTTCCTTAGAATTGCAGCTGACTAATTACCGCAAAATAATTTAGGAATAATTAAAAGCATTTCTCATTGCTTGTCATTTGACTGAGAGCAAGTTTCTTGACAGAGTAATGAGCAAAGGCGTACACTAATCACCCATTAACTGGCGGGGTGCTTAAACATCATTTCATCTTGCTCTAGAAAAGGTTGTGTGCTGCTTAATTTAGTGCCACTGGTTTACAGGTTGGCTTACAAGTTGAAAGCTGCTTGCAATGGGATCCATATCTCTATTTAGTTGAATCTCACATGGGATGGAGCTCATTTTCTTTTGACTGCAAAGATTAGAGATTTATGCCTCCTCTTCCGTCCTGTGGTCTTTTGGGAGGGGTAGCTGTGCTCCAGAAAGGGTGTAACAAATTGCAAGACTAAGACACCACATACAGAAGTTACAAAAATTATTTTCACACCAAATATTAGAGCAAGACAATCAGGCCTGGGTTCTTTCCAGGATATAATTTTGCTGTGCTTTACTGAGTGAAGCAATTCACAATATGAACTAATGCTGCCCCACCTGCCCTCAGCGGCAACAGATTCATAAACTGGGGAATCAGCTCTGTTACCAGCAAAGCCTGAAAAACTAAGCACAAGGAAGAAGACCTCTCATGTCCTCTCTTCATGTGTCCCCCAGAAGGCAGAAGGCGTGGAGCGAGAGGGCGAACGCTTTGTACCATCTCCACCTTTACCTCACATTGCAGTCACTCTCTGCTTGACAAGTTCTGCTCTGCTTTTTGCTTCGCCATATCTCCCACTCTCTTTGCAGAGAATCTGCTGCAGAGGATCCTGAACAAGTTATGAATTGTTACCTAAATCCCCTCTCACCGCTCTGGCTTCTGACTGTGGACACCAGCTCTGCTGAGACCCTGCAGAGCATCATCATGTCCTCAGAAACACTGGAAATGTGATTCACAGAATTCCTCACTGGCTGCTTATTTTCAATCTGATTTTTTAGATCTGGTTTTCTGAGGAAGCAAATCTGATGTGACTGTGCTGTATGGGTGTCTGCCCTGCTCACTTCTGGACTTCTGGTAACTCAACAATATTTGACAAAGAAGTAAAGTTCAACAAATATGTTAAAGGTCCCAGAAGTTTTGTGGAAACAGGCAGCCCAGTAAGGAAGACAGATGACAGTTGACATCCATATGGAACGAAGTGATAGATGATGAACACAATTATGCTAGGAGGCACTGTAGAATCTACCCAGAGACCATCCACAGCAGTCAGGATTCAGAAAATTCACTAACAACAGAACTATGGCTTTTAAATAAAGAAACTTCATTTTTACAAGGCTGCTCAGATACACAAAACTTTACTGGGAAGATCTGTAATCCTCTATTGCAAATAAAATATGCATTTAACCTTTACAGAAGATATTTCACTTGCCTTTATTTATTCTTTGTCAGTGAATCAGACTTTTAGGTAGCAGATCACTTTTACAAATGACATAACCACAGAGTAACTGCTCAGTACTTATAGAGTGCAGAAAACAAGACACAACTGGAGTGACTCTCTAAAATATTTCAATGAGATAGTCAGCCGAGGGTTCTCGGTTTTTTGAAAAGTGCAGGGTTTGGAAGATAGTGGAAGACTCTAGGTCTGAAAAAGCAAAAGCCACATATATATTACAGGATAATAGTTAATAGTAAAATATATTTTTAAATCCCGCTCAGTCTAGGAGCTTTCTACTGAGCATTTATTGATAACTGGTAGGAATTGGTAGGTAAGAATATCATATGTAAGCCAACCAGAAAATTATGTTGAATCCTAGGGGGTATGTTTTTGTTTAAAGCTACACTTCTTTCTGTCAGTCCTGCTATTATTGACTTGCTACCCATGGCCTGGGGTTAATTTACAACTCTGCGTCAGTGACCCTTGTGGCAATGATAGTGGGGCAGATGCTGTGTTCCTTTTGTACCGAAACTGTTACGGAAATTACTCCAGCCACTGAGCCCCAAAACTCTAATTTCCTTCATGTTTGTGTAGAAAAGGTAGCCCTACTGCACATAGCCATTTAGTGGAGGAATTATAGGATCCCTTGAGATTATCATAACCTTTTAGTCACCCAATGACACAAAATGAGATCATTAGGCAAGTCAAATTTTGCTTTGAGGCAGAGATTATTCAAGGGTGTTGCACTGTCATTGATTTATGCACAAATCCAATCCTAATCACTGCTGTGTCTGAACTCTTCTCTCTCCTCTGGATATTATCTTCCCAGCATGCTTGTGCAGTGTGGAAATGTTATTGTAACCATTTTTTAAAAAAATAGGGATAATCAATTTGAAAGGTAAAGCGAATACTTGTCAAAGCATTCAGAACTAAGGAGGGAAGTGGGCCTGGCTCTGCAGTTGTGCCTTGTCTGGGGGACTGTCCTCACCCACTTTTCAGGGAGCCTCAGGTTTGAGGCATGGAGGACACTGCACACAACATATCCGAAGAGCAACGAGAGGGTAGAAGAGGCACCATTCCTATCAGAGGGCTGCAAACTCCAGATAGCCGCTCCTCACAGCCTCAGAATAAATGTTTGGTGCAACTAATCCCTGACAATACTGTAAAGGTACTTGCAAAGGGACCTTAGCCCATTGGTCTGGGAAAACGGTCTGAGATTACACGACTATGCAAGACGGTGGTGATGACTGCAATACAAGCTTAAACCAAATACTTTGAGAGTAGGCTCAAACCGGCAACGACCTGTTTTTTCTCGATTAAGTTTTGCAATAGCAAGACTAGACAGAATTGAAACTCTGAAGGCAGTTGTCAGGAAGGAAGCCTCAGTGTGGATTTCAGCGAGGCTGTAGCTGAAGCAGAAGTTTTAAAATATTTATAGGACATTCACAAGTTATAGGACATTCAACCAATCACATTGTCAAACTCTCTGAACAGCCTTCTATTCTATATATACTCAGCAGTTGCTTTATGGTAACAGTTGAAGCATGAGGGTACTGTAAAAAAAAAAAAAGAAAGAAAGAAAAAGAAATAATAAAGGGTTATTTTCTCCCTGCAGAAAAAAATGTATATCTACCACAAGTGCTTAATAGCACCTTTACCTGTGTGTTATTTTACTGTCTGCTCAGACACCACATAACCCACACAGCTTGCCACCATCCTTTCATCTTGATTAGACTTTTCTGAAATCCAGCCTGTGACTGTGATGGAGAACAGCCGCTAAAGACTGAGACAAGCCCCAGTCACAAGACTGGGTGTACACATCCCTGGGAAACGTAGTCTTAGGTCTCGAGCAGAGTCTTGGTGCGTTGGAATGGAACTCTTGCAAGTACCTTGTGCCTGTGGAGACAGGAGCACGAAGGTGCTGATCCCTTGGCCAGAGGGACTGCAGGGACCCAGCTCTGTTGCAAGGAGTTTTCCAAACCAGAATAGGAGGGCTTCTCTCCCTTAAGTGAAAAACAGGAAACCTTCATCACGGTTAACGTCTCTTCACAACTAAGTTCCCTATGAATACTGCCATGTTCATGAAACCCAAACTACTTGGATATCTGATCTCTGCTCATTGCAAGACCTCTTTGTGTCCCTGGGTTGTGAAGCTTTTCATCCTCTTACCCTGCGTCAGCCAACTAGCAAAGCTGGCTGCCCTATTCTGTGTCCCAGGGCCCTTTACATTGGCAGGGTGATCTTGTAACATTGCATTTGGTTGGCAATGCCATACTGCACGGCATTAGCCATAAACAGACATTGGGGCTGGAGAAATACACAGTATAAAGAGAGACTGGCATACAGCAATAGCTCATATAATACAGTCACGCTGATCGGTGCAGGTGGGTATCCTTTATAGGCTTTTCATGGGCAGGAGGTTTTCCCACTTCAGTCATTCCCTCACAACATGCAAATTTCCACTTCAAAGATTCGGTGGTGTTGAAAAGAGGTTTTTCAACCCACACAGAGTTCATTTAAGTGAAGAGAGGTTCATCTTCCCCAACTTTGTACTGCTGGAATGGCTTTAACCGGTACAGTGTTCAAAGTTCTCTCTAAACAGCTTTTGGTGAAGCAATATAGCTCTCCTCCCTGCGAACAACTACAGTACGTGTTCATAAACACACACAAAACCACGCTTAGTGGGACCATGGCATATATGCAGTTTGCATGTCCATGTGTATATGTAAGTATATATACGTAAAAACAGAATACAAAGATTTTGGGAATCTGCTTCTGAATTCCTTTGAATCACGCTTGATACCAAGACCTCCATATCTATACCAAACTGCTTTTTTTTTTTTTTTTGAGTATGTAATTTCTTTGCCTTTTTTCTACTTTTCCCCTGTAACGACTTTGTGAGGATAAGAGCAATTCTTGCCTCTGGCACTGGGCTTGCAAATGAGGGGATTTTGCCATTATGAAAAGCTCTTTTGCACGAAGCATCCCTCAGCCAGGGTTTGGCCAAGTCCCAGACAGGCTGGTGCTTCAGCTGTGTTCCACTGCAGGGAGGCCAGAGGAGGGGTTCTGGCTGGTAAGTAAATAATGGACTTTGATACTGTGGTGAGCCATGTAAGAAAGGTATCGGAGCACGCCAGGAGCTTATAAACAAAAGAGCATCTCATGAACCACTTCAGAGATGTGGGAAGAAGAGCACCTGTGAGACTTAATGATTCAAAGAAAACCTATCTGCTAGTTGGGAGATGAATCCTTAGATGACGGACCTAAATCCCAAGTAATGCTGAAGAATGACAGAAAGATTGAGCTAAGTGCAGTCCTATCATTTGATCTTCAGTCTTTCTGTAGTCCTATATGTATTACTTAGCAAAAGATAATACAATGAACGATAGTAAGATATCCAGAATAATGTAACAACACATGAAGAAGCTTAGCATAGGCAAGTAATAATGGTAGGTTTCATCTGCTCTCTTTCGTTACACTAATAGAAAACAAAGATTTCCAGAAAACATTAGAAATTAAGAGATTCAAAAGGAGTGGCCTTGTAGCTTTCTACCAGCGGAAGTCAGAAAGCCAGCTGAGTTCCAAATCAGTGAATAAATATACTCATTATCTTACATAGAGTAAAATAACTTCATATTAGCAATATCGATATTTGTTTACCATGCCTGAATTAAGCTAATTTAATAATACCATATTTAGTTGCCGCAGAGAAATTAAGGTACCTTCATACAGGTTATGGGATAATAAAAGGCAGATTGGTTTTGTACCGAGAGGGTGTTCCTTGGCGCTGAACCTGCTTTACATTAGCAGATGGCCAGAAACCTCTCCTGAATCTTAACGTGTACTTCTGAACTGAGGTAAGACAGGAAAGATTTTCTCCCCAGTTAAAGCTACCCGCCTGTTGCTGTTCTCTTTCTGGTTTGATTTTAACAAATTCTTTTCTTTTCTACATTTAATTTCTTTATCACTTACTCTCCACATAACCAAGCATTCATATATTCTGTGTGAGTGTAATGCATAGATCTGCCACACCATCTCTGTATCACCTTTTACTAAATATGCAAAATTCAAAGTAAAAGTATGTGTATTTAGTACTATAAGAGCTCTATTTCTTTGGAAAATGCTCTTTGAACCTCATGGATCGCAATTCATGTCTGGAGTCTACACAGCAAATTGGATACTAGTGCATTCCCTTGAATGGTATATGTACATTGATAATGCAAAACGTTATTAGTTTCTGAAAGCCTTGCATAGGTATCGTGTCTCTTTGCTTCCATCATGGCACATCTCCCATCAGGTGAAATGGTACCCCCAGACTATTCTCAGACCAGACCTCTGCGGAGAGACACACTTAAGATTTCCGGAGCTGCCGTGTGGCGAGGTTGCAGGAGGCCTGCACTGGTGCAGGTACCGGCCAGCCCAGGGAGGATGGCAGCGCTGTGACCCACGCAAGCCTGGGGAAACATCGTGCCCCATGGGCCCGCAGGCTGGCTCCATCTCCCTCATCTTCCCAGTGCATACTCAGCAAGGAGAGCTTCACCCAGGCTGCAAGACAGGCAGATGTTGTTGAAAAACCTTTGAAGAAGCTATGAGCACTAGAATGGGGGTGCCTGTTTAAAAGCAGAGACAGGCATAAAAGTTAGAGTAGAGGAAAAAGCTAGTACTTCACATTATAATTTTGTCTTTGCCATCAGTTCCTCTGGGCAGTTTTCTAATCTAGGAGACTAAGCCCATTTGTAGACACTCACAAATAGGCTGTTTTTGAAAGGTGCTGAGTAACTCCAGTGCATACAGCAGTGGATGTTCACATCATGCCTCTAACTCTGGGAAGAATTAACATCTTTCCAAGGAGCCTAGCCTGTAAAATGAAGATACTGACACCTGCCCACCTCAGAGGGTTGCTTGAGAATTAATTTCTGCTTGTGTTGTCCTGTGAAATTTCTAAATATTATAGAAGGGCTGAGCACTAACTTTTGCTACAGGTAGTCTGAACAGATTATTTTCTCTGCACTCATATCAGCCACATCACCCAGACACAGTTTCTGCTAGAATAATATTAACACTTCTCAATTAAAGCACTGCTGGTGCAAAAAGGAAATAACAAACTTTTTTTCCCCTTCAGCAGCATCAAGCTAAAATAGAACATAGTCTGCAAAGCAATTAGGTGCGATACCATCTTAGCCTCATGAAGGCTGGAATTCATTGCAGCAGTTGCTGTTTATCCTCACTGCAGAGCACAAAAACTAGAAATTACATCTCTCAGGTTGTTTACCCTCTGCAGATCTTGCCAAATTGAAAGATCATTGGATCCTGGGAATTGGTGATGGAAAGCAACCCCAAACATTAGAGCATTCAGACCACCTCTTTACTGATGCAAGACTGTTCTCCTAAATCAATATTTCAGTGTTTCCTCTAGGTCAGCTGAAAATTTTCATATAATGGCAAAGGGATTTAGCTTCATCCCCTGGGAACTATTCTATAGCTGAAGAGATGTTACAGGCAGGAAGTGTTGCTTTATATTCAGCATACACTATTCCATTTAAAATTTCATTCTTTAAAAGTAAATTAAACTCCAACTTGTTATGACAAATAGTGTATCGTTTTCCTCATGTTTACATCTTTCATAAATATGTAGACTATTATAAACACATCTCCACATTACTTGTCATTAAATCAAAGTATTTTATACATATTTTAATGTTCTTTTATACACTAATTGTTCCAATCCTTTGATCATTTCCTCTTGCTCCACATGTAATCCTATGAAAGAGTGCTGAAGGAGACAAATGAATTCATAGCAGAAAGCAAAACAAACAGACGTCAGGCAAATATGATATCTGGATTTGATATGGTAGGAAGAGAGGCCAAGGGGATCTCTTCAAGATATACTTTCAAACACTTGTATCACAAATCAGGAGGTAGAGTCTTCTTTACATTGCCCTGGTGTACAACAGGCAGACAAGAAATTAAATTAGGTGAGGAGAGTTTACACATATCTGAAGGGTACCAGCAGCAACATGCCCACCTGGCATCCCCTGCGAGGCAGAGAGCCCTGGGCATGAGGCTGCACCCAGACCTGCTGCACCCTGCGGCAAGGAGCAAACTCCTCAGGGGACTCCCGTGGGCTTCTGAGCACTCAGTCACAGGAAAGCAGGAGCAGACTCACCATCAGGAGCAGTGCCAGCGGTGAAAGAAAGAGCCTGAGAGTTTTTAATAATGAATTACACAGAGCTCACTCTCTGCAAAACCTCCACGAGCTGCGTCTGGCTACTCAGACACAGTCCCTGAGCTACATCTCAGAACAGACCAATGGTTTTAGACTGCTTATAAGTAGAAACATTAAAAATACTATCAGTTTATAAAGAGGCGTGATTAGAAGTAGAGGGAAGAAATGAGTACAGGAGGAGGACTTACCACAGAAGCTAAGAGCTGGCCTGAGCAGTAGGCCAGTCTTACCAAAAGGATCATGATTCCCGCTTTTTGGGTAGCTCTGTCAGCAGGGCCTAACTTCTGCCAGAGTTGTACCTAGTATTCAGATACCAGGTTCTAATTTAGATTGTCACCCAGAGGAGCTCTATGCACAGGACAGCTAGAGCAAACTGCACAGACTTTGAACCTAGAGAGCATCATGGATATTTTGTATGCAACCCCATTGCAAAATCAAGTCCATAATCTGCAATGGTCAAAATTAATGTGCATACATACCCAAGATGCAAAGTCTGAAAAGATCATCAAGCCTTAGGGGGATGAAAGGGGAAAGCAGAGGCCTTTGCCGTACTTAATACCTACAGTTTTCATATATCAGCTTTTGTAGTATCAAGATTATTAAACCAATTAGTTATAAAGCAACAAAAGCTAGTTCACATATAAAAGGCAAAAAGTTGTTGAAGAATCCATAAAGAGACATCCATGTGTCTTTCAAGAAAGATCTCGGCTTCACTTTATTATTTTATTGCTTTTAAAATAAACCAAATTTATTCTAAGTAATATATGCCATTACTGCTTCATTTTCTAGAAAACAAGTGATTCTGGCAGAGCTACCAGGGAACGCAACTGAAGGCTGGAAGCCTCTGTTTCATATCTCTCTGCAGTACTTCTCTGAACAACAAAGTGCCAAAAAACTTCAGTTCACCCTAGTGTGGCTTTTAGTTGCAGCCATCTATCAGTCTCGATACAGCTCCAGGAGGGATTGCTCTTCACCAAAAGACAGTAGGATGATGGTCCTTCTGCAGGAGGACTTTTTGCCCTATCAATTGCTATACATAGCCTGAAACAGTAGCAGATGTTGAGGAGGGTAATATCCCATCTACTTATTGTCAGTCAGGTTACTATTTGAGAGATACTTAGTTCTCAGGAACAGCTCCGCGAAAGCAATAAACTCAGTGAAATTCAGGAAGCAGCCATAAACCTGTTTCATTCATGTGGTCCAGCAAGTGCTTGCTCCAAGCGTTATGGGGAGCAATAACAGGATAAGAGAAGGAATGGCAAGAAATGCTCAGAAGAAATCCTTTCCACACTGTACAGATCAGAATCCAGCTTCAAACCAAATGATCATAAATTCTATCATACTATTGATGTTGCAGCTAGGAGCCTGGCCATATTCCCAAAGGGCCAACCAAGTCAACTCTAAGGTCTCCCTGCTTGCAAGGGCTCAGCTTTGTACAAGCCCAAAGTCTAGATGTGAATAGCAGCTTGGGGTAAACCAGCATACCGTCCTCTGAGTCACTGCACCTCCTTATTCTCTGAGAACATCTGTGGGATGCAGCTTTGCTACACTTAATACAGCTCAGCTACTCTAATACATTAACACAACAGAGACGTTCAAAACAAATGGATACTTTGATAGAGAGCTTTCAATAACAAAAATGGCTTTCCCAGATGGTTAAGTCTAACAGTCAACCTATTAAGAAAGAAGTTTTTTCTCCCCTTCTCAGTCTCTAAGGCTGACAGAATTAAGCTACGTGTTCTCAAATGTACCCCTACCATGTCTCCATCCACCCTCCTGGTTAAATATGCCCTCTTGGGCTTTCTGCCAACAGGAGGGTGCCTGCTGGCATCGCTCAGCTCCAGATGTTGTCCTTTCCTTTGTGCAGAAAATGGAAAGGCCATTTCCTTTTTGCCAATGAGCAAGAATGGCAAAATTAAGACTGACCTTAGAAGGGTGCAAGAGACCCTCTTCTTCCCCCCTTGCAGGTATTAGAGGAGAACAGAGTCAACACACAGAAATACTTTTCCCCCTTGCCTCACACATGAGTTATTTGGAAGCCAACAGTAATAAAAGGAAATCATAATGGGAGAAAAATGACCATAAATACAACAATGGTATGTCTGAAGCAAGGACAAAAGGGATCTGGGAGTTGCTCCGGTAGTGAGATGGGAAGGAAAATTCTTCTGTTTATTAACCTGTGGTAAAACTGTTGTATTCACTGGAGAAGGACATAACCACCTTCCTTTCCAATCCTCAATCTTAGGATACTTTCAGCCTAGGCTAGAGACCACTCTGGTTTTCACAATATGACACAAGGTGTGGGCAAAAGCTGGTCATCATGCCTGAAGACATGAACTGATAACTGCAGGGAAAAAAACATCTCGTCCCAGAGCACCTAGCAAAACACTTAAAAGCAAAGAGAACAAGTCCTTAGATTTCTGTAAACTCCAGAGTTTGCATAAACAAATTCTTCATGAACTGAAAGACTTGCCATTCTGTTTACTGCCATCAGAAATTATTACTTTTACATGGTAATTACCAAATTTGTGTAATTACGCAAACTTCCACATTTGCAGAGGCATTCTGAGCTATGAGGACCGTTTCTCTAATATGTGCAATTTTTTTGCCAGAAGGACACCATACCATTAATTCTGTACCCTCTCTAAATGCAGCAATTATCTACCAAACAGATATTCTGCGCCACACTTCAAGGATACTTTCACCTTCCCACCCTCCAGTGTTGTTGCTGGGCAAATGAGGAGAAGTCGCCATTACCCTCTAGGGAGACAGGGTCAAGAGGAGTCCCAGTAAAATCTCAACAGTTATTTTAAAAACAAACAAACAAACAAAAAGGCAATAATAAATGATTATAAGTAGGCCTTCACTGATGGTGTTATTTGCCGTTAAATTCTGCACATAAGTTTGCATGAGTATAACCTATAAAATTTTCAGATTAAACATCCAATTTAGCACAGGGTGCATTCAAGATTAACCACCAGCGGTGTTCCTCAGGTGCCAGCTCAGACCAGGCCCATGTGCTTGCTTCCTTATGTAAACTTTTCCTCGCATCAAAGATGCATGAGCCCTTGGGTAATAAACACTTGCCCTCCACTTGAATGAGGCAAACTAACGGAGTTGTATGAGAAAGCCTCTGTAAGAAAGGCACTTCTCAATAGTGATGCCAGCAAAAGGGAAAGGGGTGCTCCCCGCGTCACGTTTTGTATTGGAGAGGGGACCAATTTCACCAGCTGTGGTACCTGCGAGCTCTGTCATAACTCAGCCCGGCTCCCAGAGTCTTGCTAGGCCTCAGGGACCCCTCACCACTTCGGGTGATGGGGAGGTAGCATGTCCCAGCAAAGATCTGCCTTTGTGCTGGCACCATGGCACAGGGCTGAGCAGGATGACCCATCTGTCCCCACAGGCCCTCAGAGGACCATGAAACTGCCAGCCAAGAGAGACTCAACCCACTGGAGGTCAGTTCTCAGGCAGAGAAACCCCCAAATCCTGCTAGTGAAGAAGTGATTTGTAGTACTAAAATGTGTGAGAGGGGAGCTTTCATTTTACATCAGCATTTTGTCAGTCTTTTAAATATGGGCAATAAAAAGTCCATATTTTTTTGCATAAAAAGCTATTTTTGCTGAATGTAAACACATTACATTTCAGCTTCTCCCCCATTAACACTTTTGGGAAGACAAAACTGTTCACAGCTTTCCCCCTTTTTCCTGCTCGAAAAGAGAGGGGAAATGCTAGATCCTATTTAGGAACTTAAATTAGGAGGACTGGACTCAAGATCCTATACCCAACAGTGGCATATGGACCCTTTATTTTAATAAACCCCCAGACTCTACCAAGAAGATCACTGTGGCTAAATAAAATTAATCAGAAGCTAAATACCAGATCCCCATTTTTGTTAGCTGAGAAGCTCAGTCCATGGCAGCTAAACACATGCTGATGCAGCCCAAGTGGGTACTTTCAGAAAAGAGCAAAGGAGACTGAGCTGTGGTGGTAAGAGGTCCCTCCACCCTGGAGGTAAATAATGCAAAATCAGAGAAGCTACATCATGTTGTCCCTGAATAGAAAGGAGAGAATTCCAGTGCTGTCCTTGCCCTTTCCCCTCTCCTTATAATTTAAAAATAAATTAAATCAATTAAGAATATGTTGCATCTCATTTAAATAAAAGCAGAATATTTGGAGCTACCTAACTGCAAGCAATGTAGCTAAGACCCTGTGCCACATGGCTTGTTAAATTAGATGCATTCACCCAGAAGACCCTCAGCATCTAATTCTTGGCCTGTCAAAGCTGATGGAGGTCTGCCAGTGACTTCAAGCAGGCCAGCATTTCAGTCCAGAAACCTCAGATCTCATCAGTCACAGGGAAAATGCTGACTAGAAAAGCTAAAGTAAATTTTGAACAACATGCTGTCACTGCTAACAGTGATTACAAACAGCCATCAGCAGAGCATTAGCAAGACTGACTTCTAAACAGATGTGCAGTCAACTTCTTAGCACATTCTATCGTGAAGTGAGGATTGCAGGTGAAAAGTGATTTACAAAAAAAAAAAGAGAACACTTTAAAAAAAAGTTTTAACTGCACATTTTCATTCACTTGCTGAGTTTTCCATTTTAGCTTTACGTTGCTGAAGTGCTTGAACTGCAGTGTGATATTTTGAAAGCATTAATTCTTCTGTAAAATTTTGTTTAAAATGCTGTCCCTGTGCTAAAGAGATTCTGATGTCATCCCTGGTATGACTGTAACTCAGACTGAAACAACGTTAATAAACAAGCAGCCTCTTCTGTATCTTCAGGCAAAATAAACTCTAAATGAAAGGAACTTGCTAAGACAGCCAAAATGTTGGGAGGAGCCCTCTCCCCCCCAAGGGAGGTCTCCTCAGCAGTTTATTGCCAGGGTATGCTTTACCATATTTGGGAGTCCCTTACTGACCTTGGAAATGAGCAGTGATAGATCAACCACTTACATATGTAATGAATTAAGTAGTTCCCATTTTGAATCAATATACCAGATATTACTAGTTACGTGTAATTAGAAACATAAGAGTTGTAAAACGAGCAATACACAGCAATATCTGTACTCCATGTTTCTATTGATTTATAGTTTGTTTCACTAGTTTCACAACACAAAGGACAGGTCCCAATTAACTAAGACCAGTTCAAGCAAACCTATCTTTGCTGGGAAGGCATCTGTAGCACTAATTGCCATGCTCAAGAACATATTAAAATGTTTTCCATTTTTATTTAAATCAATGCAGTTTGTTTTCAGCCATCCTCAGCAGCAAAATGCATCACAGAGAGCAGTCCCAAGTGACCTCCCCAAGATAGACAATTTCAGTTTCATAAACAGAAAGTAATAAGTGATTGATTTGCATTTATGTGCAATTTGTTGATGTTTAATAGTTTTCCTGGTTCACTTTTCTGAGCACTTTCCAAGCAAGTCATATCAGTGTGGCTGAGTCCTGGGCCAGGGCACAAACCACCGGTCTGGAGGGGAGAACGGCAGAGCCTCCTGACTCTGGGAAGCCCTTGAAAGTAGGGGACTTGAAGGAGATATGGCCAAATCTTTCCCCAAGCACAGGGACTACAAGGCACATAAGTTACTATTGCTCCTTACCTGAGGACAAAGACTCTGAGGGACAGGAGTTGGTCCCAGCAGACACAGTGGTATTGTGAGCCGCTGCATCCAAATCCTTCCTTCCTCCTCCTTTCCTCCACCAGCGGATCACAAAGCCATCAAAGGGGAGGAGAGGAGAAAGCAAAGGGAGGACCGCAAAACCAGAAATCCTGCCCCCTCTGTTGCCCTGCGCCAACACAGCGAGAAGATCCTCCAACCCACCTCCCACCCCTGTACTTCAGATTCCAGGGGGTCTCTGTCACCTTTGTGCCTCTCAGACCCCCATTCCTACCTGCCAGCACTAACCAGATCGGCGTCAGGCAGGTCCCCGCTGCTCATGGTGCGGGAGGGCTGTTCCAGCTCTGCCCGGGCAGGCACCCATGGGTGCTGCAGGCTCATCCTCTGCTACGGGAAGGGAGGAGGTGCTCAGCCAGGGGCCAGAGACTGTCCAAGACCTTCCCTGCCTGCCTGCGCTGGCGGTCTTCTGAAGACTTTCAGATGCCTCCTCCCTCTTTCCCACTCTTCTCCCAGGTGTCCTTCTCCCATTAGTGCCTGCTCCAGAGGATAAGAGAGGCACCCTTAAAAATGGAAGCAGGGAGGGGGGAGTGCTAATTGATGGTCTTTTGCACCCATTAGTCTTCTGTTAAAAGCTACCAGAGGAAGAGGCAGAAAGAAGTCATCAAGAAATTTCCTGAGATGGAGGCACCCTTCCTAAATCCATCTTTGCTCGTTCAAATCTTGTGCCATCAGCTTTTACTACACGCATACGCTTTCTTGGGCAGAACAGGCAGAGCCCCTGACACATGACACAGCATGACCCAGAAGTATCTGTCCTGCACGCTGCAAGGAAGAAATGGCATTTTCCAAAAAGGTTTAAAGTTACATCATACTGCTGCCTGATGGGTGTGTTATGGAGAGCAAACAGAATATATGAGGCCACAGTAGCTGGAACTTGCACTCGCACCCTGTGCCTCAGCAACGAACTGCAGGTCACTGCCACTTCAGTGAGGGTGAAAGCCTCTTTATGTAGAAGTCAGGATTACAAGACTGGATATACATTCTGTTAACAGGTTTAAGCATTTTAGCCTTGTTGCTCTTAGGGCTGGGCTGTCAGGCTATAATTCTTTAGAATGATAATGTATTTTAAAAGCACTTAAATAAGACATTCCTTTTACATCTCAGTCCCTATGCATACTAACACAAGCCACCTAAAATAATATTTATCAAGATATGTTTTTAAGAAGCAGTGAAACAGAGAAATTGCTCTAAAATCAGTGCTTTTATACCAATTTGCAGCCTAAAGTACACAAATTATGAAGTAGGAAAGTACAGCTTCTTGATGAAATCACTGACAGTTCCAGGAGCTGTTCCTGAAGAGATCAAATTGCTTCAGCCCACCACCATAAGTACTTTCCACAGCAAATTACAGGGATTTTTTAAAAAGGCATATTTACTCCAAACATCCCTTCAAATACTCAGCATGAAAGACCATAATAGGGCTTTACAGCCGTCACAGTCTATTGGGTCAAAAATCCATTAAAGAAAACGGAGCTTAAATACTTATAGGTATGATGGATCACAGTGGGGTGTACTCTTGAGTAAATAATGTGTGCTCTAAACATTTTCTAAATAAGGGTTTACAGAAGCGACTTTGAAGTAGCCGTTATATACCCTCATATCAATTTTCATGTTTCCATGACGATTGCTTTACTTTTTTATTACTAACAAAACTTGGCCCAGTGTTCCTTCCAAGCTTGGTGCAAGTGTTAACCAGATATCTCTGTATCATTAACAACTATTACTAATGAGCTCTCAAGACAGCTTAGTAGGTAAGTTAGATATTACAAGCTTCAGTCGTCACGATAACCCAGCATGCCCATTAAATATCATAATCTGTAATCTTCTTTATAATGACTGTAGAGAGATATTTTTAAGCAAATATACTCAGAATTGAGTACAGAAAGATTGATTGCTTATAGTTGCTGCCAGTTTTGACCCTAACATTCATTTTCCTGTTTTTTTTTTTTTCTGATAAGATTGGCTTTCCGTCCTTAATTAGCTGAGTTGGCCATATTTTCAGGAGTGTTTAGTTACCAGCCATTTCACCAGCAGGAGTGGATACTTGCTGAACACCTTGGAAGATTTAACTGTCAGTGATATATGCCAACACTTTGTAGATCCACATGAAACATAGGCTAGATCAAGAATTAACTGAAAACAAAGAGAGGCTTCCCATGGATGTCAAAAACCACTGGAGAAACGAAAATGAAGTGCCCCTGCCTTCTGCTGAAGGACATTCCATTTTGTGTGAAAAATGAGTGATACTTTTCAAGCAATTCTATCTTTGAATGTATACAATACTTAAAAATATCTTGAAAGCTTCGTATTTTAATAAACAGTTCCTACATCCAATTTTTATTAATATGTTTTTAAAGGGGAGTAGATAATTAACAACATGAGTCAGATCCTCAAGCAGGCATAAATCATCACAGCTCCATTGGTTTCAATTTATACTGCCTGTGAAAAAGGCTCTCTACACCTTTCTGGAATCACAGAGTGAATTCATCATCCCCAAATAATTACGGATTTAATTTAATTATCTGTTAATCTCTTCATTTTATGACTGTATTCTGAAGGATGGCAAGAACTATGCAGAGCTATTGCAAGGGATGTTAATGATAAGTACAATGTAAATCATCATTTTGATATATCCATAAATACTGAGCAAGTTAATGCTGAGACTTAAGTGGAGGAAGGGAATGTGTGCCATATCATAGACATATACTGTCCTGCATAAATACATAATGGCTTTTTATAAATGCAGACTCTGCGCAATAAAAGGTCTATCCCTTTTGTTTTAATCCCAACCATAAAAGATCGCTTTGAGATTTTGACATACTTCTATCCCAAATAGTTTGAAGTAGGAAAAAAGAAACAGCATTTAAAACTGACATTTGCTTCTCCAGAAATTTAATTTTGAGCTATATTACCCTGAAATATCAGGCACCACAATCATGGAATAGGGACAAATGCTTTAGGGAGAAGAGCAGAAAATGCGTTAATTAAAGGATGCTTAATAGCCTGCAGTTTAATAGCTTTAACAAATAGGAGGTAAAGGACAAAGTGTTCAGCTGCAGAACAACATACACAGCTATAGGCAAATAAAATAGTTCTATTCAAGAAGGGCATTTGCCTTTTAAAAATAAACCACTCCCTGAGCCCGTTTAAGTACCGTGCTTTGGCTACGGTAATTATCTCATGTCACTTAATTTGATATAATATCTACTTATGCTTAATGGATATGTTTTAATTTCTAAGGAAACTGTGCCTGTTTGCACAAATGAAACTTGTACGATGATTAAAATATAATTTTCACTCAGGCAATAACACTTTTCAACAAACAAAATTATAAATAGAGACATTATTTCTATTTCGAGACAAACTTAAAAATGTGGAAATCCTCTATTACTCAATGTCCTGGCTATAAACTGCTCTATATCATGAAAATCAACCGTTTCTTATCATTGACAGAATTTCATATCAAAACTACTTCTAAATACTCAACTCAATATTACCAGGAAGCAAGCCAACATTTTCAGATCACGGAAAACACATATTATTTAATTAACAAAGCAAGATAATTTATGTAACTTCATTAACTGATATCAGAGACCCATATTCCAAAAGCATCCAAATAAATTTATTTAATTACTTTAAAATTGCTTTTAAAATTACTACTGTTTGCATCATATTTAGCAATGAGGACAACTGACCCCAAACTTCTCAAGAAAACACATAAAAAACACTTTACGAGACACCAGGGAGATGCCCATTTCACTTGTTGCACCAAATTAACTTCACATTTGGTAAAGAATCTCTGTGGTCTTATCTCCAACCAATAAGATATGCAATTGTTTCTAAAGTAAATATTCTATTTTTATTTGATTAATTCGACCATCACGCTGGATTCCAATGCTACATGGGCTTTAAGCACGTTCCATATAGTTCAGCTTTAGAATATATCTCAGCTCTAAAATACAGCCTGAGGAGAAAAGAGGGGTTTTTTGTCATGCTTTTTTTATATTCATCCACCTTTAAATGGCGTTTTTAAAGGCCACTGAGGAAATCGGTTTAGCTTAGTTTCCTCAAGGGTTTTTACTGTATAAATGTTGTTGTTCCAAATTCTCTAAAACTTTTCTCAAAAGTCAAATTAACCTGAATCCTTAATGTCTCTGGAAATTTGCAAAGATGCAACTAATCTGCAAAACAATAAACATACAGTCAAACCCGGCAATGAAAAGTCTGATGACATAATATGCATGCAGCAGGACAGCTTGCCCGCAAACATCAGAACTAGCTGCTTGTAATTTATTTGTTACCATTGCAATCTTTCTCATAGGCTAATGCATATTTTTCACTCACCCTCCATAATTTTTTCAATCTCTTCACTCTGGACAATTTGGATTTGTTCATCTCTGATGTCTGCAGGTCAAATATGTATCCTATATGGCTGTAAAAATATTCTACAACCAGTCGGGTGCCTAAAACAGTAGACTGATAGACATTCTTGAAAACAGAGGCACTCCCTGGCTTTTAATGCTGCTTCCAATAACCACACTGTTCACAGCTCAGCATAAAGTAACCAATAGCCAAACATGACATTAAAAAAAAAAACAAACCACAACAAAATCCCTCCTTTGAGATCATAGAGGGAGAAGTCTTGATCCATCCAATACTTGATTTAGGTCAGTGAAAAAAAAAAAAGATGCTATTATGTCAGCCGCCCAACTTTAAGATGACTTGTGAGCTGACAGTCACGGCACTTTAAAGCACTGTCATGATGGGTCTTTACAAAGGGATTGTTTTAATCCCACATTAAAGAAAAAAAAGCTACTTAAGATGTATGGAAATGACCTGATATTACAAAATGTCTGCGATGTGCTGCAATGGAATGATGCTGACAAATACTTCATGTAGCGTTTCCTACTTTATTTTTGTGGTTAGGATGTGAGGTTCATGTGATGGCAGGAGTGTGCATACCTGTAATTCCTCCCAAATGATTTTTAACCCTTTATCCCTTTTTAAATGAAAAATAAAAAATCCTATAAAATAGAAGTCTCAGAGATGCTAATTTTCAAGGTTCCTGAAAATCAATGAATGACTCAAGAAATTGTACCGATTCTTATTCTAAGGGAAAGGCAGCAGGGAGAGAACCTGTCCAGGAGGGAAATCCCATGGAAAGTCCCAACCACGAAAAAAATTTTTATCACAGTTCATGTTATCCAGCTCACAATTCGCTGTAAGAGAGAAGATTCATTTGGTTTTATTGTTCATAGGTCTGTGTTTTTTATGTTCCCTTTCATAATTTCAGGAAGTGGAAAAGAAAGCAGAAAGCGTGTGAAATATAGCTCTGGTAAAACCTAAAAAAACCCACCATATTTCAAGTCCATTTCTGGGAAGGGAAAATAAGTTTGTTTGACAAACACTATGATTTATTATGGGCAGCTACAGCTCCAAATCTGACCACCTGTGGTGCTGTGGTGTGCAATGAGCCTTCTCTACAGACGTGACTATGTAGAGGACACCCTTTCTAAATGTCAGCTCTGATTGAATGCCTGGTAGTGTAACAGCCCAGGTGGCTGGAAGGCAGTCTTTCAGCAGATATGTAAAAGGGTTTTGCTTTGAATATCTGGTTTATAGCGTGGCACTCTCCACAAGAGCTGGAGGGGAGACCACCACTTCCTCACGTGAATTATGCTACTTTCTTTGTCACGTTGTGCTACCCTAGACAGAATCACAGAATCACAGAATGGCAGGGGTTGGAAGGGACCTCTGGAGATCATCTCGTCCAACCCCTCTGCCTGAGCACACCCAGAGCAGGGGGCACAGGAACGCATCCAGGTGGGGTTTGAATGTCTCCAGGGAAGGGACCCCACAGCCTCCCTGGGCAGCCTGTGCCCCTGCTCTGGCACCCACACAGGAAAGACATTTTTCCTCATATTCAGGTGGAACTTCCTGTGTCCAACCTGTGCCCACTGCCCCTTGGCCTGTCATTGGGTACTATTGAAAAGAGTCTGGCCCCATCCTCTTGACACCCACCCTTCAGATATTTATAGGTATTGATAAGATCCCCCCTCAGTCTTCTCTTCTCCAAGACCTTTATCTTGTTGTTATGGCATCACAAAAATCTTTCCTTCCTGTCTTCAAATACTGTGCAGTGTGCACTTGATCAGATTACACTGCATATAAGGCCACGTTTGATATTACCAATGCAGGCCTTATGAAACTTGCCCTCTCTTTCTCTGCAAAGAAAGGTCTCAACAGAAATGCTGTGGGTCTGAAACCGCAAGGTTCTACTTGTGCAATGTGTTGTTACTTACACAGTATAGCAAAACCCTTATGGGGATGTGCATTGACCAGCAATTCAGGACTTGACTCGTGCTTTCAAATGGTCATGAGATGTTTCACTAAATGTAAAGTTCCATTTCAAACGTAGATACCAAATTCAGTTGAGTCCGAGAGCAGTTACGCACTGTTTTCAGAGGTGACAGACTGGTCCTAGGGATATATTTGATCATTTTATTCTCACATTTGATGTCAAAGTCCTAATGTTCCACTAGGAGCATTCCCAGTTATTTTAATGGCAGTAGAATCTGGCCTTTGTTTAATAAAGACTCATGTCTTGTTTTTATCCAAAAGGACTAACTATACCTCATTACATCTTCTGTAAGCGCTTCATCCCACCTCAGTAAGCAGCTTCTCTAACAACAGTATTCCAAACTTTAATTTTTCAGACTTAATTTTCAGTCACTCTGACAGTAGGTTCTTAGTCTGCCTGCTACTGAAAAGACAGATACTAATATTTAAAATTCTTTAGCATTTATTGTTAGTTAGATTAGTTTACAATTAGTTAGATGTAAGAGAATTTCTAGAAACATCCCTTCTTGATGTTAAGTGGTATCAGTACTGAGGTATGAAGCACTTGCAGTTAAACTAAATGCAGACAAGTGCTGTTACGGGAGCAAAACGCACTAACTGTAGATGCAGTTAAGGTGCAGTTGTGTGACTTCTGCCTGTGACTCTGCCTCTGACCAAAGCAAGACTGACAGCTCTATGCTAACATGTTGCCTGCCTGGTAAAAGCCGGGTCAGTTATCTCAGTATTGTTCTCCTTTTCCGTATGTTTCCTTGTGCACCACTAGACACCTGCAGCTGAAGACGCAGCTCCAGCGATACCCAAAATGAAATGGAGCAATTCCTTGTACTGGTTCCTCTAAGCACTAGACGAATCTGCTTTACCTTTCTTTGTCCTCAAAAGACGGACATGAGCTTCTGGCTTTACATGGTAAAATAAGTGAAATTGTTCAGGACATGCCTGTTGCTTGGCATGATCAGGGCTTAAAAATAACAGTGCACGCCTAGGCCAAGGTCAAGCCAATCATGAGTCTACCCTGTGGCTTTCTTCTCTGTGGTTTGAATGTTATGGTTAGAAGCCAAGAAAAACGTTTCTTATGAATTAAACCCACTTCAGAATCATTCAAAATGCTTTCACCAATTTATGGGCTTTTGAGATTGTCATCTGCTGAAAAGTGGCTTCCAGCACATTTTTACCACGGTTTCAGGATAAAATCCTAATTTGTAAACAAACTGATGTAGTTCATTCACTACGCTCATTACACTGACAGGCGTACTTCAGGAAAATAGCTTCTCCCTAGACTTATAATGTCTGAAGCCCACAAATGTCAAAGCAGTGGCATTTTCAGGATGTCTCTACTAAGGTGAGGGAGCTGGAGGAGGTTGGACCAGAGCCCAGCGATTCATGATCAAATCACTCTCTCACATCCCCCAATTCCTTTCCATAAATTCTGACCTCAATACAAACCTCCTTAGAGCAAGTATAAGGTGTCAGTCTAATTCCTGTCCTCTCTTCATTAAACTGTAGAACTTCTCTTACAAGAGCTTTGTAAGAAACAGAGTCAGATGAAGGGAAATAAAAACAGATACAAAAAAATCCTATTGACTTTTTGTAAAAAAAGCAACAGAACACATTGGACATGAAATCTATCAAATTCTCCTCAAGTTTTTACAGATCATTCTTCAATATTAATTTTCTCCATTTGGCTGCCTTGGTGAGTTGCACATTAACACGCTCTTTGTGCCATCCAGAAATAACTGCTGCTGTGGGTTTTGCTGCTTTGCTTCCAGTAAGGTGAGATGCTCAGCTTTTGCACAGTAATTTAATTAAACATAATGGAGTAAAATCATCCCAGAATATTTACAGCAAGCTCAAATTCTCACCTTACATGCATTTACTGAGAACAATAGCGCTCTATGTGTGTTCTTGTAAGTATAATAAGGTTCCTATAGGAGATCTCAAATTAACAGAGGAGGAAGAAAATTTGATTGCACTAATCGATTACAGGATTATAAACCACCGGTGTGGACAGCAGTGAAAAAGACTGTAATGCAAGGAGTTATTGGGAAAGCCTTTACTTTCCAGTAAAGACTGAGAAATATTAGTAGGAAATCACAAAGTACTGCTGATACCTCAGCTGGATAGCGGGGCGGGTACAATTTTGGTCACTCATATTCGTGAGAAATGAAAGCCGAACTGGAACAGACACAAATAACGGCTGGCAGATCTGGGGAATGGAGAACCTGTCATGTGAGAGGAACTACAGGAGTCTAATTAAAGTAAGGCTTAGAGAGGGTATGACTGCCATCTATAAATACACTGGGGAAGGAAACAGAAATGGGGAAGAAGAGCTATTTAAACCCAACGTCAACACCAACACCGGACAGATGTCTATAAACAAGAAAGGACAAATGTAAGCTAAAAATCAGATGATGGTTTGTGACCATCTAACTCTAGGATACTTTCCTAATAAGAATAGAAAGGAAAAAATGTTACACACTTCTAAGATAACAGTTTAGTAGTTTATGAGTGGGACAGAATGATAGAGTGCCTGCAGTATGAGGGGTGCAAACTACCCTGAAACGCTGCTAACAATTTCCTAGTCCTCTGAGCAGCTGGCAAAAATGAAGTTGAGGCAGCTGCTTCAGGAGAGCTTTTCTAATGCAGCAAGTCATAACACAATCGTGAAAAAACCTACCAAAATACATATATCTACCACAGGGGGAAAATCTGGGAATATATACTAGTGACAAAGTACAATTGGGCTTTCTCTGCTCAGGTGAAGGATCCACAGACGTCTTATTTCAAGCAAGCTCATGACGTCCCACACTGTTCTCTCATCTGACAGAAATGTATCCTGGCCACGGTGCTCTCATGAGGGAGTTAGACACACAGCTTTGCACGCTGGACCTGATGCTCAGCTGCGCTGTGAGCACCAGCTATGACTCTCTTCTCCTGGCAGGCATACACTGCCCCATGAAGTGGCCTTAGGACTGCTCTAACTTTCACCATCTATCCATGTAAGCCCATGGGTCCATATGCCACCAGAGCATTACCTGCTCATCAGGTCATGATCTAATCATAGCCCTGCGCTGGGGATCAGTCACAACAGCCAAGTTCAAATTCGGAGCTGCCCAATTTCAGGAACGTACCAAAGGACAGCATAGCTGAAACCTTACCTTCCTCCAGAATTAGATATCACCTTGCAAGCAAATTAGATGCACATGGTGCATTCACACTGCAAATCACATCTGAGTTTGAACCTTTCCTTTTAAAGCCAACTCAGCTCACGTTTCAGCTGGTTGAATCCCCAGCTGAAGGCACAGGACCCTCTTGGTTCACAAATGTGACAACACTCAAACTGGTCTGTTATCAAGTCCAAATGTGTCATCCCTAGCCTAGGGTTTATCATCATATGAATGCTTTTATTTTAACAGCCTCCGTCTGCCATTAAAACTTTTCCTGGATTCCTGACTGAACAGGAAGAAGCAGCTACTTAGTTGTTTGAACATACCCCATCATTATTAACGGGAGGAATTTGGGGGACAACATGATTTCTCTAACAGCTAACAGAACCAATATCTGCACAATACCATGGTGATACCTAAGGTAGAAGATGCAGAAATTTCAGACAGGCAAAGCGAAAAAAAACCAAACCAAACAATAGTTGAAAGCTACAGAGAGGAAAAGGTGGCAATCTGTAGTCCTGTTTGCTCTCATGAAGTTCTCATGAGTGAGAGGGCCAGAAGCACACACTGACTCCAGTCAGAGCTCACGACCCCTCTCGGGAAATGGGTATGGTGCCTAAAGCCACAGTCCCAACGAATGGGCGGGATAAATGAGAAGCTGAACGCATGGAGAAAAACAGACAAAAAAAAACCCAAACCTACCAGTATTATTGCAACAAGAGCAGCACCTTCCAGAAGTAAAAGGAGGGGAACTGAAACACCCAACTCTCCATCTTATTTCATGAAAATCCTGTAATGGCTGAGGCTTGGACACACATGCATGCATGGAGCACTGCGATGAAAACGGGCACAACCAACCAGTGCTACAGTGACCGGTAGATGCTGTGTCCAGCTCTGCCCAGAGGGAGTTGTGGCTCATGGTCAGAAGCCTGGAAAGAAAAATTTTCACACCTAGACTTTCCCCTATCTCTCCAGCCTGAGCAGCTCATTGTTGTCCCAAAGATGACAGCAGCTTTTGGTCAAAACCCAGACAACTGAAGTGTTCCATTCTTCCCTTGCCACCAGGACTGGTTGTACTCAGTTTGCCACTGACTGCACTGATTCTGCTGCGTGCTTAGAAGCAGGGCTTTGCATGGCAACCTTTGCCTGTTTGCAGCCATGAGACAAGTCACCCCGAAACACTATTTTCCTGCTGACTGCTACCATCAGGAGACTAATGAACAACATGCCCACTGCCAACCCCACATTGCCCTGTAAGGCAGTGCCCATGTGAGCTACAAAGATGGCTGTTCATAACTCCTGTTCACTTGACTTCCATAACATTAACAGACAAAACCAGGAGATACTTTTAATGACACTACTCCCTTAAACGTGAAGCACGCTGCAGTGTGCGACCCCCTCAGTTTTGCCAATGCAACTGCTTGTGGGGTCACGCTGTGAGGTGGATCAGAAAATTCATCTTTTTTACCAGGTCATTTTCAAGGCAGGTCAGTTCACTTATCAGCACATTGATCTGGTTCACAGCACGGCTGTGCAAGCAGTTATGCTGGCAAGCTGAGGACAAGCAGCTCCCTTCGCCGGCATTACCTTCCAGCCCTTCACGCTGGGAGCTGCAGTGAACTTCTGAACCTGCTCCCCACTCCTTGGAAACACCAGCCGTCGCAGGGTGAGAATCAGCTGTGTGCAAGCAAAAAGCACTGGGAAGAAGTCACAGTACAGCAGTGTGAAAGTACTGAAGATCGTTAGCAGGAGGAGATAATGTATATTTAATGGTCTCTACTATTTGCATATATATTAACTCACATGAACACTTCAGCCGCATCCATGCACTGTGCTAGAGCAATATAAAAGGGAAAAAAAGTCCTTCTTCATGTATGACTGTGCACACTTGCAGACGTGGAGCCTTTGCAAAAAGTAGCACCTATTGCTTAGTTATTCAAAGCCACACTCAGTGGCTATTTCCAGTCTGCAGGAAATGTGGGAGAGAAGCCTTGAAAGCAGCATGTGCTCCGGGTGGAACAAAATACTCCGAGACAGACTGCCATCACCACTGTCTGTCACAAAATGCCCCATTTGCTGCAGATTTGACACTTTTTGCAAGCAGTCTCTTCATCAAACTCAGCTACACAGATTGTAGCGTTCCAGTATGAGGCATTTCATAGGGTCCCCTTCTCTCTATTGCATATGTTTTGAGTGTCAGCATATATAAAAGCTGTTGAACTCAGAGAAGAAGAAGCAACAACATTCTCACATCTCCACCAGTGTATTTAGAACATGGCATCCAAGATACCCAATGCCTTCATGAAATTCAGTCCCAAGAGGCAAAACCTTCTTACTAATATTTAAGGTAAATATAGTAAAAAATTAATCAGATTTTAAAATTTTGTTTTCTAAATCAACCACCTGAAAACTTCCATTCTCACCCATGTGGCAGTTTTACAGCAACAGTGATTCCTGATTTGTGCCACTGGGTTCATTGGGAAGGAAGTCCTGGCTCTTTCACCAGCAGCACTAGCGTTACATGACATGTTGTTGCATTCAGGAGCCCAATGTCTTGAACTTCTGGACTGCAGAACCAGAAGCAACAGAGACTGAGGGCTGTGAGATCTCCTGTCCAGTCTGAGAGATATCTGAGTGAACCACTCTTCTTGCTTGGGAGCAAGAGGCCTACGAAAGTGAGCAGGAGAGAGAAGTGGATAAACAGAAGCACAGACAGAAACACAAAAGACAGGGCAAGCCTCAACTACCTTGACAGTATATTAAGAGGCTAAATTTATTGCAGATTTCCAAATAGGCATAGACAAGAGATCTGGAGTCTGTGGGAAGATGTGCTTGTCTGAGTTACCAGATCTCTCCGAGCATCTCAGCTTTCCAGGTACCCCGCAGCTGGGGCTGCCCAGAGGAGCAGTAATACTCTTAGGACAAGCAGCTCCAGGGCTGTCCTCCACTGAATTTCTGTAGTTCACAGAATCACAGATTCACAGAATGGCAGGGGTTGGAAGGAACCTCCAGAGATCATCTCATCCAACCCCCTGCTTGAGCAGGCACACCCAGAGCAGGGGGCACAGGAACGCGTCCAGGCGGGGTGTGAATGTCTCCAGGGAAGGGACTCCACAGCCTCCCTGGGCAGCCTGTGCCCCTGCTCTGGCACCCGCACAGGAAAAGAGATTTTTCTCATATTCAGGTAGAACTTTCTGTGTTCCAACTTGTGCCCCTTGCCCCTTGGCCTGTTGTTGGGCACTGCTGAAAAGAGCCTGGTCCCACCATCCTGACACCCACCCTTCAGATATTTATAGGTATTAATAAGATCCCTGCTCAGTCTTCTCTTCTCCAGGCTGAACAAACCCAGGTCTCTCAGCCTTTCCTCATAAGGGAGATGCTCCAGTCCCCTGATCATCTTGGTAGCTCTCCGCTGGACTTGCTCAAGCAGTTCCACGTCCTTCTTAAACTGGGGAGCCCAGAACTGGACACAGCACTCCAGATGTGGCCTCACTAGGGCAGAGTAGAGGGGGAGGATAACCTCCCTCGCCCTGCTGGCCACACTCCTTCGACTCAGAGTTCGACTGAGCTCAGAAACCAGGACACTGTATACCTGTCCTACATATAACAAAATACAGTGAATTACATTCCATTTTGTTGTAAGAAAGTCCTGATTCTCTGAAATAAAGTTAAAAAAAACCCCAACTTACAAAGTACGGGTAGAGAGTTAAGCCATTCCTGTCAGGTATTTGTCCAGCTCCAGTTTAGAAACTTCCACTGATGGAGACCTGACAATCTTTGTAGGCAATCTATCCCAGCCTCTACAGCTAGAAAGGTAATTTTTCAAGCTTGTTATTCTACACCATGCCTACACAAGACCTAGGGATAGTTTTTCCCTCTTTGCAATTACTCTTTAGATAAATAAAAACTGTCACTGTGTGTCCTTGTGAGGGAAGGCATTAAACAATACCTGGTTTTACACTTTACAAATTAATCTTCCATCCATGGTGTAATATTCATTGTCAGACCTGCTAACACATTCTTTTATAAAGGCAGTTTCAGTTTCTCTCTTTTATTAGGTACAGATAAGGATTTCTACACAGTATTTAATGGTGTGTTGCTCTTTGGGGGAGTGTGGTTTGCCTTTCTGTATTATGTTGCTCTCTGACGTTGATTGCTGATACAATACTGTGCCTTGCAGTTTTCTGCTTTTGTTTATGCATCCTGTGAAGGCCTAGGTTGTTAGGAACGGTAATGGGCTTCCAGCCCTGGTATTATGTCCATTATTGTTGCTCAGCCACCTAAAGTCAATTTGTCCCCCATCATGGGAGATAAAGATTTGTAAATTGAAAGCTCGACAAAATAAACCTAAAGAAAATATATACCAAGCTACTTTCTACCACTAAGAATATAACTTGAATTTTAGATAACCAAATACTGAATTATAAAAAACATAGAGATATAAAGCAATTAGGACAAACACAGACTTAGTATCTTTGGAAGACACCAGACTTGGAGGAGGCAGGTAACTCTCTGTACATCTAGCTATTGTGCAACCATCTCCTCAGGGTTTTTCCACCTCCTTTAAAGGACAAACACTACAAGGGAAATAGAAGCCCAATCACTGCCTCTGTTCAGACAGATTTTTCATGTGAAGTCTCCACCAAAGTGACCAATTAATGTTAATCCAGAGGGCATTTCGTGTGATCAACCATTAGCGATTCAATCAACCCATTTCATGGCCATCTACTGCTAACACATTTTGATCATTATGAAGACGGATCATTTTGAGCTGCTAGTAAAAGGTAAAAATCTCTTTATCCCACTCCCATAATCATCTAGACTCTGTTAGATGTAATTACTGCCCAGGTGATAAGGGAGACTAAGGAGAGGGGCAGACTGAAATATGTCCCCAAGTGCCTTAAGTATTTTGGATCTTAATTCTTCACAACCCCTTATCATTCTAAAAATATTAGCTTTGCCACCAAAGGTGGGACTCATTTGGTGAAACACAGGCATCTGCCCTGCAGAGGTCTCTCTCTGAGCTAGTCATCCTGGAGTCCTCTGCAGTCAATGGAGCTGAATGAAGTCAGTGGAGTCACTGACTCCTACAGCAGATGTCTAAACCTGGTCAGAAGAGTCATGACCTAGAAGTGCTGGTACTGCTCTTTTGATTATAAAAGGAGCCTGGGGTGACTAGATCAGATGGAAATGTCTTAGCTTGATTAAAACTAATTCTGCCCCATGAGCCTTCTGAGCAACTCTTCACCTCCAATAAAATCCATTGCGTTGCAACCCTTGCACATTTTTTGCACTTAGAGAAGAGGATTTGTGTGTGCATCTGAATGCACACGTGTGTGTGAGGTCAGGAGGAATGATAAACGTGCACAGGGCTGGGTATTGCAGATACTGTTACCCCGCAGGGAAGTGCATTTCTTTGCTTTATTTACTAGAAAGGCAGAAATGCTGGCAGGCTCCTTCTGCCACTAGGTTTCCTAGCAGCTGCCCAATGACCACGTCAGAGGTTGGTTAAGGCACTTATAGGGCTCTCTAAATGTTTAATGTTTTATTCCTCCCTTGAAGCATCTGGTATAAGTCACTTCTGGAAACAGAACACTGGACCATATGGAGCATTAGTCTGTGACATTCTGATCTGGTAATTCCTATGTTAATTTTTACAACAATTTAGACAGGTGTTGGCCACGGAGCTCAATCTGAGTCAATTTTATTATAGAAAAAGGACATGTTCCCCCCCTTCCCTTCTTATTGAGAAACTTTTTTTTTTTTTTTTTAACAGAGTTTTTCACAGCACAGTACCTGGAGAGAAGAAAGGGGCATCGCAGATTTCAGGAGTCAAGAGCTGGGCTCCCACTGCTACTTCAGACACACACAATGAAAAGGGGAATTTTTTTGAATTTTTTCACAGTTGTTATCTGCAGATTCAGCAGATGCCTTTTAAACTTTTTACAAGCTTACGTACTGCATGATATGTACCAGTAAATGCAGTGTTTAGTTGTATTGCAGTCAGCATCATACAGATGCCTGAAGGTTCCCTTATGAACCCCAGTTGCGTTGGCTGGTACTTAGAGGGATATGGAAAAAAAAGCCTATGTTACAACATGCAATAAGGCAAATTTTTTAGAAATGGTCAGTAATCCCGAGCATATCAGAGTCCAAAAGGTCCAGCACAAGCGATCATACAAGGAACTGATTTTCACTACATTTCTGAATATCAGTTTTCTTTCCATATTGCACTTAAGATTAAAGTCATCCCAAACTATCAGGCATCATTGAAATGCCACTGCACGATACCAAAGCCTGCTATAAACTGCAGAAACACAGACAGAAGGTTAGGTTGTGCCCCCACTTAAGGACAGTTTGATTGATCAAGGTCAGCTATATATAACACTGACAATTTTACAGCCACATAATTTTCTCTAATTAAACCCCCAGCTTCTATCTAGGTGCACCTCCCCTATGTTGTTTTTGCTTATACATCCTTATGATGCCAAGCTGTGAAAAATTATATGGGTCATATAATCTTGTCATTGTACTGCTCTTACATTAACATATTAATTCCAAACAACGTAGAACAAAAACATAAACAAAAAAAAGTAATGACTGAGGTACTGTAGTTAGACTGAATCCTTGCAGGCATTTTAGACGTTAGCAGTGTAACAAATTATTAGTTCCTCTGAATATCTGGATCTGGCTAAAGAAACTAATGATATAAGACTGAATCATTAGCCTTTGGCAAACTGCCTCAGTTTCTGTTAGAACAGGATGGTACAAGTTGAGAAATTCAATGAGTTTTCTTTTTTTTTTTTTTAAATAGCACAGGAAAGTAGACAATTTTCCCGTTAATTTTTATAAAATGAATAAGGCCTGAAAATACCCAGTAGAAACAGATTTGTTGCTTTCCGGCTGAGTTCATGAAGGATTCCCTGTTGCTGTATGGCCTTCTAACATACATACTATGATTGCACTCAGAGGTCGATAGGAAAATTCATATGCCCTTTTTTTTTGGCCAGGTTTTGTTCCCTTAAGTTACAGTGATGAAATGTCAAAGTGGTGACTTTGCCAATGAGTTTCACAGGGCTGCACCAGCAACAACATATTTGTCACTGCTTAAATGGAGTTTGCTGCGTGCACTTACGCTGGGGTGGGTTTGTAGTGATAAGGCATTGCATTGAGTAGAAAGGACACAAAGCTGCATCGCTACCGGTGACATAAGACATGCAGCCAACCTTCCCGTGTGATGCTGTAGAGGTACAGCACAGCACTCTGGAGCAACCAGAGGCAAAAGCTACCCTCGTACCTGACACTCAGAGCCCAAAGAAGCCAAGCTTTAGGGGCAAGAGGTTTCGGCCATCTCTGTATGCCTTATGAAAGAGGGACTCATTGCTCAGAGAGCTCAGAGTGAGTATATTATCTTGCTGAAATGACTCTTTTTCAGCTCACCCCTCACATCTGTGTGGCCTCTCTTCCAGAACAAGCATTTGCTAGAATTGTTTTTCTGCTTCACAATATAAACCAGTTGGACTAAACCCCGTCTTGTGAGAGTGCATCTGCACAGGGGAATGGCATCCAAGAGACTGTTTATCTCAGAAATGTCACTTGGAGAATTTTTTTGTGTTACCTGAATAGCCAAGTGTCTGATTTGCACTGAATTGAATATTTTGACTGTATTTTTTCACATAAAGAATTAAAGTAGATTGAAATAAAAGCCTGAACAAATACAGTCTCATACAGTGGGTTCACAGACTCCATAACAAGCCCCCAAATCAGCTGTTCCAGCAATGGAAGCATCTGTGGGTGGGGAAAGGGCAGAGGATGCGCACACACACACACACAGCCTGTATTTGGCAAAAAAACATTCATATCAAGGGGTAAGGAAAATTCAGTTCTAGGACTTTCTGCAAAATATGGCATAAAGTTTCTGGTTGCCTTGACATGCCATCCCATACCTCCCCAAAACCATGTTTGCACAGGAAAGAACAACTGAGGCATCAGTGTGGGGCTGCTGTGCCTGAGGGCAGGAGGTAACCTGCCAGGAGTGCTGCTCCGGGGGTAATAAATGTCCAGGTTGGGATGTGCTGGGTACCCTCGGGAGGCACGGGACTGTAGACTCTACGGCTGTCTCTACCTAAGCCTTCCCACAGAGCAGGGAGGGAGAGGAGGCTGAGGGAGAAGAAATTTATGAGGAGTGATAGGAAGACAAGCCTGGAGCTGAAAGGTATGGGATAAGAAAGATCCTCTTAGAGCACATCTGAGGAGATTGAAGGCCAGGGAAGAAAGAAATAGAGAATCTCAAGGAAGCAGTGATAAAGCAGCCTGGTGAGAAGGATATGAATAAGTGAAGGTTATGGGAGGGGGAGGTTGCTGAGAGGCGAAGACAGGTGCCAAGAGGAAAGACACCTGGTCCTGACAAAGTGAGGACAGGCATAAGAAATGTTGTTATCTGGGACAGAGTAGCTCCCAAAATAGAACATCATCTTCTCCCCTATTTAGAGTAAGAAATGGCGATTCCTATCTATAGACATGTTTTTAAAACTTCCACATTTTTTCCTTTTCTTCCCCCCTGCTGCCTCCATCAAAACTTTCAACTGTTTGAAGTCACAATAAGAAAGTTCAAGACTATGCTAACATTCATGTGGAAAAATTAATCCTTTGGGGGGGGGGGGGTAACGCACATTTGTAACATTGCCTTCACCTGCACACTGGGGCCAACATTTCCGTGGGATGAGAGCTATCTCCTCCTAGCTGAAGTGCTTGTGAAGGTCATTGAAGTTCAAGGAGCAATCCATTAGTTAGAAAGGCCTGTTTTGGAAGAGTTCTGGCTGTTTTGTCAAGACAGATGATTTTTTTCTGAACTGATTTCTGAAAGGAATAAGCCTTTGAGAAAATCATTAATTCCATCCTGAATACAATGAACAATAAGGGGAACAAAGAAAAGGCAACATCCTGCTGAGTTCTCTGAAAGGGTATAGACTTCATTTTTCTTAAAAGATAATACCCGAAGCATTACTGGGCAATTTTTACCACTTCTGTTGATTTTTACAAGTGTCAAAAGATGGACGCAATCTATTCAGTATGCAAATGGATGATTAAAAAAAGCTTCCTTGTTGGGTCTCTTGGCCAGTTGGTTTCTTTGCAGCTGCCACTCTTCTGTTGCCACTGGAATTTAATCAGCTAGTACAAGATTTTGGGAGCTCTTGTGTGTCCGTCAGAGATAAAACTGAAGTGGTGTCACCAATTCAGGCAACTTTCAGTGAGAAAGAGGATCCTAAGAGAGATCAGTTTTGTCACTGGAAACTATAGACCACACTGCTCTTCCCCTGTAAGTGATGAGTTTGAGAATGGTTCAAAAAACCATGGCACATCTACGCTCTATTTAACCTCCAAATTTACACTGCATACAAATCACTGGACAAGCAAATACGTGCTCAGGTTGGATTCAGTTAGGGGAGTTCTAGAGCCTACCAGGAGAAAGCGGACATGGGCTTCTCCAAAGAGCTTGCACAGCCCATGATACATGGAGGCAACATCAGATAGCAACGTTAGCCAGATAAGCTGTGTGACTCCCTACATAGAAGAACTTAACACCAGAGCTTTGCAGACAGCTGAGATATAGCCACTTGCGTCACAGCAAAGTGGCTTTATGAAGCCTGGAGATGGGGTGTTGTGATCTCCCAAGCTCAGCCCAGGGCAGAGGCAGGAGGCAATGCTTGGTCTAGATTTGAAAAATGAAGAGTCAGAAGAATTTCTATGTATGGTTGCATCTGTCAGCCCCCAGTGAGGACCCCCTCGGCAGCCATCACAGCTGAAGTGTGTTTCCCATCCATTGAGAAGGAAATGAAAAGCTTGTTGCTACAATGGGCTGATGAACAAAATAACCTGTTTTGAAAATATGGGCAGCCAGGAGGAAAATCAGCCCAAAAAAATAAAATCATATTTCTTCAGAAGCATTGTGTTAATATAACACTTTCAGTAAAATTAAAAGAAGGGGAAGTATGACAAGGCAGCAAAGCTTGATAAGCTGATATTAACGGCCCTGCCTCTTGTAATGATCAGAGGGGGAACTACCTAGACCAGGAGACTTATTAAGTCTTTGAGTAAAAGCAATAGCTCCTTGCAAAAACGAGAGGTTCAATTAAATAATCTGAATGAGATTTTGAAAGTTTGGCCAAGGTACCTTATCTAAAGGAGACTGCCTCTGAAATGAGCCTCCAGGCCCCAGTGGAATGTGCTTGGCTAAAAGGTAGCAAATTCCATCAAAATCATAGTATTATCATTAATGATGTTACTTTCTGAATTCTGGAGGACGGGGGATAGCCCTTGGCTCAGGAGGACCAGCAGAGAGATTAGCTGAAAAATTACTGCATCTGTCAGAACAGTCAAGCTTCTAAAAATAACGTTTGATGTTTTATTCATATGGGTGAATTACTTAATTTTAAGTCCCTTCATGGCGCTCAGCTTCCAGCATGGCTGGGATTTACCTTCTGCCATCCAAATGACTTGTCTTCACTCCTTCACATATGCCTCAGAAAGAAATCAGTGAGAAGGCAGAGCTGAAGGGAAACTGAGGCACAGGGGACTGCAGAGGAGTGACAGAAGAGGGTGCAGAATAAACTTTCAGTGTCCTTTCAACACTGACTCTCCGAGCACAATTATTTATTCTAAAACCAGGCAATTTTTTCAAGGTTTTTTTTATTCTTTCTTTTTTTTTTCCCCCTGAGGTTCAGATATTAGTTTCCAGTGTATAACTAATGCATGAGTTAATACATTTAGTAAGTGACATTTTAATCTACTTTTGGAAGTATATACATGCACCCCATATACCTACACCCAATAGCCCCATTCAGTCAGTTACTTATATATTTTCACCTGACCACCAAGAAAGCCAAATGCAATAGCACTGGTTGGCACAATGAGAGATCATTGCAAATTTCTGATAACCCCTTGAATTTTGATCTGCGGGAAGAGTGTGAGAGCTCATTACACATGCCAGACTGTCATCTACTGATTATACATCTTAAATATTAATTATAGCTCCCTGTGTTTATTTTCATCCCTGGTAGTGCAGTTTTTATAAAGCCTTTCCATTATTACTCACCAGGCCTGGACAGGCAAAAGACACTAGAGGGTCTGTTTTTATTTTGTTTGATATTTTGCTTTTAAACTACTACTTTTTGCCCTAGGAATTTCTTCCATTGCCATTAGGATGCTATGAAATTAGGGGCAGCAGGGAATCTCTTTGAGCCTGCAGTTTCAAAGAACACCGACTCTACTGCAGTCATTATTTTCCTTTTTCATTAATAATAGCACAAGTGTTGTACAGATTTGATGAGATATCCACATTCTCATACTTCCTTCAGTATGGGAGAAGCAGTCATATATTTAGACCAACAAAAACTATTCCCTTTTGATAAGGGTTTAACTATTGGAAAAGAGTGAAAGTAGTGAAGAAGAATAGGTTGGTAAAACCATTGTAAATGAAGAGGACCATGAAAAAAAAATCCAGCTAGCAGAAATGAGATGGAAGTAACCCCGCATCTCAGCTCATCAGAGGCAAAAATGTTTCCAGGGTAAGAATAACAGTACTTCAGGCTGTAGAATAACCTTCCAGTACATTTCACCCAAAACAATGCTTGAAGATATTTAAGGCAGAAGCAGACAAGACATTGCACAGCAAGGGATACACAGCCCAGCAAATCTAATAGATATTTTCCAATCCCAATGCTTGATGGTTTTAGCAGAGGAAAAAACCAATTGTTTAAGTAAATAAAATAATTCTCTTACAATGCCAAGCAATAACGCAGCAATTACTAAAGGTCATGACTGTAATTAAACAGCATTATTTATTTTATTGCCAGAGCCTCATTTTCTATTAAGTTAGACACTAACCCAGCCGAGCTAACAGTCACCTTTACCTCCAAATTAAAAAAACAAAAAAGATCTTTGAGAAACTTTACTGCCAGAGATTTTAGCCCCTTTTGCTGATGCAATTTGCACCTTTTCACACAAACAATACATAATACATATAATTTTCAGTAATCTCAAGGTTAAAATTAATTTTCAATACTTGCCTTGTTTTTCTAGCTGTATTCTTTCATTTTTTCACTGCATGCATACTCGTCTCCAATCCTACTTGCTTGTCACGTCCTCTAAGTCACATTTTGTTAATGAATCTCATATATTACTGGAAGTACAGACCAAAATCATGACGCTAATTTCTTCCATTTAAAATTCCTCTTTTTAAATGTTGGGATGGGGACTGTTTTCCACCTGATGAGGTGTGCATACTCATTAGCAGACTCTACTGTATTATCTTGTCAACTGCTACTTCTGACAATCACATTTGTGCTAGTACTGTTCAGGGTCTTGATTCCCATCTCTGTACCTCTTTTTGTTTCCCTAGGGTTTACTTGCAGACTTACATGGAGTTTTGCCCTAGCGCTGCAAAGGTAATTTCTGGGTATGAAATTCACGTCCTCAGCTTCCCACTAAAGGCCGATGAAAAGTCATTACAAATTCACAGTGCAGAAGAGCCTCAGCTAATATGGAAAATACCAAGAAAATGAGTGGAATCGATGGAGCCCCTGAGTCCTACAACACGAGATACATAAACCACATAGCTCCACGCTGCCAAAGCTCCCATCGCTCTGCTCAAGCCCAGTAGCAGGGCTTCCAAGGAGGCTGTCAAAGGGCTGTTCCTGCTCTGCATTTTGAACTTCGGCACTTGTCTCAGTCTTCCTTGTGAATTTAGCCCAGAGCTATTTACAAGTGGAACTGATCCAAAATGAGGATCAAATACCTGCTCTGAACAAGCAGTTCCTCATTCAGTTTAACAGCCAGCAGTTTGGGCACTGAGCGAGCAGAGATTTCCTACAGATGTTACAGATCAAACTCTTCCCAGAATCACAGTCCTGAGCCAACCTGTTAGTCACAGTGCGGCCCTGTGGTCTTTTCCCTAAAATACATCTTTTTACTCTCCTCTCCTCACAATCATACTCTTCAAACTGTTTTCTAAGTGGTCTCCAGACACAGTGTATTTTAGGCTTATAATCTCCATGTGTTAAAACACATAATTCAGCACAGCCAGAGATGCTGAAACCCTGAATTCTCAGGGACTTGGCTGCAGGGACAGAAAATCAGCAGAGATCATAGAGGAAGAGAGCCAAAAATGTCAGAGATTATGAGATAAGGAGAGAGGTGACGTTGCAGAGATTGCACAAACACACTCAGGCAGTGCAGCCTTCCAGTCAGCCAAAGCTGGGGATGAGAGTCCCAGGTTACTGTTCTCTGGCTTAGCTTGTCAGGGGGACCGTAGACAATTTCACCATCTATATTATGAAAAAAGGGAAAAATCCTGCACCGCCATGGGTTTGGTGTGTGTAAGGCACTGTGACACTCCTTAGCTGAGCAGCACCCTGGGCACTGCAAGTAGGAGTACCTGGCACCTGTGAGCCATACTCCTGGACCAGAGAGAGTAATTGCTCACCTACTCGCACTACAGAGCGAGTGGCATTACACAGCTTTTAGTTACATCAAATACTGCAAATATTATGACTATCATCCTAAGCTATAGAAAAGCCTCCGCTATTTCAAATGTTTGTCTCAGCTAAACTGAACCCTTTGAAGTCTTTGATTCATTATTTCTCAGCTAAACTATGGGGACCTTCAGAGACCTCCATGGGCTCAGGCAAGGGGAGAAAATGACAGCTCTGAGTTCCCCCTCTGCTTTTCGACATTCACCCTGTGCAATAGATTTATACAAATTGCAGGATCCAGGACAGCTCAAGAGTTCAAGTTGTGCAACTTGAAATTCCAGTGCATCGCCCTTCTATCTCGTATCTGCATTTCAAATTGTATTTACCAAGTACTTCAAATTTTTCTTTAGAACGGGTTATTAATCTGACACAGGAATTTGCAATACTTGGGCATTCAAATTCCTGCATAGTTTAGCAGATACATCTGACCTTGTTATTATCCTTCCTTTAGGAGATTTATACAGCATTCCTTCTTTGGAATGATCATTAATTAGCATGCCAATAGAAAAAATGAAATTGCCTGCCATCTCCTATGTAAATGCTTCCCCATCTGTTCCTTTCTCATTTTCTCTGCACACACTCTACCAAAGGTAGCTTTAGTTTTTATACTGCTCTTAGAAAATAGCACATTCTTTGTTGTGCAATTTAAATCTGTTAAATTGTGTTGCACTGTGAAATGTGGCTCTATTAAAGTAATATATAGTTTCATGCAGCCTTTCAGAACCTGAGCCAACTCCCAGTGAAGTCGATGGCTGTCCTTTCCTTAGCATCTATGGATTCTGTTTAAGGTCTAAAGAATCAGGTTTTGATATTTTCGTGCCTAAAACTGTAACTAATAATTTTTTAAAAATGTGGAGTGATTAAATCATAACAGCTTATAGCAGGGTTCTAGTAACAGGCCAGTCAACTCTACTGGAGTTTCCACATGGCACTGTAGCACCCTCCACAGCTCTTTGCTCTGCTGTGTTAAGACAATCATAGGCTCTTGCTTAGTCAAAAAAACATCTATATGGAAGATTTTTTTTTAAATTGTTAGGGATGTTCAGAACTGATTTTCAGCTGTTACTTTAGCAAATATTTCAGAAAAGGTGGCAACTTTGTGTAGCGAAAATGTAAATGCTGATCTTTCTCCTTAAATTACCTGACAGCTCAGCAGTAAATTATTTAAGGGGAGTCCAGAATAGTTATAGTTGGCAGTGCTGCCAGGGGGCCAACAGAGGTTTGTTGTTCAATTGCCTCCCATCCCAGATGTTTTGGACTGCCCTATGACATACAACGGCAAAAACTTTTCATGGCCTCGGCTCTCCAAGCAGTCAGGGCATCAGAAGTGTTGGCTGACCTCAGCTCTCAGTTCAGAGCAGTAGGGCATGTCTGAGGCGGATCCCTCCATAGTCCTCACTTATCACATCTTGGTGCAGGCCAGGAAGTGGGTCTAGCACAATGAATAGATTCCTTCTGGATGAAATCATACTGGCAGACCCACTCCAGATGTGCACGTAACACGCTCCAAGTGTCAAGGATAGAATAGAGGTCCAAACCAATGGACTGTGAAGTCCTCCAACATGTACTGAGCACTCATTCCACAACTTTATGCTCTCAAAACACTATGAGCTCATGCAACAACCAGAAGAGCTTCTTGCAAAATGAAGATGTCCAAATGTAGCCCCTTTCATAATTGCTGTCATGCACCAGCCCTCATGGGGCTCTGCAGGCCTATCACACACCTGGATGGCTTGGTGATGCTCTAAGCGTTTCAGTTACTGATGGGAGAGAAGAACCGTTTATGGATCATTCTTAGAGGAGAGAGGAGAAGGGACCAGGACAAAAGCTGTCACTTCACTGCGGAGGGAAGCAGGAGGAGCGGCGGCCTTGTGAAGAGTGTGCCCCTCTGCCCCACAATGTGTAGGGATCATCTGACTTTGCCTCCCTACTGCTCCACAACTCTCACCCAACCAAGGTGTAGCAGCTAGCAGAGCTCATGTTTCCCCTCCCCTGTGCTCTCCCCTCTTTGCCATTTCCAAGGAAAACCCCTCTGCACCAAATGCTTGTTGACCCCATGCTGCCTCCTGAATCTGCTGCTTCTCAGATGCATTTTTCTCTTGCAAACAACTTGGGCCCTGGTCCGTAAGGTCTCCTCAGGTCTGTTGAAACAGCAGTTGCAGGCACAGACAGTGCCAAAAAGGACACAGGGAGATGTATTTGGAGAACCCATGCTTGGCCAAAGGGGAGGGGAGACTGAGCCACACTAGGGAGTGTGAGTGTATATTCCTGAGTGTGTGTTCATGTGGGGTTAAAGATGACTGAGGGACAGGGGCAGCGGGGTATGTGCTATATGGTAAGGATATGATTAAATGAGAGGCAGGTTCCATCATTATCCAAGCTGATGACCCATCTGCACAGGGAGAATACAGCTTCTCTGACAATAAAGGTAGGGATGCAAAGACCACAGATGACCCTGTCCCTGCTTGGAAAGGTGCGAACATCCTTTTTGAATCTGAGACATTGCCTGCTGATTAGTTTTAGCTGTCATCTTTCCAAGGAGCCACACTCTGTAAGGAGAATGAGGCACCTGAATGACATGAAACACTGTGGTGTCATTTCTAAAACAAAATTATTTTGATTGGTTTTCAATCAGAATGCCATATTTGGATGTCCTTTAAAAAGCACACATATTTTTCAGGGGCATGGAAGAGAGGGAGGTCCAACCCAAGGACGCCAATACCCATTGCATTTAAAAGCAATGATTTTCAATTCCAACATTATCATAAATGTTTCTGATGTGGGAGCCCAAGATTTTGACTCCCTGACTGCTCGTCCCTTCCCACCTGGGAACTGAAGCCTTGCATGATCAACCCAGCGTGTGCAAGCAAGAGCTTTCCTTTGAAGTGTGGTTGTGAGCTGTACCTTTGCTTTAGATTTCATCTTTATTGCAGGTTTAAAACAGTTTCCTGCTTACTTGTGTTCAACAAAGTTTTTCACCACATTTCCCATGAATTTTCTGGACATGGAATTTTAAAATGTAATTAGCCAAATATATTATCAAGTTGTCTTACTCATAAGTATCAAATAGTAACATAAAAGAAGCATATGCTGTTGTGGTTCTCCAACTGGGTGCCAGATGGCAATGCTAAGATTCAGACAGACTCTGTGTTAGAGTGGGTTGGGAAAATACCACTCAAATAACTTTTTCTTTGCAGTAAGAAACACGATTTCCAGAAAAATCAACATTTTCCATGGAAGACTTCTGCTCACATATTTCAGTTTTTCATATCTGCACTACTGAAATGTAATGTTTTGGTTTGTCAAAATGCAAACATCTTCATCTGGGTTAACTATACCCTGGTCTGTTGTCATCCTGAGCTACTGGAATGCTCTATTTGTCATAGCTCAGGTGTCTGGTAGCCCCGCTTTTATTACAGACCTAGTCCTCGGGTGTCACAGTCTTGGCTATGGTTGATATGAGCAAAACACCCACCTAACACCACACGCATGCACGTGTCCTCTATGCACCAAGGATGTGCCTGGGCACAGGATGGAGCACATGGCCTCTGAACAGCGTGTTCAGTAACACGTTTGAATTAAATCAGTGCAACCATCTCAATGCATTTAAGCATCTGAAACGAAACTGGCTTAAGGACACTGAGATATTTCCCTTCAGCCAAACAAAATATCTTGCATGTCAAATCAGAGATATCAGAGATCCTCATTTTCCAACCAATAGACCCAAGAGAATGGGAAGATTCTCCAGTGTTCATACCTCCAGATAAGACAAGATGTCCTCCTGGATGACAAACCGCACATATTGCAAAGTTTGACCCAGAGGTAGGTGAAATTTAAAAAGAAAGATGATCTTTTGTGAATTTAAACCCTATAAAACATAAGAACTTGAAAAGCAGTACGCATACAAAATAAGCCCAAACTGTGAACTGTAAATGAAAGCTCTTGTAACAAGGTTTACAAGGTAACCGTGACTATTCCAGGATGACATGTGGCAGACACAATGACATGACTTCCAACCTTCGATCATAAATCTGACACCTCCAGGCCAACCAGCTTATCTTGTCTGGTACCCGGCTCATTAGGCTACTTACTAGCACACTATCTGAACCTGGATTATCTGAATTATGTGAATCTGGACTGGGATTGTTTTGTCATGACAGCATGGCACGATCTCTTCATTTATTAACAACAGTTCAATGATTTTGCGTTTCCTGCCATTTTGAAGCCTGCTGCAGGGTTTGTGCACGGTTCTGCCTGCCTTTCCCCATGCAGTCTCTGCCTTTCTCACAGGTAACATTTCCCTAAAAGTTTAAGACCTCATTCATCTTAATTTTTAATTTCTTGCAAGCTCTGGTTTTCCAGACTGAACAGAGAAGCTCTGTCCACTCCATAAGCAAACAATGTCGCACCAGGTTTCTCCTCTTTCTTATCAATGTTACAAGAAAGGAACTTTCTGCTGCTATTCATTATCATTTTCAGCAGCTGACTTAGAAGCTTAGAACTTTTCTTGAGTGTTTAGCCACTTCCATTTTCCCTTCTCCCCTCCACAGGCACAATGTTTTGTTTTGAATAAGAAAGATCAGCACAGAGTCTTTGTGATTTCAAAAACATTTCAAAAAAGTCCCTTATATTTCATCTTCAGTCGCTCTCGCCAAAGGCAACACTGGAAACTTCATGGAAAGTGTTCCTGTTAAGTTCTTAAGAATAACTTTCGTTTAATGTTACGTCCCATTTCTTCCTATCAAAGCAAAGAAGAAAAGGTTTTCATTTTGCAGTGAACGAGTTATATTTTTATAATAGACTGATCAGAAAATGAGTCTGCATTCTAGCATAGTTTGTTCTGTGTATCCTTGATTTCCTAAAGTCCTTTACTTGGAGAACACAGGAAGTCTGACCTCCCCATCCCTCCAAGCTGGCTGCAGCTGTGACACACCACTGTGCGTCTACACAATGCAATGCAGCTATGAACATGCATTCTGCATGCAGAGGTACAAATGTGTTGGGACACCGCTCTTTATCCTACCCATACAAATCTCCACTTTCCTTTTCACCCCTAAATACATGCACCTTCAGTAGCTTTGGACCCTGGAATCCTCTATACCATAAAGCAGCCTGCTTTCAACAGCTTGTTCTCAACAAATAAAACAAATAAGGATGGAGTTACTGAAATTTCTGTATTCTCATATAAGTAGAAGCCAATTAGTTTGATTTGCCAAAGTACGGGGAACATCAAGTAATCTCAGATGGTGTCGACAGATTCTCCAGAATATCTCTAGAAGAACAGCAGTGACAATCACAACGTATCATGTCTCGCTGCGAGCCCATCCATTCAGCTCTCATGAGATACTAGAGTAACCCTGGAGGGAGAGATCAGATCTGTACTGCTGCTACATCAGAATAAGGATGTTATATGGTGTTTTGTGCCATCTGCTCTCCTAGGTTGTTCTCTGAGCGTCTTATGAAAATACAGCAGAGCATTCAGAGATACTGGAGTAGTACAGTGTCGCCGTTCCTTCATAACTGTACAGTGTTTTTGCAGAAGTTGGGAGTAGAACAAAGTTCTCCTGAATATTTTTGATATATATACAAATAGCATTGGATAGTGTTTAATAAAAATAAGTAGTATATTTTATATCTTATAGTTACAGTTGAATTTTTTTCTTGTCTTACCAAGTGTGTGCATTTGGAGCAAAAGGTGGCATTTCCAGAGTAGCACAGCACAAGCACCAGTCTAACTTTCAGCAGAATGTGACTTCAGCATGTGCATACAAGAAAGCAAAGGCCAGTTGGACTGACACCAGAGACTGAACGTCAGCACTCCAGACCTGAAAATTTCCTTTAACAAGTTCATGTGGCTGGCCTGGCCACAGAGGAGGACACATTATCATCTCTGAGTCACCCATTACAGCAGCAGGGTGAAGACACCAAAAAGACTACCTTTTGCATAGACAGTACAGGAGTGGTTTCTGTGTCTCTGCTTAAATTTTCCACACTGAAACATGGTGAGGAAAGAGTAGGGACTCTACTTTCATTTAACAGGCTGAAGGATGTAATCACAGTGGTGAAGCCATCAGTTTTATGCTACACCTAAAAGTCATATCTGAGAAAGGACGCTGCGAGGGGCACTCACTGAAGGCGCTTCGAGGGTGACTATAAAATCCAGCATCATGCATCAGGGGCACCAGGCACAGGCAGTCCTGCAGATAACTGGGAGGCATGCAGCAGAAATGCAGCAAGGGACTGGCGGGTTCCCCTCTCCAGTCCTCTCGGGGACTGGGACAGTTGGTAGCACATGCCAGTGGGTCCAGATCCTGGGTGCACCAACAGCCCCTGCAAAACCTCGTCCTGCCTCCGAGGGTTTGGCTGCTGTGCTCCAGGCCAGCTGGGATGCAGTGCAGCTGCAGCCTGGGAGCAGGCTGCTGGGAAAGGAGCTGCATGAGATATGCTGGGAGAGGCTCCACCAGGGGCTGATCCTTTGGCTCAGGAGCTGACTTTGCTCCAGTCCTTGCCCCTGGTCCTTGTCTGAGCGATGCTGCAGCTACATCTGATCCTTGCCATGTGCCCCGCTGGTTCCCACCTGCTGATTTGAACTCTGCTTGACTGTGGACCTATCTCATCCTACAGACATGTCTGAAAACCTGGCCTGTTGGCAGGCCCTGGCTACCATCCCTGGACCAGCTCTACTCGCCTTGCTCTACCCTGCCTTGCCAGCCCTGTTGGCTCCTGGCTGGCCTTCCCTTGCTGAGAAGTCCCACTTTGGCTCCTCCCCAACATTACCACTTTAACTGGATCCCACAGCCACCCCCTGCTTTAAACAAGAGATGCACCGCTTCAGGCTGGATTCAGAAATTATCTAACAAGGTATAAAAATAACTTCTGTCCCTCAGAAGTGCATTTCTAGATTTCCAAGCACCTAGCTATTCCAACGGCCATTTACATAAATGCCACATGGTAGCGTGACATAAAACCACTTACATTTGTTTCCTGCCTTCAAAACTACCTCAGAGGCTTTAGAAATCCACCTGCCTACCTCATATTCAAAGAAAACAATCCCACGGGTTTAAATGCTGTCTTTAAATTGAACATTTTGCTTTATTTCCCCTTTCAAATGAAACAATAGATGCCAGAGGAAGGAGCACACTAATGTGACATCTCAAAACCTCCTCCTGCCTGCTTTTCAGGGACAACTAGAAACAGCTTGGTCCCTCGCTGACCCCAATACTCATAGGCTGAAGAGAACAATCACAGCCCTGAAAGCAGACCAAACAGTTGAACAACAAAGAACATAGAATGTATAAAATCTAACTCTTTTTCATAATGGTCCCATGTGTATCAGAAGTTTTTGATACTCATAGTGATGCTTAAATTCACGTAAGCATTTTGGCCATTAGATTTCAAGTTCCCTGAGTGGGAAATACTAAAAACGTGTTCAACGTCACCTCAGACTCCTTGAAATTCTTACATCTCACTAGACCCACTGTCTGCATCATTGCAGGGTTGCAATGAATTTGGGATGAGGTGGCTCATTATCACCATAAATATCACAGAAAAAGCTGCTGCTTTTAAACTCAACAGAGTTCAGGACATGTTATTTTATTTTCCCTTGAGTTAACAGTGCCTAAACAAAGTAGAAACAGCAATAGAGAACTATTAGGGGCTTGCATTAGCTACTGTATCCTTTAGATGCTCCAGGGCAGACTCTTTTCTAGTTCTTTAAATTTTTTAATATGCAAAGGTGCTATTATTTAGCAGACTGATAGTTCTGCAAACCAGCTACTCCTCCAAAGAAAATACAATTAGTTACAGAGGAGATAATTAATGATCCTTATAATTTTGCCCACATTCCTTCCTGAAATTAGAGCCTGTGGACTAGTTGTCATGTAAACATCTACCAGGAGACAGCCCTTGCCATTAAGTACTACCATTAAAAAAAGGAAAAAAAAAGAGGACTAGAGAAGAACAAAGGGACATGGAATGAAGCGACTTCCCAAGGACAGCTGCAGATCAGAGGCCTCCTGAAATCTAAACCTTCATCTTCACTGCACCCTTTCTTTGCACTCTATGTAAAGACACATTCTGGATTTTGAGCAGTTCTTTCACTCTAACATCATTATTGGCAACCGTTGAGAAGCCCAGAGCACAGTCTGTTCCTACTGAACTTTCCTTAATTGTCACTCGATGTAGTCTTAATGGATTGCCTAAAGGTGTCACTAAAAATGAGAAAGGACTGTGGTTCAATGAGGTTAAACTTAAATTTTATCTGGGCTCTTATAAAGGATCTGAGAAAGACTGAAACGTTCATTCTTTCTTGTTTTTACACTTCTTAATTAAGCATGGCTTGAAAAGCACCTTGCACCACTCCTTTGAGTTCCTCTTTCACTTACTCTTCAGGCTGAACTGAGCTCACAAGAGAGGTGGTGGACAGTTTAGGGCACAGCAGAAAACCAGTTGCCACTTACCAGGGCAATTTAAGGATGAGCAGAAGTTTCCCCTCTCTCCAAAAGCCCTCCAAGCCTCACAACGAATAGTCTTAGAGGCAGCCGTAATGACGCGGTGCACCGAGCAGCGGGATGGCGGTGCCCACTTGCTTGTAAAAGGGGAAAAAAAAAAAGATGAGGAAATGGGGTTTCTGAGGAGGAGCAAAACTGTGACTAATGGAGGGTAAGAGATCCAAAAGTGTTGGGTTGTGCTGTGGAGTCAGTAATTCCCAATCATCTGCAGACATTTTTATAGCTAGGAAAATAGATCCTAAACAGGTTAAACTACCCACTGCAACAAAAGGAAGCACTGCTTGAAACAGGGAGAGCTCATTTTCTCTCTTATACCTGTTACTTTCACTGGAGTCTAATCAGTATTTAATACTCTACCAAACAGGGCAGGAATAATGCTTTTCTGTCTCATATCCCTAGGCAGAGTTGTGATTAGCGACATTTTCAGGTTGCTGTCACATTCATTTCATTAACATGAAATAGCATTGCATCTTTCACTTGGAAGTGCTGCTTCTAGCCGCAAGGGCTGTGAAGAAAACCTAAAATGTGTGAGCTAAGCAAAAGCACAGAATTCCTCCTCAAAGTATAGATGGCTGTGAAACAACAGAGAAGCAGGGGGAAGAGCAACATCTGTTCTGGTCTCCTCAACAGATTCTCAGCCATGAACTTTAAATAAACCCTGAACTGGGACAACCACTTCATTAACTGTTACCCTTTTGATGATTTTTACATGAAAAAGCAAGTATAATTATCACACCTAAATCCCTTCCTGGCATTTTTTGGACCAAATGTCCTATTTTATTTTGTATTAGAACTTGCCGCTTCCACCATGACTACCTCCACAAGGCTATAATGAACAGCATATGCAGTCTCGTGCAATGCTAAAACCAAAAAAGGTAGAGAGCATGACACAGCATTCAGGGCGGGACTGGCCTAGCAGACGGGTGCCTGAGGGTGGCCACAGAAGCCACCTCTCTGAGTTCCCACTACAGACCATGGAGATCCAGTCAATTGAGCTAATGGAGTTTTGGGCACAGTTCAATTGATGAGACATAGATTCCTGTCTTAGGCTGATGTGAATTCATCTGACTCCGTTAATATCATCAACAACCTCCATTATCATGGGAACTTAGCGGGCTGGCTCACATTTAGATGCCTAACATTTAGATCCCATTCTTAGGGCTTGCTTCTGTTGCCTAAACACAGATGACGGTGTCATCCCAAAAAACAAGGTACCAGCAGAACTGTCTCCTGTGAAAGGCTTGTTTTCCTGAAGGTGGACTTTTCTATTCACTTAGATTGTTTAAATGTCCTATGACATTCCTGGTGCATTAGTATCAAACTAATCTGTTTGTTATTTAACTAAAAAAAAAACAACCAACCTTTTTCATCAGTCTTGGAGCTGTAGCCAAATGTTCTCCACTGGGTGGAGTAAACACCAAACTTCTGCCCTGAAATTTTCAGTCTAGGTTCTCTGTGAAGCACAAGCCTATTCCAGAGGTCACTGGCAGGATTCACTGACGAAGGCAGCAAAAGAGATGTGTCACAGTATTATTTTGTGTTGCACCATTTTTGTGTTTGTATACTCAGTTGCACTGCTTGCCTTTTGTGTATCATCTGTACCGTTTTCTTTGTATGAGTTGCAGAATTATTGTTTATTATGTAAAGTTCTTTGTAAGTGAATCCCAGACTATCATCTGTAACTTGCACGTGGGCTGACAGGTAATGCTACATGGTTCACCGTAATATCTGTGAATCTGTCAGATTGAAGTTTGTTGATAGGGATCTGTTAGAGAGGTATGGTTTGTCAGTGATCTCTGACTTTGGAGACTCTTAATCCTTATAGAAAAAAACCCTAAATAAAATCCCTTGCTATGTTTGCCCAGCAACTGGGGAAGAGAACTGAGCCTTCCTAAAGATCTGGGTTTCTATAAATACTGCTCTACATCAGGAAAGAGTTCAGTAATATGGTAACCTCAATGGTCAAGGAACGTTCATAGAATAAAAGCTAACTGTGCACCTAGAAAAAGACAAGTTCATCAAAAGACCTATCGAAAGACTGTCAGGAATAGTATCTACCCACAGAATGGTGAGTTTATTCCGAGTTTAGTTGTTTTACCTGGAATATCTAAGTAATGCTCTGGTCAGGTCAATTGTTCTTGAAACATCTGTAGATAAAACACATTTTAGCTGGTTTAGCTGGGGTTGTTCAGTCTGGAGAAAAGGAGGCTGAGGGGAGACCTTATTGCTCTCTACAACTACCTGAAAGGAGGTTGTAGCGAGGTGAGGGTTGGACTCTTCTCCCTAGTAACAAGCAATAGGATGAGAGTAAATGGCCTCAAGCTGTGCCAGGGGAAGTTTAGGTTGGATATTAGGAAGAACTTCTTCACCGAAAGGGTTGTCAAACATCGGAATAGGCTGCCCAGGGAGGTGGTGGAGTCTCCATCCCTGGAGGTATTTAAAAGAAGGGTAGACATGGTGCTTGAGGATATGGTTCAGTGGTGGACTTGGCAGTGATACGTTAGCGGTTGGACTCAATGACCTTAAGAGTCTTTTCCAACCTTAACGATTCTATGATTCTATGATTTTATGAAATGACATTGCTGCTTGCTGCCTCTCTGCTTTATCTGGAGACAGGCCCAAGAAATGTCACTACATCATCTGCAATGATACATGGTCACATAAACTCCAGTGTCCTGAAGTTTATCCTTTACAACAGTATATGCAGTCATTAAAGACTCCTGAAAGAAACAGTACAGTCAGTGACTATGTTTTTGAAAAACAGGCATCTTTTATTGGGTATCCCATTGCTTTAACTGAGCTTGTTACTTCTGAAAAAACTGACCTTCAGTATCTCCCATCGGGCCTCAGAATCAGAGGGTACTTCAAAAGTTACTTGTTGCTGTCTTGCTACAGAACAAGTGACTCGATGCCTTCGTTTGTTGGCTTAATCAACCTGTTGAGATCAAGTACACTAATGAATGGAAAGACACATCTCCTTTTTCTAATAATACAGGAAGAAAAAGTAAAATTCTGGAAAAACTGAAAGAAAATGTAAATTTCCCCGCTAACACATTGATTTATGTTTGTGGTCTTACTGTCAATGGCTGCTGTACATTAGTTTCTTCTCCTGAGCAGCGCCTTATTTCTTCTGTGGGACTCCCAGGATGAGAAGTTACCACCTGGGTGGAAACAGGCTGCGAACTCACACGGTTGGTAACTGGCAGTGTCCAGGTTAACTTCAGTGTGTTCTGCATTACTCCTTTGCATTAGGAATATGGAAGAAGTTGGTATCTCATACATCAATATCTGTACAAAGGAATGTCACTAAAACTTACTCAATCTCTAGCAGTGCAAAGAATATAGCTCGCTCTTAGGTTTGTTTCAGGGTCATTGCTTTGAAAAAGAATCTACAGGAAGGTGCTACATGAGTCAATAAAACAAAAAATATCAGCATATAGCCACCACATTGAGAGCAGCACTTTTGTATATCCTAATGAACGAGCCCATCAAGAAGAACCCATCACGAAGAAAGGCCTCCCTTGAAAGCAGATGAAAGTACACTCAGTAACTTTCTCAGAAATTTTTATGCTTAGTAAAGTGCCAGAAGTGTAACCAATGTATTTTATAAAACTATTATTTCCATTCACAGGATCACAGCATGGTAGGGGTTGGAAGGGACCTCTGGAGATCATCTCATCCAACCCCCTGCTCGAGCAGGGACACGCAGAGCAGGGGGCACAGGGACGCGTCCAGGTGGGGTTTGAATGTCTCCAGGGAAGGGACCCCACAGCCTCCCTGGGCAGCCTGTGCCATTCAGTTTAATTATATGACTAACATAACTGAGAAATGTGGCTTCAGGTTCCAGATGGTACATGAAATGTATTGGCTTTTTTACTAGGAAAAGGGATTGTTAAACTACACTAATTTTTAATGAACTTCTCAGATATGTAAAATACTTTAAAAATAATATTATTTGTAATGTTGGCACTTTTTTCTCTAAAGAAAACCCAACGCACATGAGAAAAGAATAAAGCCAAGTGTCTTCCAGCTGAAAAACAACTGAATCAAAATACAGTAAGTACAAATAAAAAGCTTAATAGGGGATTATGTTTCCCTACATGTTCAGTTGAGTTGGCAACTCCTTAGAGTGAGCAACTGAAATAGCAGCTACTCCCTTCCAACCTGGGTGCTGACGAACGGTGATTTCAAAAGCCCTTTGTGACTTTCAGGATGACTGTGGGCAGGCACGCTGGCTGAGGACTGGTGGCTGTGACACAACTAGGACAAGCTGATTCCCTGCACTTCAACCATAAGGAAATGTTCTCTGACCTGCCAAACTCTTGCTGCAATGACGGCTACACGGGAAGCTGTTGAAAGTGAAGACTGAGTATTTCACATCTGGAAAATGCCTGGCACGCTCTGGGGAGCTATAAAATAACATTGAAATTGCTGCAAGGACAGTATGTTTCTTCATTTGCTTTCTTCTCCTCTGTGAACAGGGAGTTGTTGTGTTACTAATACGATGCTGTCCTTGATCTTCTGGCAATGTCACTTGTGCTACTGCACCTCTTCTGTGGTGGGGAGCAAAGTCTCTCTTAACAATAGTACACTCCTAAAGAGGAACAGGCTGGAGGAGCTGGCCAGACTCGCCAGTGAGGGCAGAGATGATCTGGAATATCAGAGGTGGAAACAACTCTGTGGCTGATGAAGGCAGGTCTTACATGATTCAGGGCTTCAAATGGGGAAAAACTTGAGCTCTCCCCATTTCTTTAACCCTGATGTGACTGGGAAGCGGCTCCCAGAGCAACAGCTTCTCTGTAGCTCCCTAAATGCGGTACCTGAGGACACAGACAGGGAAAATGCCAAGAGCCACGAGTGGGTACAGTGGAGTGGAAACAAGGCTAAAAATCCCTCAGCTCCACCAGAAAATCTGTGCCTGGTTAGTAGGGACTGTCACCAGACAGCGGTGGGACACTAGGGGTGGGATTCAACTTGCAAATTAAAGCACCTAAAATTACGGACCCATGAGAGCCTGAAAACATCTTTAGGTCTCTAGGCATGATTGTCTGTATTGTCTAGATCTGCATAGTATGTAATGAGAGTTTAGACAGTCATGCAGACACTGATATTTAGGTGACTTAATCTGTGAATCTAAGCCACCCCTCACACTTTATAACACTACCAAACAGGCTGACATGCACACGCCAGGCAGTGGCTGTTCAGAGCAGGCAGCCAGGAAGGCTGCCATGACCAGAGAACTGCTGTATTTCCCGATTCCTGTAAAAATTCTGGGAGAAAACAGAAAAGAGGCCCATTTAAAAAACCTCTGTACAAAAAGACTAGAACATTTTTCCATCCACAGCATCATATGGAAAGGATATATGGCCATATTTAGTCCAATTACAAACAAGAAATACCTAGTAAGCATTTCTTTTTCTAAAAATATTAGCACTTAGACCACAGCAAAGGAGCTATACTGCATCTCTATTTTTCTTCCCTGGTTTTGTTCTCCCCAGTATGTTTTAAAATCCCTGTCTTTACTCTACTGGAAGTTTTTGGGGTGAATACAGAGATGCCAGGGGAAAGTTTAACGACCTCTGCATGCAGGAATTCAGATGGGATAGTCCTTTCTGAACTTAACGTCCACAAACGCGATTATATTCATGCTGAATGATATGTTCAGCTACAGCACGGGCAGGCCAAAAGTTGACATACTGTTTGGGACTTACAAAACCAGTTGACTTTAAGGTTACTTCTCTTATAGGTAACTATCTAAGGTGTTTCCTCTTATCTTCAAAAAACCCTCCGTTTACTTCCAGGACAATCTGCATCGGCAAGCTGCAAAATGGATTTGATGCTTACGTACCATTTTCAATGGAAAATCTCCCGACCCACTTTTCAGACATTCCTACAGAAATGTAAAAATAATACTCAGAGAATGCCTAAAGTCAACAGGATTAAGGACTGTCAAGTACATTGCTTAGAAGGTATAAGTCATATCTATGTGCTAAGGATTTTATTGTACTTTCATGAGAATATTTGCACTAGCAGTCAGGGATGTCTCTAGGGTTTAGCTTTTTTCCTCTTTAATGATAGCTAGGGAGGTAAAATAATTGCCAGTTGGGATAAGAAATTGAGCCCCTGCCTTCCTAGCTCTCTACTGTCGCTTTAATTGAATTCATTGCATAACCTTTAATCTGACATCCTTTACACTGCATCATTTTACTAACCCTTTAATTATCAGCGTGTACAAGTGCTGATGACTTGAACGCCATGACCGTGCATCACCCTGCTCCCTGGGGAAGCTGCCATGGCGAAGGGAGGTCTGTGACTTGGAGAGGCTGGAGGGAAGGTGAAGCAGGAGAGGAAGCTGGCTTCTGGGGACAGATCAATCAAAGGAGGAAGCAGATATAAGGAGAGCAGAGAGTGCGTCAGGCACACAGGAAGACTAAGCACTCAGAAAACCGGGCATGGCTGGAGAAACATGCAGAAAACAGGGGAAGACAGAGGACATACAGAAGTTAAGAGCAACAGGCTGACAAACAAAAACCCTGACAGGCATGATCCTGGCTTTAACAAATCCCACTGTCTTGGGTGTGGTACAAACACAGAAGGCAAATGATGGAGCCTGTCCTGATGAAGCGACAATCTGCATTTATTTCAGACACACATACATGAGTATGGAAAGTACCTTCAGTTTGGTACTCTATATCCTAGTAATGGTGAGTAGGGAACTAGGACTCACAGCGGTGTCTGTTGGAAAGAGACATATCAGGCTAATCTTGGAGCACCTCAACAGATAAAAATATAAAGAAAAATTAGAGGAAAAACAAATAGAGTTTAAATAAAAGTTATTGTGTGTTAATTTTTCAGAGAAAAAATAAAATTTTAGAAAATATCTAGAAAAATCATAGCAAAAATGAAAGTTTTCTTTTTTCCCACTCTGTTCCCTGATCTTCCCATTTTTTCTGTCTTGCCTTTTCCTCACCTTCCTTATTTTCCAGTAAACCTGAAAGAAAGGAAAAAGGCACAAGCCCATCCCTCTTTTCTCACCTCTAGAGAGATGACAGCAGTGAGAAAGGAAGGAAGACCAGAACAGTGGAACAAAAATGCTGTGGGAAGTTTTGAAAAGGCATAAAACTTTATGCCCAAATCAAGTAAAAAGGATGGGAAAGGATGAGAATGAAAGAGAGGAAATTTCTTCTCCACAACAAAATGCAAGTTGCTTCCTTTATATGTTCCCAGCATGTACAAACTATCCTCTTTGGAGACAAAAATCAGGCACCTCTGCTAATACGATATCTGTGTTCTATTAATGTGAAGCAGTACAACTGTAGATCTTACAACTTACTTGACATCAAAGAGTAATTTTCCATGGTGGGTTATGTATTGAATATTTCTACCTCCATCCAGAAGGCCAGTTTGCTTGCAGTTGAGGAGTAATGCACCAGACAATTACCAGATGGATAGAGCTTTTAGGGGATGCAATAATAAGGAAGGATTGCATTGACTCGGCACCATTCAGACTCTGAAAGGTTTGATAAAATAATACTGGGTTGTGAAAGAACAGAAAAAAACTATCAAAGGTCCAAATCTTTGCTGGGTGTTGCATACGTATCAAAGAAGTTGCGGGAAGGAGGAGCTGACAAGGTCTCCTGGCCTCTCAGTGCTTATGTCCAAATGGGAGAAAACACCAAAAGTCACCAGGAGAAATGCATGGTCTGAGTCCAACTCTCCAGGGCAGCGACCATCTGTCTGCTCTGTGTTTGTACAGAACGAAGCCTGGTGGGTTCTTTGTTAAAAATTTTTAAAAATAAGATTGGATTTTCAGTTGATGGGAATTTAGAGGCTGTGTTTTTGGAACATAGAGAGGTAAACAATGACTTTGACTGCTATATTAAGTTAGCATGCTCATGGACTAATGTTTCTGGCAGCCAAGAATTTCCTGTTCTGGAAACATCTGCGTTTAACCAAAGCACACACCATTAACTGGGTCTTTAATGCTCTATAATAATACTACTCAAAGTACAGTGGTGTTATTGTCTTTTCTAACTCTAATTAAACTACCACTGCCTAAGTACCTTGCTTGACCATGAACAAATTGCAGATTTCATCCTTCTCAGCTGTTACTACGAGAGGTGGAGAGGACTAGAAGAAAATCATCAAAGAAACAAGATCTGACATCTATGAACCACAGAAGAAAACCTAAAGAGTTGTATAGCCTGAGAAGCCTTTATCTAGCTGCCAGCTTCTTTGATCAGCTCACTCAGAGCATTTACACAGAACTGGGACTGAAGGTTTTGTTTCTTAAACATCCCCTTCACTAAAGATAGCCTTTCTGAGTGCAGTACCTGCTTGTGCCCTGTGGCATCAGAGACATGTTCATCACCAAAGGAAGAGGGAAGCAAGGAAAAAAATCATGCCACTGTCCCGACTGGAATTTAAGACCCATTGCTCTTCTCTAGCCTGCAACTGCCAGAAATACTGTAGTTATCTCATTCTTCTCCCATACAGACAGATGCTGACCATCACTTAACGCATTCAAAGACATTAAAAATGATGGGCACTATATTAGAGTTGGAATATAATTCAAATCTCCAAAGAAGGGAGAGGTCATCCTTCTGTTGTAAATGGCCAATTTTGACATTGTTTTGGATACGATCAAATATCTTCAGGACTTTGGAAATCAAGAAGTGGAAAATGTATTGACCAACAATGTAACATGGATTATAAGCATCTTAACAGAAGACACAAGGGTGAATTTGTGTCACCACAATTCTTGGAGTAAACAGTATAATTATGATGTTGAAAGATACAGAGTGCTTTCACGAAGCTTACTTTTTTAAATGGCTTTACAGTTTTAAGGACAAACAAGCCTAACAGGAAGGGCCAGTTAATCCAAACGGAGTAAATCCAGTCTGGGAGACAAGTCAACTTAAGGCAATTGAACTTTGCCCATGCAGTGGAAAAGGTGTACTGCAGAGCTCTGTATGTCGTGCTGCAAGGCAGTGGAGCTGCTGAGGTGAAGCAGACGCAAACGTGGACAAGTCCAGTATTCGGCAAATCTGTCAGAAGAGCAGGTATGGAGCAAGAGGCGCCAGATCCTCCTCCCAGCAGCCGTCCAGGGACAGCCCAGGTTCCTCTGGCACACACAGGAAAAAGCACTCCATGCTTCAAATGAGAGGTCTGCACAGGGTGAAGTCAGGCGTTCATTTTTTGCTTCCAAGACACGCTCATTCTTCCTCTTCAGATATTCAAGTCTTGCTGTTAAAGGAAATCCAGTAAGTCAGACTTTCTGCCAGTGGGACCAGAGGTTTGTGCATTCTGGTTTCACGTTCTTTGCACCTTTTTAAGTTGAAGTAGACAAAATAATAAGCCATCAGCAATGGCAGGCTTAAAATGGTGCATCATCATGCTCTCAATGTAATTATTTCATCAGACAGAGGAAGGCTAACTGAACTGATAGGTGTGTAGTGCATGAAGATGAGCCTATCACAGAGTGTTTCGATCACCTTTTACCCACATAAGTGCCTGCTGTATGAGTTATAGAAGCTTTTCTGAATGCCTGCTTCTCTGAAGTGGAACCTGCTGTGGTTTGTTGTCGTTTTGCCAGTTGTTTTCTTCTTCCAGAAGGAATTCTTTATTTTGGCTGGAATAAGGCTACACTAAGATTTTTATGAAAAATATTTCCTCATTGCTAAGCTATGAAGCATGAAGTACAGCCCTCCAAATTAAGTACCTGCCATAATCTGTGGATTTAGCTTTTGATTTTTTATTAAGCTCATACTCTGAATGCAATATCAAAAGTCAGATCCGTGCATTTATATTAGTGTTGCAACCACTTCTTTACCTTGACCATTAAGTGTTACACAAAAATGGTCTAATGTCCTCTACAACAAGAGTGACGAACTTTAAGTCACAAAAAGAGACTACAAACAGAAAAAAAGAAATCCGTGCCTATTTTAGAGGAGACACAAACTACTCATCTTGTCCGAACCACGATAAGAATTTCATGTTGGAAGTAAGGACTTCCAAGTTTGAACCAAGAAAGCACTTCTCCTCCTTTCCCTTTTCTTCATCTTTCTCCACTTTGTTTCTACTGGAAGATATGAGGTATGACAGTCAAACCCGAGTAGAAATAAATACATCACTGTGACCAAAGTGCTTCCAATCTGATGGGCGCATTTTTCTGACTAGTTGCAGAGGGGGAAAAAATGCCAATGTCTGCATTTGTTTTGATCAACAGCACGGAAAAACCTTCTAAAATCCTTCTTTAATCTGAGCACGCCCTTGAATGAAGAAAATATAATAAAAGAGAAATCACTTCCTTCTGTGAAGTAGCCATGAAATAATGTTCTTTATTTCTTGTTCAACCAAAGGAGATTGCAACCTCTGTATCTTGGAGTCCATTTTGGATACTTCAGACCACATGTGTGCTAATGTGTCAGGCAGACTTTGTGTTTCAATATCCGTCAGGCTCAAAAGTTGTATAATAATAACAATAACAATAACAAAAACAGCAACAACAAAAATAATAACAGCATCAAAATGAAAAATTTTGGCGTTTTTTCTTTTTTCTCCCCAGAAATAGGAATCCAAAAGCTTAACTGTGCGTATTGAACACAATCAAGCATCTTTTTTTTGATACCAAACCATAAATACTAAACCATGGCTAGCATTCAGGCAAATTAAAGCACAAGCTTAACAGAATTAAGCATAAGCATAAATACTGTGGATTTTAATGGGACAGAAGCCCATTTTCAGAAATAAATAATTTCCTTAATTGGGCTTATGATACAAACGCATGTTACAATTTCATGATGTACCAAGCGCAAACTATGTTTGGGAAAGGCACAACTGTCTGGGTTTCAGTGTATTTGATTTCATAAATACCAGCTTCACTTTATGCATGTGGAATACATTTAGTAGGCTGAGAACTTCATCTGATCAACGATAAGCATGCAGTAAATCAGCAAATCAATCAATGACACTAACAGAAACCCCTCTGTAATGAGGCTTTATGGAGATTTCTGTTTAGTGATTTATATTTCAATATCAAATTGTGACAAAAGTATGGAGTTCAGATCCAGGCTTTAATGTATAAAGAACTAAGGGTGTTTCTCATAGCTATGCTTAAGTTTAGAAGAAATGATTGAGTGCATGACCCAAATCCATAGAGGCTTTCTGCTTTCAGTGCTCTGAATCATTTGTCCTTCAAGGGTATTAAATTTTATTTGTTAAAGTTTACTAGTGAGAGAATGACAAGACCTAATTTATTTCCACGTTTTCAAGCTCATATTTAACTTCTCAGAACAGCATACAATTTCTGAAATGGAATGTATTTCAATTTCAAACAGAATTTGCACCATACAAAGACCTATGTTCTATTATGCATTTGTTTTCTCATAAACAGGAATGTTAAAAAAAGGGACATTCTACAAATGGAATTAGTTTTCTTTCTTTAAAATGTCATAAACCCCCTCACTTTCTCAAAGTTTAGTCAATATCGTAGCCTGCAGCTGGGACCAAAAGAAGGATGGAACTTTTCTTTTTTTCCCATTTACTGACCAAATAAAATATTTTTGATCCAAAATTATTTCGGATCAGAACAGCTTGCTTTTTTTTCTATTCCCCCAAAATAACGTATCTGTTTCAGTGTATGCCAAACTCACCAGGGACTAGTGATGCACCTTTCCCAGAAAACCTCTCTCTAAGACATCTGTAAGATACAAATATTTATCCCTGATAATTATTAACAGTATATTACCTACTAAGAGCATAAATATACTATACAGTTCTTTAGATTTAGCCCTGTACCTTCCCTGTATATATAGGGGAAAAAAAAGAAAGACCTCTGTCCCTGGGGGGGAGTGCGAGGTTAGGTCTTTAGTTTCACTGAAATATGGCCCATGACCTCTACACACTTCAGCAAGCAAAGGCTGCAAGTGCCGATCATTCTCCAACACCCTTCACATATCCCGCTGTGAAGGACAGTTAATGTCTCCTGCCAGTGCCTGGGGAAAAAGCTGTATTGTCTCAGCACAGTATATCCCTGCATCCCCAGGCTTAACACGGGTGCTCAGATTCGGCATCTTTCAAACTGGCTGCATTTCATTTCTTTCCTCTACTCCTTCCGGTAAAATGTTCTTTTCATAGAAGGCACCAGAACTATGATCACTGATATCCGCAGGACCAGGATTTCGTTCACCATCTTTGGCACCACACAGTTCTACTCATGCACAGTCACCTTAATGCTCACAGGCAAATGGCTCTGAACAGAGCTAATTATCATCTGGAAACCTGCAGTGCAAACTGCCTTCATTAAATTATTTCAAGTCAAGTTTAGCGTTGGGCATAATATTTTGTATTATGCTACAGTAGTATATGTAAATATTACATGCAATATAATACATATAGTTGCATTGCGTTTGAATTTTTTTAGTTATCTGTCATTAAACAACCATTGAGCATCAGGAATCAACAAGTGTAGGTTTGCTGTATGTTGAATCTGAGACACTGAATGGGAATAGCCCGGAAAGAGTAAGGAAGAACCTGACCTTTTTGCAAGGATGCACCTGATGAATTGCAATCTTGCCCTAGATTTGAGGATGGGCAAAGAGTGAGTCACAGAAAATAGAAGCTGCCTTGGCCAATGACGTGCCCTTACATCACAGCCCCGACGACGGTGAGCACTGCTGAGGGGTGGGTAGTGAAAACAACTACTAAGCTTCTCCAGTGCTATTAAAAAGCATCACCAGTTTGGGCATAATATCCTTAATCACACAAGGTCACATTCCCTATTTCTGCTATCAACCATTTCCAGCTTGTTCCAATGCTTAATTATTCTTAGAATCGTAAAGTTTTTTCCTGCTAATAAACTTAAATCTTTCTTACTGAAAATTAAGTCCAGTCACTCTTACTCTGTTTCTGACTCACTGCTATCCATTTTTCTAAGAAGCTCTTCTGCACTGGAGATGATTTGAAATCCTCCCATTTTAAATCAAACATACTCAGCCTTGCAACATGGTTGTTTTATTTTTTAAATTATTTTTTATTATTTTATTTTATTTTATTTTAGTTTAGTTTAGTTTAGTTTAGTTTTAAAATCTTGTCATTCTTCTTGCTTTCCCCTGGATTTTCTTGCATTTGTGCATATCATTTTAAAAGTGTGGCTCAAAGCACAAAAAAGTACATATAGCAGAATAACTATCTCCCGCATCCTGCTTATGCTACTCCTATTAATACATTCCCACATGAAATTCCCTTACATCTTTACAACAGCATCAACAATGCCTATCTAGTTTATGATCCACTCTAACAGCAGGTCCCTACGCGCACTGCTGCTACAGTGAAATATTCCCCATTTTATATCTCTGCATTTGATTTCCTTCAGTCTTGTAGTTAGTATTTATGTTTATTTAACTTCATTTTAATGACTTTAGGCTATTTGGCAAGCATATCCATGTCACTCTGTATTCTAATCCTGTACTTCAAAACGTCTGTAACCCATCCCAGCCTGCCATCAATATGAAATGCTAGAAGGGTAGATTATCCTCCATCATCTGAATCACTGAAAATATTGACAACAACAAGGCCCAGCGCTAGACGCCTGGGTAAATTCCAGAGAAATGCTCTCCCAGCTCAACGGCAAACCATCGGTACGTTACTCGACTGCTTTTCAAGCTGCTCTACACCCAATTCAAGATGATTGTACCCTAATGCATTTTCCTCTACACCACTTGGGAAATGTCATTTGGAATGGTGTCGAAAGCCTTACTAAATTCACTATATGTCACATCTACCACATACTTTTTATTCACTTGGCAGTTCTTATCCTTTTACAGGGATGACACAATTCATACTTGACAAATCCACATGGTATATTTTTATCTCCTTATTATGCTCTATGGGCTTATAAATGGATAGATCCATTCTCCTTTGGGCTACAGGAGTCAGGCTGACTGGTCAACTGTTCTCTCATGCTGCTTCTTCCCTCCTTGTGGTTCATTCTCCAAATACTCACAGGCAATTTTAGTCAGGCACTCCTGAACCAAATGCTTTTGACTTACCTATGGATTTTGTAGCCCTCTTTCCTCCCCTATTTTCACCTGCTCACCTATCTCCTTGATAAAATTAATTGCTTTAATAATAGGGTCACAAATTTCCTTTAGAAGAATGAGACAAAAGACAATAAAAATTTCAGCCTTTTCTCAGCCATCTTGTTCTGTTTTCTTTCCACATTAAGTAATTACCTTTCACTTTGTTTTGCCTTCCACATGTTCCTAATGTATTTATAGTACCTTTTCTTGTTGTCTTCTAGGTGGCTTGCTTGCTGCAAGTTATTCTGTGCCTTAGCTCAGTTTCCTCTCTTTCCAAATTCTCGTGTTGTTCCTTCACGTCTGGCTTTCTAAGTTGCCTTCTGAATCAGTCTGACCTCTGAGAGCTGAACCTTGTGTAACTTGTTGCCTACACTAGAAAATATCAGAAAACCATCATGTCACACAGTTTCCCCCACAGCATGTTACTAGCAGTCTGCTCGGCTGCACGAAGACCTATGACCACAGAAATGCCCCTTTGGTGAACCTGCCCTACCAGACCACACACATACACTGCAGAGATTCAACTCATTTAAAAATCTCGTCCAAAACGTGTGTATTTTTTTCCCTGGTGTGCCCACCTGTGCAATCGCCAAGTCTTCTGTAAGTCAAAAACACGATGAACCAAAGCCACAAGGAAAGCACTAAACGAGCTATCATTTCTGGCTTTCACGTACCATTCTTTATTTCAATAATACAATTTAAAATTATAGTGGTGAACACACATAAATGTCAAGTATAATAGCATTTAGTGGAGAAATAAAACAGAAACGGGCAATCTAATTGTTAGGCTATACACTGAAGTCCTGTCCTACCTTTTTTCTATTCAGCTTATATAGCTGTTGCGAAAGGCTGCCTGTCAATACGGTCGTGTATTATTGTCAACCTATTTGTCCTTTCGATCAAACCAACAGCAATTTAGCCTGATTGCTATGCAGCTGGAGTAATTTGGGCCCTGCTCTCCCAGACGCTTTCGTGGCAGCTGCATTTCCATGGCTTACTGCAGCACACCTGCAGAAGGACTGCAGTCCAACGGCTGCAGTGCTACAAAATACCGTATTTTGACCATATTTATGGCTGAAGTGGAACAGCTTAATTACAAGGGAACTGGGATTAGGCATTCACGGAGAGCTGGGATGCTACCTGATACAAAAGGATGAATGCTGCCACTTCAAATGCGAAGAAATCATTCCGACTGCTTAATGTAGTAGTGGTTTTTACTGTATCTCCCCCATACTACCACACTGCTACCAAACACCACAGCCTGAAACACAAACTGAAATTCAAAACTCCCTCCAAGCATCTGTGTGCTTCACTGCACCTGCATGTATCCAGCAGAGCCAGAGTCAGAAAGTGTTTGATTGCAAGGGGAAATAACGTGCTTGTGAGAAAAAGCACTAATTTACCACCTACCACTTAATGTAAGCTGTCGCCTACGATTGATTTCATAGGTAGGTATTTGCTTTTTAGTTGGGCGCTCAAACAACCCAGTGTGGTCAGTCATGGTGCTGGCATCTTGCAGGGGGAAGGGCATCTCCCCCCTTTAAAACTGCTCCTGAGTTCCATTAGTTTTCAATAAGAAGCAAAATTAACAACATAACCTGGATCTTCATTCACAAGAGGGAGATGGAAACCTATCCATTGAGAAGGGATGTACTGGGGGAGCAGTACAGAGAGGTAGAAGAGGGTTCCTAAAGATTACAAACAACCGCTGGCTTCAAAGGAATAACTCACTAATTGATAATTCATCACTGTGAAATAAAATGCTTTGTTTTCAGTGAACATCCTTGCCCTATGCAAAATGAACGATGAACCTGAAAATGGCTCAAAGGAACAGTTTGTAAAACCTGTGAACACCAAAAATTGGTTAAAGCCACATATCAGCAACACTGCAAGAAATAACAGCCTGACGTCAGTGTTCTTTACGTTGTTTGGCCAATTCACACACCACTATACTTTTAGGACTACTATCCCGTCATGGGGTTTTGTTCTGCCCAGTGATAAACCCTGAATGCAGTAGAGGGAGAATCAGTTCAAGGAGTAAATAGCTGAGTTTGATTTTCCAAGGCAAACAGTCCTAGGTAACAGGTTAAAAAAAAAGAGGGTGACCTGTAATTATTTGATGTAGTGCACACATAATAGACTTTTGAGGCAATTATTAAAGAAAATTCAGCCAACCAGAGTTCATTTCCAATGCAAAGCTCCCCCTCCCCTGAGACTGCAGTCAATTGGGCTACACAGCCCTGAGCACAAACCTCAGGAACAGCATCTCTGGGGACTTCAACCCATTTGATCAATTTAATAGAAAAAGTGATGTGACACCTGTTTGTAATCACAGGGGTTTCCTTATGTAAGTCACTTGCTGCCGTATGACTGGTGTGACCCCACACACCGTTCCAGTTTGTGTGTCACACGGGGGTTACTGCTACTTATTCTCATTAAGGGCCCAACCATTTGAGAGACTTTGCATCTTTGACTCTCAATATATTCCCTGGAATTAGATAATAAATAGTAAAATACTCAGCACTTCTCAGGAGAAATCCTCTGATGCACAAACACATAGCATACCCTTTCTGCTGCCCTGTTTTTCTTCAGTACACAAGACTTGAGAAAGCACAGCTGGAGGCCAGCTTGGTATTAAATCATTTCTCATTCAAAACTGAGTATTTGCAGCGCTAGCCCATTGGACTCTACGTCCTCTGCAACCTCTCCAATTGTAACTGGCTTCTAGAAGGAGGCTAGAAGAGAAAAGGTAGGTTTGGGCTTGGCAAAATGAAAACTACCAAGTAACAAGGGCTTGCTTAAAATAGAAATTACTCCAGAAATGCCTATTCAAGAGCAGCTATTCCAAATAACCCACCACGTGCAGTCTTATAAAGTATAAACCTCAAGATGAGGTTCTTGGACCCACTTTGAAAGTGAAGAGTACCACCTAACCCTACAATAAATAGAAAAAAGAGCTCATTGATTTTAACTCGCCTCTTCCTTTTTATTTTTAAGCTGTAAACAGAATCTGGACTATGCCCTAAGCCCCAGCACGGGTCAGTACCACAATGTGCTGGGCCCGCGTTTAGGCAAAGTTAGACTTACCAGCTACTGTGTCGCATGAGAAAGCTGGAGCTCCAGCGTTGCAGCCACAAGCACACATGCGCCTTGCCAGCTGCCTGGCAGATTCCCAGTATCTTCATATATGCACATAGGATGAACAGCTTGAGAACAACCTACCTGAGAAGCAAAGGGTAGGAAGGCCAACAGCGAGGGCCACTGCTGTGATGAGACCACTGAGACCCAGGAACAGAACTCCAGCCAGGGGCCATTAATATTTGAGCACCTTCTCTTTTATGCCCGTGTGCCTACCCAGGTTACACTGACAAGAGCTTGCTCACGTATTATATTCTTGTACAGCTGTCTGCACCTCGTGGCTGACAGGAGACTAAACTGCTTCTGCCATTTCTTCATTTCACTTCCCAGCAATTTTCTACCTGAGTATGTGGGAATTTAAGAGAGTGACAAACTCATTTTGGGTTTGTGCTTCAAACCTGATCAGCTGGGGGTTTGTTCACATACCACTACTGTCTAAATAGATTTGCCAAAGGCTCAAGTCCAGCAGGTGCTGGATGGAGCTTGGGTAAGTGATGCACTTTTTGATTGACCTGATAAACTGGCAATGTTGAACTGCTATATTTTGTCTAGTTTGCAGGAACTGCCAGAGTTTATAGGAATAATAAAATCGGGCTTTCTGGAGTCTCTGGTTCTACAGGTACCTGATTTTGCACTTGGACTCTTCTTCACGAAATGCCATGTTTCTCTAAACCAAAAGACACCATGATTACAAGCTGATAATTGTAAGGGGGAGAAACAAATTGAGACTAGTTTCCATAACAGAATACAGGAAACACAACTGTATATACACAAGCACTTTCCTTCAATTTGTCCCTTTGAATAGTTCATTTCTCAAGGAGAGGACTCTTCTTCTTCCCAGCACATTTTTGGAAAGCATTAATAATACGGATCAATATTCATAAAGATATTATCTCCAAGTATTTCTACATTTCATATTAGTTTTCCTGCCTGCTACAGATAGATAATTTTCTGTCTGTTTTTTACAGCTCTTTCATCCTTCCTCTTGCCCACTGGCTTGGTCTCTACCTGCAATTCTATCCTGCCTCTATTTCTTTACTGCTTTCATTCCTGAGATATAACCATTAAAACTGAGCTCTCTGTATTTCTTATCATCTTAGAATCACATCGAAAGCAGCAGAAGCTGTAGAAGTTTGTTTCAGAGTTTCAACAGAGCTATTTGGAAATTTTTAGACATCCTTTTTCTGAAAAAATTCTTAATACATTGTCCCCCCCCATTTACACATTGACATACAATGTCCAGTGACATCTGCTCAAGGGAAGGCTTAGGAATAAATGTCTGGTTTAAGCAGAATGAAAAATCTGGCGGCAAGGACAGCCCTCCAGGTCACAGCTTGTCCCTCAGTAGCTATCTGGCCAGAAATCTAATTTTCCATGGTGAACTTCACTGTCCTCTCTGATGGGATGACCCAACCATGCCCAAACAAGAGACGTTGACATTACATAACCTGTGACAACACAAGGCAACTTCTAGAATTTCAGACATAGAAAAACATGCAACTGTAAGATGAGCTCAATGTGATGTACTCTCCAGGAGGCTTCACCTTGTACCTGCTCACGGGTGATGCAATAAACAATGAACATTTCATGGAGAACATGACAGATGAGCTGAGGGTCCCTGTGGACAGGCCTTTGGGTTGATTCTAACACAGAGGTCATGATTTAGTATGTCCTATAACTTAATTGGCTCCAGTTCTCTAGCATTTGACTGTCTCACCATTTGCAACATATTTATTCTCTCTATGATGGAAGGAACTGATATTATCTACTCTTTAAAGACACCGAGAAACTAAAGCATTGACCAACTGCCTGTAAAAATGCTGAAATTGAGCACAAGATTAATCTACTCATAATAGATTTAACTAGTAGTTGCCTAGCCTCCAGGAGGGACCTCTCTTCATTCACACAAAGGAGAGGTATTTGAGCTCTAAGCCCTTTCTTGCAGGAAGGATTCCTGAGCAGACCTTCCTTCAAGGCTTGGCCTTGTTCCCTCTCCTTGTCCATCTGTAACTGGATGCCTTTCCAGCAGGCACCCTGGAAAAGCCTTTAATGTGGACAACTGGTGGAAAGGAAGCAGAAAACTCAGAGAAGACAAGACATGTGAGGGAGTAACGATTTTGTGTAGCTTTGATTTATTGACTAGTTGAGGTTATGTATGTATGGTTATTTAATGCCACTGGCTGGCTGAGCAAACCTGTTACCTAATTCTGAGTGTTTAATGCTGTTGAATAGTCATTATGTTGCTGTAGGCTTAATTAACTGGAAGGTGGTCTATAGGTCTTAATATAGATGGAAACTTTTTTGGTTATTAAGAAGAAAATGTTTTATTATTTGTCCTTTTTTTTTTTTTTTCCATACTGTACTAGTATTGGCTATAAAACACGCCACTGAAATCTTCCTGTCATGGTCTTTTTTGTTAACGGTCTTTTTATTTTCTTATGCTATTCAGAAATATCCCAAGGCAACACCCTAGCCAGGCATACTTAAAAAATGTATTTTTGAATGCATTTATGTCATCAGAACCTTCTATGTTTACATTTAGTTGGTATCTTTCAAGATTTGCACTAAACTGATTTGATGGTGGAGTATCAGTTTAGCCAATAGACACTGCCCAGATGGGTCCTAAGGCATATCTAGTGCAAGCGAGGTGATGAGCTCGATGAGTTGACAACTCCCTTTGATTTCCAATTTTCATGTTTCTGTTTAAGCGTGTGACTCAAACCTATGATATTTCCACAATGACCCATGTCCCTGTGACATTTAAGGGACAGTCACTCAGACTGCAGGTGCTTTGTGATTTATGTCAGAACAAATGGAGCTATTCAATTTATTCTACATCCAGGACTTCATTACATAAATCCTGAACTAATCTCCTCTTTGTCACAAATTAGATCCAGAAATGCCTACCTGGAGAACATTTGGCTTTGCAGCACTGAAAACCACCTACCTGGAAGAAATCTTTTAGCTGCTAAGGTATGTGGAAGGTCCTACAAAACAGCTTAAGGAATCCTTCTCCATCAAAAAGGGATATGCAACACGAGAGCAGAAAGCAAAGGGACCATCGCTGTCTTCCCCAAGGCTGTCCTCTGGAGCAGAGCAGGGATGACAGGACATGCACACCTCAGGCACAGCACCAAGCCTGGCGGTATTCAGGAAGCACTTGGACAAGGCCCTCAAAGACATGGTGTTAATTTGGGGCTGTCCTGTGCAGGGACAGGAGTGGGACTCGATGATCCTTGTGGGTCCCTTCCCACTCAGGACATTCTATGATTCTATGACTCTCCATGAAATTAATCTCTTCACAAGCACCTCTGGACTGGCTCCACACCAGTCCTCAGTGCTGGGCTTTGTTTCAGTGGGTGTCAGTTCAATGTGTGCCTCCTAATTGACTAAGTGAGCACTAAGATCTCATAAAAAGATTTGGGGAAAATACTGCTCCTTTTACACAGCGTCACTTCATTTATTATTATCTATCATTTAGTATTATGTATTTACCATTAGTGCATTTGGTGGCAATTACTTTGCTACTGTAGTCATTTTCTATTACCTGCTTTCAGTGTAAGCCACTCTTAACAGCACAGAAGATGTCAATGAATCTGAATTCTGACCCATAGGAGATTTCTTGGAAAGCACTGAAGTGGTTAATTTATACAGCTCTGGTAAGAATCAAAGTGCTTTACAACAAGAACATCAAATAAACTCTCCGAAATGTAGGTATTTAATTGAGTCTTGCAAATTCTACTTGCCCACTCAGCTGGGACGAGTAATTATTTTTGATGGACGAGTAAAATGTCATTAGTATTTCCATCCTGCTAAAGCTGGAAGATTAGTCTTTGTGGCTGAGCTGATAAATTTCCATGACAGTTTTGTAAGGCTGAATTAATAAATAGATGTAGCTGTACTTTTAAAACTATACACCAAGTCTGGCCTGATATGTACAGCCACAACCCTTACTCGGAGAGGGAGCCTCTTCTATAGGCAACAAGTGTGAATCCTACAGGAACAACTGACACCTACCCAGCTCGAGGTCTTGCTTGGTCTCTGCTGTTTAATAAGGAGCAGACATTGTCTGAAACGCTACATAAGCACCTAATAGCTGAATAACATACCATGAGTACATACTCCAGGACAGTATTTGCTGCATGTCTAAAACTTGTGTTTACCTCGTTCCCATATTAATTGTGATTACCTCAATCACCCCTCCTTAAGCTGCCTGTGTAGTGTATGTTGTCTCCTAAAACGCCTCCCAAATCATTCCTACTCTTTCCCGAGTTCACTGTTAACAGCTCCAGAAACCCAGTACCCAGCTGAATCCCTGCGCTCAGCGGATGCGGATTCAGTCGGGCCACGTGCTGCAGAATCTGTGCAAGGCTGATGGAGGACGCAAAGTCTTTCCTGAGAAGAACAGGCAGGAGAGGTCATTGGCAAGGAGCTGATTGCAGGAGAAAGATTTGAAGATTGCATTAGTCTTCACAAATCTAAGAAAAAAGTCTTTTCAAAGGAAACCTTTGGCTTGAGAAACAGTAATAAGCACCAGTTCCTAGGATTATCCTGAGACTTGAAAAGGAAGGGGTGTCACAGCAGGGACAGCATGAAATAGCTGGGAGAACTGACATCAGGTCTCTGAATTTGATTACAGCAGGTGTACATGCCCTCGCTGAGACACACCCTCCTGCAGCCTCCCACCATGCAGAAGTCTGCTTTGAGCCTCCAACATTCACGTGCATGGAAGAAAGCTTTAAATACATTACACAATCACATCTGCGCCTTGTTCATCAGAGGTCACACCGCAGTCCTTTGCTAAGGCGAAGGTGCGCACTGGAAGATGTTTTTTTGCACAGCAAGGTGGGATGAGGGAGTCAACGCTTCCCCCCACGCTGACTTTCTCATCCCTCCTGCTGATGTACCTACGCCAACAGGTCCACGTGCCTCCTGTAAGGACTCGGTGTATCCCCTGCTGTGGAAAGGTCAGCTAGCTGCATTGGCAAAAAGCTCTTGCTGCATTTTAAGCTGCATCTTGTGCTCAAGGGTCCTTCCAGGAGACCTTTGTGACAAAGCCCTTAGAGTACGGATGCGCTCTAAGATGTCAGAGAAAACAATGTCCCTTCACGCACTCCGTGTTTCTCTGTTCTGTTAATAAGGACTCGGGAAATGGCTGCCAGGTTTCTCATACCCTCATTAACAAGTGGATGTTGTGACATTGTTTAATTGCTCAATAAACCTGCCGTCTGAAAGTAACTGGAGACCCAGGAGGACAAAACATGTGCATCACATTTATCCGATGCACAAAAAAATGGCAAGAAAATCTGCCTAGCAAAAAGCCTGATCAGGATATGATTGAAAAATGCGTGTATTAACTACAGTTTTAAACTGTTTTTACTGACATTAATAGACACAGGAGAGTGTATGTCAGAAAAGATTCTTTGGAAAGTGTTTAAAATATAAATTGTAAAACACTTTATTTAGGGAGAAATTTAACAGCAATTTTTAGCAGCTCCAATTCATGTCTGCAGCAGAATTAAGTAAAATAAAATAAAATAAAATAAACATCCCCTGGCCACTGATAACATGCTGTCTTCCCTTCCTGTAGCCTTATTTCGTTGCAGCTTCTTACCCACTACAATACTATCCCACTAACTTAGAAAGAAGCAGTCTCACGTGGTTACATGTCAGCGTCCTGGCAGATAAAGCACAATATGGGGCACTAATGCTCAAAGGAAGAAATAAGCCTTTCACTTGAAGCCAGAAGGAATTTGGTTTCACGTGTCACTGTAGAGTGATGCTGTGCTACTCCCAAAGCACAGCGGCGCGAACCCAGAAACGGGCACAGCACCATAAGCTTTTTTGGTCTGGGATCACATGGGGCAAAAATTACTACTTTTCCTACTGACTTTCAAAGAGCATTAGGCACCTGAGTACTGCTGTGCTTCTGACAAAGCTCCCTTAAAACACTTCTAAATCATAGCAGGGCATTCTACAGAGTTACAGTATTTATTAACAGCAAGATTTGGTGAGCGATAGTGTTAATGCAACGTACATCAAATACATAGAAAAGGGGACACAGACACACCCTGAAGTTACTGAGTTACTGTTAAAAGAAAAGAAGTTTTCCTGTTTTTTTCTTAACAAGAAATAAATCTGTATTCGCATCACATCACAGACGCAACCTAAACAAGTGTGAACGGTTCCAGGGTTTGAAAGCATATGTACTCTCCCACCTTCACTGCGCTTCCTAAAGCCATTAACTTTCATATTCCTTTCACCTTGTAAGTTCTCCAAACAACCACTCGCACGTCTTTATTCTGACTTACCAAGGTGAAAACTCATTCAACCATACCTGACCTAGGGAATTTATCAGCTGGCAGAAGGCTGCAATTCAAGACATTCTCAGAACATAAGAACCCAGCAATATTTCATCTGACACCTTTTCCAGCAATCTATGCAAAGATATACATTGCTCTTTGGGGTTTTTTGTTTGTGGATTTTTTTTAAATTTTATTGCAACCAGACACAGGAAACTATCGCAGTGGCATCAGTGGCATGAAGAGATACAACCTACTAAATGCACTAGATCCGAATTGTTCTGACAAGATTCAGTGTAATAAATATGTGATGAAAACAACACCTTGTTAACCACCAAAACACATTCCCTGACAAACACCAAGACTGGCTTACGGGCAGCAACCCAGGCTTTGACAAAACACTGAAAAAAGATATCATTAGTTTGCCAGAACCATAAATCTAGCGTGTCCAATTTTCAAACCACTGACAAATTATCTCCACAGAGTGACTAAATTTTTCAGATAGTATAATTTCCCAAGGTCTAGTGGTAAAACTGCAAGAATTTTAAGAAGAACCCCAAAATGCCAGTTTATTTTATGATTTATTATATAACTTGTAACAAAATGATTATCTTCCTGAACAAAATGACTGTATCTCTGATCATGCTGCCAGGAAGAAAATGAGTGCTGTCAACTACTAAATCAAACCAACAGGTTAGAGACCACGTGGAAAAGGAATTTAACATGGCAATGCAGGGCACACATCTCTCCCAGTGACATCCCTGTGAGTGTCTCCACCAGCTTCAGTGGAATTAGGAATAATGCCATTAACCAGCACAAAGAACAATTAAGACAGAAAAGCCAACATGTGACAGACAGTAAGTGGGATAGGAGAGGAATGACACTGAGATTTGCTCAAGGGACTGTCAAGTACCTTGAGGCCAAACCCTCATGGGTCACTGAACAACGAAATGGCCAACAAGAGCCCCATGTAAATTCATGTAGCGTGAAGCACAAAGGAGAAAAAATCCTAAGGTTTACATAGACGGTGATGGGTTTTGAGAAGTTAGCACTCAGGGAGGAGAGCTTGGATTATAATAAATAGACCTATGAAAATGTCAGCTTTGTGATCAGGAGCAGTCAAAGACGCAAACAAAATGCTGAGAATTATTCAGAAAAAAAAATGGAACAAAACAGGAAAAAATTACCACTGTATAAATCTATGGGCCATCTTCATCATGAAGATGGTGTGCAGTTCCCATGCAGCTCCTGGCCCCTAAAAGCATGTAGTAGAAATGGACAACATACAGACAAGGGCAAGAGCGATGACAGAGAGAGAGAGACTGGCTTCCATAGGATACACAGCTATATAAACTCAGACTCTTCAGCCTAGAAGGGGCCAAGATGTCGGGGTCTATATAAATGTGTGGAAAGGAGATGGTGAGCAGAAAATGCGTGTTCATTCTACCCTATACAATAACTACGCAACATCACATAAAGCGGCCTAAAAGGTTACATGGATTCAAAAGGTATTGGACAAATACAAAGAAGAAAAATTCATTTAGGAGTACTAATACAGACAGCTCTGGCTCATGAAATTGCTGCAGGCTGGAAGGATGTTCTTGAAAATATCTGAGAGTATGTTCCTGAATCCTGAGGATCTACAAATTTCAAGATGATTGGATATCTAAACAACCAAACCAGAAAAGATCATGTTGGTTTTACATTATCCTTTTAAATGACATTAGTTATTCAGCCACAGAACAGGAAAAGCACTCTGATCGTAATTTGCAGAGGATCTAGATGCTGAAATGTGTTTTGTACTCAAACAGCAAAGACAAATACACAGGAGACAAGGCTGATCTGCAAACAGCTTGAGAATAGATGAAAGGGCCAAGTTAATTGGATAAATTTATTTTAATTATTCATTGATCCAGCTCTAGCAATACCACAGTACAGCATTCTCTATTTCCTCTTATTTTATTGAGGAAACTCAAACAATCTGACATACTGTCTTCATCATCCAGGAAATGAGTTGTTGGTATGGCTGGTTTTTCCTCATGAAAAAAATGTTTGCTAGCTATATTCTAATGGCTTTAGCCTGCTCCGGATTGTCACAGCAACAGATAATCCAGAACTCCACCAAAGTGATCAAAACACGAACAACATATCAGTGTGCTTCTTAAAATGTCAGTTTGCTCTGTTAAATCACGCTTAAGCTGTAACAACCTCCCTTCTCAGCAGAACGCATTAAGAGTTGTTCATGTCTTGCATTATAACCTTGGTAAATATCACCAGACTTAGAAATCCAAGAATATCAAGCTACCAGCAGCACCCTCCTTTACTTATTTTAATTTAACAATTTTGCTAAATACTGACTCACCAGAAAAATCCTTTGCCTGCTACACAAGGGCTATAGATCTTCTCCTAGAACTGGCTGGGCAGATGACAAGTCTCGATCTCTGATTTTGTTTACTGGAACCCATGGGGAAAACATTTTCTGTTTAGCTCTTCCTCTGCTAGCCAAGCAGTAAAATGGGACCTTTTCCAGCAAAGGAATCATACCACCTACTCCCAAAAGCTTTCTCTGACTTACCCTCTTGTTCATGTGTCCCCCACCTCAACGTAGAACACAGTGAAATATCCTCCTTTTAGTTAAAAGCTGGGAAAGCTGTAAAATAATGATCATCTCTGCAAGCAAATATATCAGTAGGTAATTTTGCAGTAGGGACGGGTGTTATTTGATGATAGAGGACGGTGTCAAGCAATGTAGGATCAATCGCTTGTATCACTTAAAGAATCACAGTTCTTCCAAAATGGACATTTATAAACTCATGTTTTGTTAGTAAGCTGTTCATCTGCAGGAGTTATAGGAATGCCTCTTTGGCACTTAACCCAAAGGAGAGCAACAGCAGCACTCTTCTGTTTATAAGAAACAGTCACGACAGCTCAGGATTCTAGGGACTGAGACTGACTCCACAAGACCTTATCGGTAGCACGTACATAGGTCTTGCTTCTGCATACCTTGTCTATGCCACCACAGAACATCTCTGAAGCGCATAACAAAACCCCTTTTTTTCCCCCAGCACATAGCATGTACTTTCCATAGCAATAAAATCTACAGAAAGACTCGGTTGAAGAAAACCCAGGAGAATTTCCAGTCCCTTCCAGCACAGACAGTTTCCGAACTACCACTGACAGATGTTTGTCTTCTCTGTTCTGAATCGTTCTCTTCACAAAAAAGTACTCCATAAAATCTTTCCAGAAGCCATCTATTATTATGAAGTTTCTCCTAAAATCTAACCAAAATCTCATTGTTGCAAATTAAGATTTCCCAGAAGAAACCTTTATTACAAAAAAGTCTTTACATAGCTAAGACTGTTAAAATTGTTTCTCTCAGTTTTCTATTTCTTTCAATGAAACAAATAGTTTTTCAAACTTTTGTCATGTTTCTCAACCCTTCTGAGTTCATCTGGACTCCTTCCAGTTTCCCTAATTTTCCTCCAAGCATTAGGCCCAATACTCAATTTCAGACTTCTCCAGTACCAAGTAGAGCTGAATAATTACTTCCCATAACTTAAATACAACATATCCGTCAATACGCCCTGGAATATATACACCACTTCTGCATTTGCATGCATTTTGGAGCTATATTTAACTTGTCACTCACTATATGTTTAAGCCACAAAACCCCTTTTCTGCAGAGAGCTGCTTAGCCAATTATTCCCCATTTTGTCCTGGTGTCATATGACTTTCCTTCCTAACTACAATACTTCGCATTTGTTTTTATTGAATTTTATCTTATTGATTTCACACTGTCACTCAAATTCATCATGATCATTTGCAATTCTATGCCTGTCCTCTTCGAGAGTGCTTGCAATTACCAATTTTGCAAGCTTTAATTGTACTTCTTATGCCATTATCAAAAATGCTTACAGAACAAATACGCAGCTATAGCGCACACTCTCTCCTCCTCATATTAAAATAACAGCCTTTGTAAAAAGAGTGGAAGCACGTGGAAATCCATAGTAAGATATAATAATTCTAAGTAAGGTCTTTCTATTGAAAGAAACACATAGAAAATTCCCCAGTTCAGAATTTGACCAATTCAAAGCCACTCTGCCCCAGTACGTCCTTTGTAGGGGTTCTACATTGCTCTTTGCACACTGGCACACCGCTCCCCGGGGAAACAGGCAATTAAACAGGGCACTCTCAGAGTCATAAATTCCAGATTGACACTAACATTAAGCTGGAGTCCTGTTCTGCTTGGTAGCCAAACATCTGCATCAATGCAGATGAAAATGAGCTATCCAGCACAAGAGAATTGCCCATATAGACTGAATTACGAGCTTATATCTAAATCACACAAATAAATCTGCTTAAAGAAGTGGTAGACTCTAACCGATGTGCCTACTTCATTATTTAATGTGGGAATATAACTCCTCACTCTTCTCACGGATACTGTCAGCTATCCATGAAGAAAAATCAAGCTCAATGTACATTTACTTGTCAAAGTAGTTTAGAAACAATGGGCTTTCACTTCAAAGAAGAGTCAGAACACATGACGTGACTTTGCAAAACATTAATCTTCCACTTCAAAATATTTTCATCAAATGAATGTCCTGAACATTTATGCTTAAGCTACTGAGCAGGCTTGAATTCTTCTTCACCTTCTCTAATCAGAGACACAGATCTCCTCATCGGGTTTGAAACACCATTTTGGGCATGAAGTGAATATAATCTACCCATTTAAGGCCCTCTTATGTAGCTGCAGTCCCATAGTATCTGGGAGACTCATGAAGTATTTATCCTCACAACATCCCCAGGAGGTATGGAATGCTATTATCCCCTTTGGACAGTAGAGGACTGAAAGCCCAACAGATGAGTAACTGCTCATCCACACAGTACACCTCAGGGTAGCGAGTCCTTAAGTCTGTGCATCCTGAATCTGCCCAGGAGCCAGCTGAGAAATGGATTTTTGGAGGAACCATCCCTCAAACACAGCGTCCTGCTTTGGCAACCAGGCCTTGCACCACCGCAGCACGCTCCGGCAACATCGGATCCTGCGACTCCCATTCACTGTACTGATTTCTCCTGCACTAACAGGTTTATCTGTCGGTGTAGGATATCGTGTGCTCTCAGCTATTATTTCCTGCACTATCTCTGGATTAGGATCACTGGAAAAGTGCAGCAGGTTCTAATACTGCTAGTGCAGATGTTTTTAGGAGTTATTCAAACTGCACCAAAACTCAGCCCTCATTCCTGATGCGGTCAAAGAGAATAGCTCATTTCAAAATATGCCCATCAGTTTAAAAGCCAGTTCAAATAATTAGCATTTATCTAACATTATTTTCCACCTTGAAAATCTCATTTTGTACAGTTACATCTTAGGCAAACCAGATCAATGCTAATGTACAACTCTTCAAACACTACAGCATCTCTATGGTGGCAAGAGAGAAGTATAACAGGTAACTTCCGCAGCTGTCATTTTTCCTAACAACGAAAATGCTCCCCAGATCAGGTTTGGCCTAAAGGACCTGTAACGTTAGCAAGTCACCTGCTGCACTGCAGCCTTTTGATCAAACTCCGTGGCGTTAACCAGCTTCAAATTTCTGCCCCACGCAGCAATCACTATAAATCATTTTGTCCCGGGGTACCGCTTGCCCAGAAATAAGCTTATCCAGGGCATTAGGGCACGGCCGAAGCAAGAGGGTTAGCAGAGGTGTAAACAGCTAAAGAGTAACCAACACACACACACACACACACACACAAAAAAAAAGAAAAAAAAAGGAATCACATAAGAAGAAAACGTTGCATGTCAATATAAGGTGGAAGGGGCAAATCTGGTCCTGATGTAACCCGTACCGCAATCGCGTCCTCAGTTATCCAGCTCCAACACTACGCAAAACGCAAAGTCGGAGAAGCGGTAACAGTGCCGACAGACCCATCCGAGCAGGGATCGGTAAAACACCCGCTGCACCCAGGCCTGCGCAGCAAGCCTCCAGCCCGCTCCTCTACATCCCCGCTCCCCACAAGACTTCAGAGCTTCTCTGCTCCACATCTTTCCTGCTGAATTCCCTCCCCCCTGGAAGAGAGCTCCCTGCTCACAGCAGCGCCTGCCCCATGAGCAAAACACAAAGGCTTCTGGACACACGGGGAAGTTTTTAACCTTCTCCTGGCAGACACTAAAGCATCTTCAGCATTAGAGGCTGCTCTGAGCCATACCTGATGTGTCTCCAAGAGATCCTATCATCCCTGCTCCTTCACAGGTAGCAAGAGCTTGTAAGGTGGTTGGAGCCTAGGTCTATTGGCTTTAAATATTGTAAGGTGTCACGGTACGCTCAGGGCGCTGAGCACCCACCCCAGCCCGCCTACCTGTTCCACTGGAGCTGCCTCCTCTACAAAGAAGTCTTCCATTGCTGCAGCTGCTCACGTCTGTGCAAGGAACCGGGGCGAGGGGCGGGGATGGGGGTGGAGGGGAATCCTGGAAACTGGCACAACCTAGATACACAGCCTGGCAGAGCAACCAACGTTTAAAAAAATCTTAATTAATTACACAGAATCCAGCAAAATTCTGAACCACTGAGCTGACTCTTGGGTTGTGGTTTGTTTTTTTCTTTTTTTTCCCCCAAGCGCTCATTACTCCGATGAGGCAGAAGGCACTTTCAAAGGCTTTTTGCTCTCTGCAGAGAAGCAAGCAAGGATGGCCGCCATCCTTTGAAGACGACACACCACCAGCAGCTAGCGACATGCCTTGGCATGAAGTTAAAACGAGACCAGAAGACACTTTTTATCAGAAGTGGTACCCCAAACAGGGCAGTTAATTAACCATTCCAGTGCTACAGTGGGGTTTAGAAGAGTTTTTGGAAGTGCAAATGTCCCCTTGGAGCAACGGCAGATGGGCAAAGCAGGACAGAGGCATCCTGCAAGGATATGCTGAGTGGGGACAGGCTTTGCAATGGCTGATGTCACGCTACCAGTTGTGGCCTCACACAGGTCAAGTGACTTTAAAACCCCCCTTCAAAGGGAGGAAATTCCTACCTGGACAACAGCTCAGGCACTGCTTTCTCTTCATCTGCAAAAACACAGCAGGCTGCACCCATGCGGCTGGGATACATCTTCTCCTCCACGGCATTACTGGCAAAATTTCCTACTGATTCACACAGGTCAGGATCAGACCTGCAGGCATGGGTTAAAAAATTCTTTGGGGACTACCAGGTCTTGCTGTAGTAGCTAGAGGTTTTCATATTTCACAAGGAAAGTATTTAAAATAATCTGAACAGTTGTAAAAAGCAACAGAGGATTCCTGAAGTAATAAAAATTGTTCCCCAAAGAGCATGGAATTGGGAAAAAATTATTTATTGAAAAGTAAGTGATGTGGGATGGAGAGTCATATAGCCGATGAAGGGGAAATGCACTTCAGATCTTCACAGAAACAAAATGAGTTGGAATCTTTTTCAGCTTTTCACATCACAGCTTTCATCCTAGCAATCATGTAAGATTATTTCTTCTGCTGTAAGTAGAGAAAATAGACTTTCAAACTTCAAGAAACTCCAATGAACTCTGTAGAAAAATAAAATTACTCAGAAACTTGTTTTTAAAACTACTACAGTACAGTCAGGCACCAAAAAAGAACCCTGTTGGGTTCATTACTAATGAAATGACCTTAAAAATCTACATTTCATTAAATGTGGTATGCACTAAAATGCCACAGGAGAAACAATATATTATTTTCTTTAGTAATATCAAAAGCTGTCATTTTCTGCAACAACCTGGGGCTACAGAAAAGCATATTCCCATGAATGATTAGCATTTGGCATTAAGAAGTATTTTATCAAGAAAGCTGATATAGTTCTAAGTAGCACAACTAGAAGTGTTGGATAATATTAATGAAAGGTTAAGGTGACTGTTGGTCTTGCCTACTGATTTGTCTCTGTGGAGTTAAAATCAGAGCCTTTTCATTGTCAGTGTTTGTTTTAACGCTAATGAAACTAAAATCTTTCATAAAAAATGAAAAATGTACAGGGAAGAAAAACAGATGGAAAGTATCAGCAAGAAAAACAATTACTTGCAACATTCTGACTTGAAAATGGCACTTTTCCCCGCAAATAAATAGCCCAGTTCAGGAAATCACATAAGCAAATTCTTAATTTCAAGGATACAAGCCTTCTGGTGCCACGCTCAGTGCTTCAGAATCTAAGCTGCTCTCTACATTTTAAAGGACAGACTTTACCCCATTTTACTATCTGTGAGAATTTTTGCTGCAAAAACAAAATCTCATCGTCTTTATGGCTTTTTTACCTGTTTGCAATTAATAAATAATTCCTTTCTATTTTTGAATGCTGGGGGCAGAAAAAAAAAAAAAGAACACGGTTTATAGTACATTACCTGCTGGCATTTCTAAAGGACTTGAGCACCGGAAATTACTAGATATCAGTTTCTCTGCAGTAACTATGCACATATCCACTTTTATGACCTGGCACTCAGAGGTAAATGTAAGTTAAGCTGAATTAATCAAGCCTGGACTGATTGAATGACACCTTGAGTAAAAGGGGCACAAGTTAACCCAAGGAGCTGATGGTGGAGTAAGACAGATGTATGTCAAGAATTCTGAAGCAGCTTTCCTGAAGCAATTCCTGTAGTGCAATAGCTGGTTTACATGGCAAAGCTTTCACAAATCAGAGAGATTAATACATTCATCAACTATAAAGGACGTTTATAGTGATTTATTTAGAAATCCTGATGGCTACAGGACTTCTCTGAATTTGAATTCCGTTTGGATTAGAGTGTTTTGCAGACAATTGATTAGTCCTGGTTAAAAAATTTCCCAAGATAAAGTTCATTATAACTACCTCTTGGCAAGTTTTTCAGCTGGCAGGCTACACCTACCTGCCTCATTTTGGAACCCTTTCCTGCCTTCAGTTTCCTTTATTATGCTCTGTTTACCTATTCTTCAAGCAGATCAAAGAGACGCAGTAGGGCCCTGAACTTCCACTTCGACAAACTAAACACTTCAGACTCACCCAGTGAGGCATATTTTTCCTTCCTTATTCAACATCAGAGCTTCTCTGGATCCTCTTCATTGTGTTCAACACTTTTTGAAACATGGACACTAGTCAGTCATGTAATTTTTAACTAAGGATCCCATCACAGTCAGTTAAAGATCTACTGTAATTTCCTTCTTATTCTTGAAGGGTCAAATATATGTGAACATTTTTGGACAGAGTAATGCACAGGGAGCTTGTCCATCACTTGTTATTCCTCAATGACACCAAGTCTCTTTTTCAAAGACATTACTTCCCTCACCCTTCAAATATGACCCATATTTATTGTTGCCATATGTGACTCTCTTCAAATAGAATGGTTTTGTATTCTTTCAGCTTACCAACAGATCCCAGGTGTCCTGGATCTGTCCCATTATATTTAGTATTGACACGAAAAGAACAGTACAGTACCATCAGAAAACCTTGTCTGCCGTTGCTTCATGTATTCTTACGGGTGATTTACACAAGGTTTGAGATGGTGGATCAAGAACCAACCCTTGCAGGACCGAGAAGCATAATTGCTCTGTGACGATTCTCCATGTATAACTATACTATGATACAGTCATTGGCCAGGTGTTAGTCTAACCAGGCTGCACACGTTGAACTAGTGTGCTTGTAAGTTCTTGAGTGCTGGGTGGGGCTGCCGTGCAGAGCCAGGGAACTCCCAGATGTTACGTCCATTTCCCAACTAAGACTGTTCTTGTGAGGAAAAAAGGTTATGCCTGATAAGACCTGATCTTTAGGATGTCATCATCTTTGTCTCTCCTTACCAAAGGCCTAGAAACTCTATCTTCGAATTTATTACAATGATTACAGCTACTAATTTTTAATTTTCTCCCACCATTTAGTATTTTTATATTTGTAAGCCTCTCCCCTCTTTGCATTTTCCTTTTTCTCTAAAACAGGTAGGTTAGAAAAGAAAAATAGTAATTTTCTTCCTACGCTGTGGGTCAGGTCATTTAGCAGAATATTCCTGAGCCGAACGCACAGTGAGAGATCCTCTTGTCAAAATGAGGATGTCTGAAAGTTTCCTGAGCTTCAGTTCCCTGAAGTTCATGGCCTTCAGTAGTTGTTGGGAACTCGGGATTCAAACTGACATGCACAAATCACAGCAAACCTCTGTCAAAGTTGTCAGCTGTTGGCTGGACTCTCTCTTTCGAGATTATGTCATTTTTACTTGATTTCTCTGTGAAACTATAAAGGAATCCAGCCATGCTTGATGAAATTAAACCCTTAGTCAACCTTCAGAGGAACTCAGCCTAATGTTGAGAACTTGAAGCCAGGGGAGTTTGACTTTCCCTTGGCCTTTCTCACAGGTCAACGGATGAGCAACACGTGTGCACCACGCGTTGTCAGACACCTTGATGTGCTTTTAGGAAATAATGGCGGTAGTCTCCTGATTATATGGAACTCAGTTAGGGATACAGGGCCGTGAGAAGATGCTCATAATTTGGAATACTGTTGGCTTTGTACGGTATAGGGAGGAAAGAACCATAACCTTTTCCAGTCCTCTTTTCAACAGTATTTCTCACTTTGCTTCCTTTTCCCAAATATTTGGATGAAAGTTATAATAATTACTTTCTCTTTAAAAAAAAATAAAAATCCTCTGTGATTTACTGATCTTTGTCTTGTAAACAGAGTTTAGGATGGAGGAATATTTTGAAAAATCCGAATAGCACAGCTCAGTTTTATTCCTTCTTTGATACTGTTCTTTTTTATGTCGCTACGGTATGTGTGCGCCATGTGAAAGTGAGGTTGCTATGGAAACTACTCATTATTTTTCAATAGTAGGCTAGCTACTTAAAAAAATCCTACATCTTTTTAATCCCTAGAGAGTCCTAATTTATCCTGTACACAGACTTTCCTTCTTGACAGTTCCTTTAATATTCACTGCACTGCAGTGCACATTAATCTGAACATGTCTAACAAATCCACAACTTACTTCTGAAAACAACTTTCCAGCAAAGTTTGATTCTAAAAAAATATTTCTTCAGCTCGGCTTTTCCCTGCTTACATTTCTCTGGCAGATCGTAGGTACAAACACCAACGCCAAAAGCAGACCTCTGCAGGAGTCTCGCTGCTTAGAGAGCCAGACACGGCAAATAAAAATAAAAATCCTTTATCTATAATAAATGGCAAAAGCTGCAGGAAGGGAGGATGGACCATGGTCCGAGGGGTTAGCCTGGAATTTGGGGTTAATTCCTTCTGGTGCCACAGGCTTCCCCCGCCAGCACAGACAGCGCGCTAGGTCTCTTCTTCCCTTAATTCTCCACCTATAAAAAGGTATTTGGAGCCGTCCTTATTTGACAGACTAAATTTGGCAGTGATTGTCTCAAGCATTAAGAAACCACATCAGTGCAGTTGGTGGGTGGGAGTCATGGGACTTTCCAGAACTCCAGACTGTCACCATGTGGTACATCTTATCGCTTCTCTGCCTAGGCATCATGCTGTCCCTCCCTTGTCTTTTTTTTTAAAGAAGCAAATGAAGTAACAATTAATGATAAAGCAGTTAACGCCTTCCTACCCAAATCCTTAAATATTATTAGGTTAAGTGACAGAATGTTGGTTGAACATCCTAATTTCAGAACATCAGCTGGTGCCTAAAAGAGGCTCCTCAAAAGGACCAGCCACTCCCAGGCAAAATATTCATTCACCTCCAAGGACCTGACTATTCCCACATTTCTTATTATTTATTTGAAGCAGAGCAGTGGCACCTCAGTGGAGCAGCTCTTGTCAGAACAAGAAAACAAACCAAAAGCTACAGTAGCTAATTCTCTCATCCCTTCTGTTTTAGGCATCTCTGAAGCATCTGTAGCACTTCCTTAGATTAGTGCAGATTTAACTGCCTCAACAAATGACAAAACTCATCTAATAATATACATTGAATAGCAACAGGAACTCCAAAATTTAATGAAAGCAGAACTGGGCTAATACAAAAATAAGCTATATGTCAAGTATTTCAAAGATTAACAACATTTTCATGGTTGTCACTGTGACTCCTTTTTTTCCCAGTGACATTTTCCTCTAAAAAACATCACACACATTTCGTATATGTAATCACATATAAACCTGATCAAAATTCAGCCAGAGATGACAGCAGCTAAAGGGAAACTTAAAGCTAGCAGGTCCAGATCTAAGTCTTCCTATATATAATCAGCTTTTCCTTCTGTGAGTTTTAAAAGGAATCAGCTTCTTTATTCACTGCCTATGAGTTCTTGCACTGTGCCTTTTACTCTAATTTTAACAAAGAAGGAAGAACACTGGGCTTTCTTGCGTAGTTCAACAAAATTTCCTATTAGTACACAGCTCACAGGTATTACATATCAATATTAGATACGCAGTATAAATATAAATAGCTCAATAATTTGGCACATGCTGTCTGAAAGGCTTAAAGCCTCAAATGTCTTTATCATTGATTCAGGTAGAAGTCTGCCAACACACTTAACATTCTCCCTAACCTTTTTGTCTGCTACTTATTACCATGCTAGGACAAGAAAGTCCAGAATTTATTCTTGTTCGCTGTAATTGAAACTCCTTCCTGCAAGAGTTTCTGGCTTTTTCCTGACCTTAGCTCAAAAAAAATTCCCCGTGACTCCTGCTGTATTGCAATTTTTACTTTGTTGAACACTGCTACTTTTTTAACATTTCCCAAAAGAGAGAATATGGCCAGCAATAATTTTCAAAAATATATTTCTGAAAATTAGAACACAGTCCCAGAACCTACAAAGCTCATAAATACATCCTAAATAGCTGAAGTGGACCAAAGAGTTAGTGGTATGTTGTAGGTAGAAATACTGAAAGAAGTATAAATTTTTTTCAAGCAGATCTAAGTTACAAAGCCAAAGCTGTAACTGAGAAGAGCTGAATTAAAGGGGAGTGTGGGGGGGGTGTAAGTATTGATGCACCGAGCTCTTCAAAATTCCTCCTTCGGGGTTTCTGTAGCTCTTTCCTGAGCCTTCTCTCAGCAAAAAGAATTTCTACTCAGCAAACCCTGCCCTCTGCTGACTAAATGCCATTAGTGCCATACATACATGCACATTTGGTTTTTTGCCCATCTGTACATAGACGGCAACGGAAAATGCAAGCAAAAATCCATTCAGTGACATGCTCTGGATTTTATTTATTTCCTCTTAAGGTCTTCATCAACAATATTTTTTTACTTCTGTTTCAGAAAAACATTCATGCCACCTCTCCTAAGGAGCACTGTCGATTATGTACGTAAACAATTTGTGTTGTATTCACCCCTCTTCTGCGAAAACAACCACTCTTTCCAGACTGATCACACAGTACTACAAAATTATCTCCAGCCTCATCCTTCTGCCGCTGAAAGAGCAAATGTCAGCCAGTAAGGCTGCTGCAGAAAAGAACATCCTCAGGCCCACCTCTGACCCCACACTTGCGAAGCTCAGACACACATTTCACACGCTGGGCGTTGCTACTTTGAAGTCACCGTGACACCAGGCAATACGGCAAAAAGAAAAATGGAGACAGTAAATGACTGGGATAATCAGAGCCCTAAACTCATCACATCTGTACAATCAGAAATTGAAGCCTTCCACAGACAATGAGAAAACAGCAAAAACCAAACATGTAAAAGATTCTTAGAAAAAGCCTTTCTTCAGACTTTATATTCATTCAACAGCTATTTAAAGCCATTTGCTAAATTATTTTTCCAAGCAGGTATCAGGTCAGCACAAAAATATGTTTCTATCTGAACCATATAAACAGTATACGCCTCCCTCCCATTGTGCAGAAATGTACGTGGTTGCAACATATATACCTTTATGATTGCTATAAACCAAAATCTGAGCATGTGAGCAGCCATCAAAACCTAAACAGCGTTAGAAGGGCAGAGATCAGCAGGTAGCTGGATTTTCACAAAGGTGGCCAGAGTTTACTGATGCACGGGCAACACAGTTGAGAGCTGCCAGGCACATGCACCGCGCTTCTCTTTCAAAACTGAGGCATTACCAGAGTTTTCAGGGTTTGTATTTTTTTTTTCCCCTGCAGAGTGCTAGGCAGCAGCAAGGCCTGGCACCAGGCTTGTCATGCTGAGACACATCTGGACAGGCAGGTAGAAAGGTGGGAGAGAGGCCCATAAATCACAACTTCTTCCCTGGCCAAGGGCTGCACGCCACATCCTGCCGGTCCCAGGCTGGGAGCTGCACTGTGGAGGAAGACTTGGGTGCCAAGATACACAGAAGTTTTGAATACAAGCCCCAGGTGACCCACAGAGCACATAGCCAGGACTGGACGATAGCTGAAAGACTGGAAAGAGCCAGGAAAACTGGTTAACTGCATTTCTATTGCTCTCATTACAGGCGGACCCATTTGCCCCATGGCGCTAACACTGTACTAACAAAGATGGCTTGAGAAGGTATTGAGCTGGCACCGCAGCCAAAGGTGCCCTGCCTTCTCCGTCCTCTGACAGTGGCACAAATGTCTGTGTGGCCACAGGATGACACACAGCGGGGAAGCTAAAAATAACCCCAGCAATGGGAAGAAAGACAAGTTTTACCCTGCCCCACAGCTCCCTGCCCCGATCCCAGCCCAGCACCGGTGCTGGCAGTTAACTCTATTCATTTCCGTTCCCTACCACTGCCATGAGAGACCCAAAAGATAAATACTCTCAACCCTCAACCAGTGTACGGGCTAGGGAGGGAAAGGCGCTACTGCTCAGCAGTGAAAGCTGCCTGCTCGCTCCCCAGGCCTACCACCCAAGTCAGCAAGGCTGTTCCTCTGCCCTCAGAGGACTCGCCGGCAAAGTGGGGTGCCTGCAGAGGCCCCACTCTGCAAGAGTGCTGGAGTCCTCCTCTGCCGCTCTGGGGACGTGCCCTTCTGCACAGCCCGAGCCGAGGAGCGTGCCACGTGCAAGGGCAAGGCCATCTTGCTAATGCGCGGGGCGAGGCGAAGGCGAGCGCAAAAAACAAATAGAGCCGCAAGAACAACAGAGCTCAAAGCACAATCAAGAGAACAATTATCAACCCAAGAGGAGAGACATTTTATGCTCTGCTACTTTCTCTCAGTCACAGGGCTACCGCTAATTAGAACGGATACGATTTTCAGGCAGAGTGTGATTTTCAAGTTGATGGTGTCCTTAAAAATCTTTTTGGGCTTTCATTGCTATTCACGGCACAGCAGTTTGCTCTCACTTACCCTGACTCAGCAAAGCTCTTACATGTGCTTGGTTTTAAGCACATGTTTAAACCGGTATGTTGTGAGAACATGGGTCTTCAGCTGAGCCGAGAGGGTTTTCTGTCATACTTAGAGCTTAATCGTGCCCTTTAGTGCTCTTCTGAATAAGGACCACTGGCAGTAGCTCTCAGAAGAGAACAGATTTTGACCTGCTTGTCAAAGGTTAAGGTATTATGTTAGATTTGCCCAACTCTAAATGGCTGTTTTTCTCATTTCTATCCTGCTCTGGGGATCCCCCACCCACCACAAAAATAGCAGGAATCAATTAGTTTGCCCATCCAGTGGATGGATATTTTTTTGGTGGGAAAATGAAGAGTTGGAAATCAAAGGTTGTTCTTCTACCTCAGCCCCATGAAGAGCGGCTGAAGCTCCTGCCCTGAGCCTGGGGGCCGGTGTGTGCAAGCTGACCTCCAGCAGCTGCACACAGAGCACACATGGGCCAGGTGGGTCTCTGGGGGCGTGGGCACGATTGATGCATGCTTAAGGTAGATGTGGGAACAGACTCAAGTCAATGTGACACAGAAGAGACTCAGATCTTCTATGGAGCTCAAGAGGTGTCATCAATTAACAGGTGCCACAGAACTAGCAAATGCGGGGCACGACTAGCACCTGGAGCAGTGGGAGAAGCCAGAGCACCCTGCCATCTAAGTAGCCATTACTACAAGCTCGGGCAATTGAGTTCAGCACAGTTTTCTACAGAAAGATCACACAGCAGGAGGATAAATCATCTTACTAGCCAGGGATATGGGCTCTGTCACTGTCAAATGCCTTGAGGATGAGGAAACATCACGAGGCAACTCAAAAAACAATGATTTTCTAAAATCTTTAACGTGTGGCAGTAGCCTCCTAACTGTTAGGACCAAAACTGTACAGCAGAAGGGCCAGAACAGCTCATAGCATAGCAGTAGCGTAGGCCCTGAATTTGCAGTCAGAGTACACACAGCATGGCTTCATCAGCTCATGTAACCCGCTACTGTGAACAGCAATGCCGATGCAAAGGAGGGTTTCTGCTGCTTGCGACGATCGTCAAATTGCTGATTTACTGCAGACCTGCTGAATGGCTTGGAGACACAGAGAACACTTCTTTACTGCTGACACTGCTGAGCCCTGTTCTTAGTACTAAAGTACTGGAAAAGGAGGGAGAAAAAAAGAAGAGACAGTTTACTTGCAATTGCCTTGTCTCCAGTTCTGCCACTTGCTTTATATGCTTGGTTTTCTCTCCTCATCTGCTCCTGCCATAAATTTCTGGCTGTGCTTGCAAGGCTTTTTACCTGTACATCAGCGCCCAAGGGATGCAAGCTGTATGCAGGGCTTACCTTCTGTCGCAGGGTCCCCGGAGGGCACAACCAGAGGGTTTGATGGAACACTGTGATCTTCATTTCAGTGACACATCCTGTTCATGCTATTTTAATTGTGGTTTAGTGGCTTTCAGCCAAGGCAAGGAGTGAATTTCGGGGCAGAAGGCAGACAGCTTTTTACTTTCATTCCAGTCTCTGATACCAGACATGGCTTCAAATCACCATATACCTTGAAAAATTACAATGCGCAAGGATGCCAGCCCGGTGGCAAAGGCACTTGGATGAAAAGCAATGACACACATCTATTCACTTCTTTTTTTTTCTGTTCATTGTCCCTTACTCTCTCTTTCTCAGGTTGCCTTCCTTTTCTTTGATCTTACCCTCTTTTCCCAGAAATTTGGAGAACTTCTATAGCAGCTTGAAACTCATGTGAGTTTTACACAATTCTCACCTGGGAGCTAAAAATCAAAGTCAAGTCTGCGTCACACTGCTTTGGAGAGACTGGTGCTTTCTCTCTCCACTCCAGCACGAACTCGCAGCATGAGAGCAGGAGAGACAGCAAAGCTGGGCCTACACACACCTTCTCAGGAAGCGGCACGTTAACTTCACAGTAGTATCATCTGCCCTCCCCATCTCTACTCCCCATGCCACGTATTTCAAATACACTGCTAATGCAATCCAGAGACTTCCAGAAAATCCAGACCTTTGCTGCTCACCCTTACTTGGGGAAATCAGCCAAGTTCTTCACCTCACTGGTAAATAATAATGCACTTCTCACTTAGAATAGTTTGGCAAATTTATTGCATTGTGCCAATGGATTACTCCCGACTGGACACAAGGGCAGTCTCTCTCACTTTGCTACGCAGTGATTTAGACTGCAGAGGGGAGCCTGGTTCCTTGATATACTGAGATGGGATATCAGGGCAACCATTCCACTGTGTCCCCCCAAAAAAAAGGATTATCCCACTGATGTCTCAGAGGGAAAGGAGATAGGGGCTGACTAGGTCCTATGTGGAAACGTAGAACTGATGGCTTCAGTGCAGGGGTAGGGCAAGCAGGGAAGGGGAATGTCAGGGCTCAGGTATGCAGGAACAGCAGTGCTACTATTATTTTCTCCTCTTCTTACAGAAGACCTCTGTTTCTTTCTTTTCCCTTCCCAACAGCAGATAGCTAAGCTGTGAAGCTCATTGCCCTAGGATGCTGTGTGTGCCAGCAGCTTATATGTGTTTGTATGAAAAATCCAGTGACACAACCTTGGGCACGGACACGCCCTCAGCCACAGGCTGCTGGGAGGACACGTCGGGGGAGCTACACAGTCTGCTTACAGGAGTTTAGTATTCTTTCGCTAGACGACTGCTATTGCCAATTGTCAAGGAGATTAAAAAAGAAACTGTTTTGACCTTTGGTGTGATCCAGTAAGCACTCTGCTATGTTTTAGTACTGGAATTTACTCGGTGACTCCAGCTTTCTTTTAGAACCCCAAAGCCTGAAATCATAGAAGCAAATCATAAAAGGACTTAAGGAGACTTAGAACTGTTTACTCTCCTGATTGTCTTCAGCAGATCTCAAATTGTGGAGGCTCGAGCGTGCAGATGCTGGGAATCAGCAGTATTGATGCTGCACATCTTCCGCTTCAGTACTTACCTGATCCATTTCTCCATGATGGTTCGTTGCTCAACTCATGAAGATACTTTCTTCTGCTGCCCTGTGCCAGGAAGAATCTGGGAGGCAGCAGCAATAGAGGAGCTAGGCTATGCATCGCTCGAGATCCTCCTCTCAGCCTATGTGTTTGTGTAACAGAATGGCACATGCGTGTCCTGCCACGTGACACACTACCTGGCCTTGCGATGCAACAGGGATCATGATGTGAATCTTCCCAGTGACTCCACATCCTGTGCGCCTTCACAGCAGCAATACGGAAGCAGGAAAGTAAAGATTTGGCAAAGCTCAGCCACATCTGATGTTCACTCCCATGAGGGAAAGCAAGCTGTGCAGGACTGTTCCAGATGGCAAGACAGACATGCACAGTTGAAGCTGCAAAACAAGCCCTGCTGACCTGCTACTACCAACTGATCAATGTTGAGTCCAATTCTTCCTTGAGGATTTCCATTGACTTAGCTCCTTAAAAGGAAGGAGTTCACTACTTTGTACACTGATCTGGAAACTGGCAGTTGAGAGGAATGGCAGAGTAATGCCAAACCACAGATCATGCGTAATCCCATTAATGGTGTCTAAATACAGCAGCTGCAACCGAGGCTCCACTGAACCAATCCGCCCTGTGGCCCCCTCGGAGTGGTACTTCAAAAATGCCTACAGAGAGAGATTAATGCACACATGGTCAGCTCATTTATTTTAAGCTGAGATCCACAGCTTAGATCACAGGGTCATGCTCGACCCCTGTGGCTGGCCATGAACAATTTATATTCCATGGTCCACAGCCCATCCCAAATCAGCACAAACAGCTCTCGGAGGCATGCAGCAGGGTTTGTCCTGTGAACTGAGGAGTTCATTGAGATTCTAGTTACAAAACAGGCTACTTTAGGGATGCCCATAGTTTGAATAATTTAAAGTCAAACTGGACAAACACAAGAATGTATTAGGGAGAAAAACCTGCTCTGCAAGGATAGGAGATAACCTCCTTTGGTGTCATCTCTCTCCTTATCACTTCAACTGTGTTAAGAACTTAGGTTGGAAAATGTTCTGCCCAGAGGAATAACATTAGGGCCATCCTGTGAAGTGTCTGTTTAAAAAGCAGACCTAAGCACACAGGAAAACCAGCGTTAGCTGCAGTGCTGACGACCTGCAGATGTATTTGGTGAAGCATCAGATCTCTGCAAATCAGCTTCTCCAGCAGCTCTGAATTTCAATTTAACCACACCTGAAGTTATCCAGGTTAGTTTACCATCTACCCTCACACCTTCTCAACTGGAAGAAGAAATTAATCTCTCCCCTCTGTATTGGCAGTGGCTCTGGTCAAATTTTTTTCTGCACATATTCCCAGCCTATTCTCTTAGTCCTTTTGCCACTATTATTGTATTTTTGTCTCTGCTTTTTCTCTCAATAGGCTGCTGTATTTCATCATACACCTATAGTATATTTTGGGCAAGAGAACTGTCTGTTCCCCTCCTTACTCGTTCTTCTCTCCCTTTTTCTTTCTTTTATCCTTGAATTTCATTTGGGGTCTGCACACAGAAGCCATGAATCCATCATTGTGGTGCCCAAGGTGCAGGATTCTAGGCCAGCTCCACAAAGATACTCAAATGCCAAAGCCCTGCAGATCTCCGTTCTCTCACATAACCAGGCTATAATGTTCAAACAAACTATTCTTATTAGTTGTAACATGCTTTATCATTAATTTAAAGAGCAGTACATTCTAAAACTTTATTTTCTGTCAAAACTATGACAACATACAGTACCAGAAGTAAGCCTGTTCATTCAAACTTCAGTAATATTATTCCACAGAATTGCCATTCTGATCAGTCCCATAGACAATAAACAGGCAATTTGCTGATTCCTAAGTGGTAAGAATTCATTTTAATTTAATGGCAAGAGATATGGATCGGGGAGAAATAAATTAAGAAATACAGTATATTTCTTAATATACTTAATACAGACACTGGAGCCCACACTCGCTTTGTTCTAGCAAGTTCAGGTCCCTGGAGCAGTGAAGTACCAGCAGCAAGTTCAGCAAGGTCAGCCATGCAAACACAAACTTGTTATAGCTGGCAGCCGTGAGGGACCCACAGTGGGCTTTGTGCCGCCAGGACTAAACTCCTAACGGCAACCAGTCAAAATAGCCTTTTATCAGACATGGCTACACCTACAGGAGTTGCAGTTCTACCTCCACAGTTGCAGTAATTCCATTGCGAACCTTTGCAGAAGTAAGACAAGAGGGTTTTTGTAAGAATAAATGTCAAAGGTAGGAAAAAAAGTGAAAAAAAGGAAGTGACATTAGCACAGACCCTCATTTATCAAGCACTAGTTTCTTCCCCTACCATATATTTTGAATGATAGAAAGTTTTTCAGCCTCCCAGAAGAGATCAATGCTTAAAATCTGAAGCCAGACAAATTCAGGTGAAAAATGAGGCACACAGTTAAGAGCAAAGTGATTAACGACTGCATGACTTAAACACCTTGATGGATTCTCTGTCACTGGGGCATGCTCAGATCAGACCAAATATTTTTCTCTGATTACGGTCTACCTCAAACGGTTCCTCAGCTCAAAGCAGGCATAATTCGTGGAAGGTCATGACCTGCAGAAGGAAGGTGTCAGTCAGACAACTTCAGAACAATTTAACCTCATGTAACACATTGCAGTTTTGAAGATGCCTTTCAGCCACAACCAGCACCAATACTCCATGCATTGCTGAACCACGTCTGGACAGAATGAAACATGGCTATGGCTCCATCAACATCTGCCGCAGAGCCCCGGCGGCAGCAGGTCCACTTTACTCCAAAGGCAAAGGAAGTGCAGCATTTCCTGAGCAAGCACCTTCCTAGACTAAAAGAGATGGATGGATGGACGTAACCCAAGGACCACATTTGTCCTGTGAGCTACCAAAAGGACCATAACAGATTAGACAATTGCAATGAATTTAACCTTCTAGTAGACAAACATATCTGTACTTAAGTGTACCATATCCTAACTTATTACAGTCCAGTCTAGATTGGCACAATGAATTGCCACGCCAGTAAAGTATCCTTATGAGTTCCGGGTGTAGGAGAAATCTTGCAGATATAATCAGCACAGGGGTATCCGGACATTTGTTCTGAGAAGGTGTAGAAAGAGTATGAGCTGGTTATCTGCGGAGGAGATGAGAGACTCCTACCTGTCTCAGGAAAAAATGAGAAATACAACTCCCAAATTAGTGGCATATTAAGCAATACTTCATCAATAGTTAGGAAGTACGCGATGAGATGGATAGGATAGGGACAGGGATACATAAGTTTTAGGCACTAAAAATTCAAATGAGGATCACAAGTTTAGTTTGAGATTTGAAGCGGCACAGCAGGTAATTCTCACTCACACTGATGAGTCCCTCACTGTATTGTCACAGTGCCACTCACAGATCAAGACTCCACTGGGCAAGGCACAAACAGGCTGTCTCCAAAGGATGGATTGCTGCTTGGGGCTCAGTTGCAAACATGCAAGCTACAGCAAACAATATAATTATGACCTGCCAGCTGACTTACAGTAACTTTCTTCATGAATACTTTTAGCCCATGGCAAATGTAAGGTAATTTGGATTAGTTTTACCTTTAGTGGGCGCTTACTGCCTGGGAGCTGCCACTTAACAGCTCATGTGCCTAAATTCTGTGACTTCTTTACCAGGTAGGTGCAAGCTCATTGCATACATCGGTAAATATGCCAGCACTTTTCCAGTAATGCAGCTAACTCCTGTTCTTTCTGACACAGGAGCTCAGGGTGACTGGGGAATACTGAATATTGTCCGGTGCTTTCAGAGCTACAAGTTCTTTACTGGTTCGGTATCCACACCCAAAACCACGGTTCTAACGCAGCAAAATCTTGTGACTTGAGAATCAGATATACTGAATGCAGTTACGGAAAAGAGTGAATAGATCTTTATTTCTCCAGGTAGTTCAGAACTACTCCTTTTAACATAGGACATAGCGCCAAACACTGCTCTGTTTGATCTTAAATCCATCACTTATTGTTCCTGAACACAGACTACTAAATATTTACAGGCTGCAAAGTGAAATGGAACTTTCCTTCCAGAAAAACTACTCAGCAGCCTCAGGAATCTCACCCTTAAGAAGCTTTCTTCCAAACAGACCACACTTTAAACTTGTTTTCTTATTTGTGGCCAGCTCTATGCAAATCTTCTTCCCAAAAGACATTTATGTCCTTAGAGCACACAGAGGAATAATTTCTTCTGCACTCATTCATAAACCTGCGTTCGTTTCTTTTAATTTTCCTCCTCAAATTTAGTCCCAGGAGACACTCAAGGCACAGGAAAATCACTGTTTTCCAGGTACATGAAGTTTCTTCAGCCTCAGAGAATTTGGAAGCAGATCTTTTGTCATATAAAGCAATAAAAAAAAATTCCTGTGGTGCTACATTTCTCTCTTAGCAGGAGGACTACTGTTTTCCATTAAGCAATGATGAACATTTCTTCCTATCGACTCCTCCAGGAACTGTCTAAAACCCTAAGGATGCTGTGTTTTATTAAAAGTAGGAAAATTCTCCAGGTATGTTACATCAGCTCTAAAGTTCTGCCTAAACTTAACTCAGACATGATAACCCACAGAGCAGGAAGATGAATGGGAGACATTTCAGTTACTCTTTCTCAGGAATAAAAACACTGAAGATACAAAAGGCAAACGTCTCCTGAAATGCTTCAGTAGAAATAAACTGTGTGCAGTAACAACCAGAATAACATAAAATTCCAGAAGAACATGCATGGGAACAAGAAGGATCACGAAAAAATAGCTGTAGTTCATGTTTTTGTGGACGCCGCTTCTTTCAGCTTAGTTCGTTTTGTTCTACCACTGGGCCTCCAGGAATTTCATCCTTCTATATTCCAGGCTAAAGATTTTGCAAATACACTGGGAGAGAACGCTGTCATTCTTTTCTACGTGAGCTGATCCACTTTGCACAGAACACTTAAATTATTACGTAGGTCAGAGAACAATAACAATTCTCTACCATGGGGTCTAACACATTATCTTGGGAAATTGGATACCTGGTTTTAAAGCTTTGCTCCTGGGGACATTTAATTATCCCTACAAGTGGTATGGCTTCTATAAGGCAGATCCATAAAACTTTCTGAAAGATTATTTCACCCATCTGGACAGATTGCTACACCTCCCTTCTCCTTTTTAATTTCGCCTAAATTAAATTTTTATTGCCAAAACTGACCATAAAGTCAGGACAACCTTGCCAGTTTCATGAAAATTAAATGAAAACACAGTTTGGAAGAAAATTGCATTTAATTTGGAAAATAGCTCAGCTAAGTTTACCTAGGTATTCCAGCACAAACCACATCTTCTCTGTTCCAGGCACTGTACAAATACCAACAGAAACCTAAGTAAATTCTACCAAAAATAATTTATTGTTAAAGCATGATACAAAAGACAGACAGATACATACAAAAGGGGAACAGAGAGTGGAAATGTATCAGAGACAGTTGATCTAATTTCCTAATGAGTCGGGTAAAAATTACCCAAATATGCCCTTTGCTACCAGAAAAGAATTCAGCTTCCCCAAATCACTATGTATTTCCAGTGTCCTGACAGCTATGAAACTACAGAGGAAAGATGGGCCTATTTCCCCGCAACAGCTGGTTCTTAGAGAGGATGAGAACAAAACTATTCTCAGTTACTCTGTTAACTTAACAGTCTGTGGTCACACTCTCCTACTTCTAACCCACTGATGAATCACCGGAGACTCTGCTTGCTGTCACGTAGTGCCACCTCTTGTTTTCCTGCTTTCTTTTTTTAAGATTTAGGAGGAAGTGTCATTAACTTAACTGACATAAGAGGAAAGGCTTCAAATCTGAAGGGCTCACACACTTGAAAGTCTGTCTACCCACAGGACCAGCTACTCTATTAAAAGATATTACTTATCCCCACAAGTCTTGCTTTAAAACTAAGTACGGCACAATATCAGGGGGTCTACACAGAACTGACCTAGTCTAATGTAACCTTAACTTAGCCTTCTTGTCTTCAAGCACAGAGGGACTTCCACTACAAAGGCCATTGCCTCATACGGGAATTAGAAAGTCAAAGCAAGCTGTCTGCAGGGCCCATGGTGACATGAGTGGCTCAAAAGAAACACCATGCAGCAAATGAAGCACTGAGCTAGAAAGAAAGAGGAAGGCCAGTTTCATGACTAAGCAAGAGGACTGACACCTTGAAGACACAGATGATTTCCCTGGCTGTCATACAATGAGATTCTGTGATGCTGGACAATGTATGTTAAATGTTTTTAAGCTGAATTCTGCTAAGTGAACATTACAGTATTGGTTCACAAATGTTCACCTCTGGGACTTCTGATGCTATTTGTATAAATGCTGAGGGTGAGCATTGTCACTGAGGTCACAGACTTGTGCTTTGGACTCCCATAAAAATAGTCCCATACATACTTCACAGTATTCTCAATGCATTAGTAATTGTTCTTCAATTCATTATCTATGGAATGGGAATAAACCCCTCCTCACACTCAGCAACTGTCCTGTGAAAACAAATTCACTAGCATTTGAGACATACTCAAATACCATGGCAGAAAATGCTAGAGAAAAGCCCATGAGAAAATTAAACAGCATCTGAAGAGTGCACAGAATAAGGCCTAGGGCCGCACATTAAACAACAGGGGGAAAATGAAATGTTGAAGAGCTTTCCATAAAACCACTGTGAGCATGGGAGGAGTCGTCCTGTGCAAAAAAACCCACAATGACATGCAATCGTTTAATTAAAGACTAACATAAGGCACACAAGGAAACTAGAGTAATGACTACAAGAAAGAGTTGAATGAAGGGATTCACAGGCAACTTTAAGTCCAGCGCTGCTTATATTTTTTGAGCGCCTGACACGGTGATGATTTCTCTGATGTATATTGTAATACCACGCAGAGATAACGAAAGGAACCCTGAACGACCTCTATCAGCGACTAAAAGTTTACAGCCATGTGAGTAATCAGTAGATAAATTAGTTCTGACTAATATGAATGAGCAGCAGCTGAAAGCTGGCACTGCATCAGCACAACACAGTGCTGTGGTACCCTCAGCGCTTCCACAAGGATACCGCAATGGGCCATGTGCATGTAGCCTTGGCGCGAGGGAAGCTCATCCCTTGGGCAGACATGGCCCTGGGGAGGCACCGATTTAGATCAACTGCATGTTTGGTGGCATGTGAAATTCCAGCTCAAATAACCATGAATATCCTGAGTGTTCAACATTTATTAGCACTTCCATGCAGTATAAGCGGTACCGCTTGATCTTTGCTGTCTTGAGAAGGAGAAAAAAAGGCTGGAGTTTTAGTGCTTCACAGTTTGGATGTTTTGTTGGGTGAATCATTTCTGTCGCAATGCCTTTTAGCCCAGGGCTTAGAAAAACCATTAAGAATAGAAAGCACAAGTAAGATTATAGGATATAATAAGAATGCTTCATCTTAACAGCAGTGTAGAAACAATATAAGATGGCTTTTATTGCATAACCCAAACCTTTTGGAAAATCTGCCCAGTATCACACAGGGATTTAAAAGCTTCTGAAAAATTAAATGGCATCCAGAAGCAGAAGCCAGCTGTCTAACTCCTAGTCACACGCTACAGCCATGGTGTTTGCTGACTTACTGTTCACATGCAGCATCCTTCCTCTCCGCTGCTGGGATGAAATAACTGGAGATTACTTTGGCAATTCCGACCACATCAACATACTGACTGTCCTGTGCACCCAAACGACTTCTTCACACTTCTGAGAAGCTGTCATCTGCTTCGTCTGCCTCTAACCACACTGATACAGCATCACCACGTCTCCCTTAGCACCCATTTCAGAAAGCACCACTTCTGCTGTTACCCTCCTGAATGGTCCAAAAAAGGAGAGGGCCCTTCTCCTCTGCCAGTGTTGTAATAATTGTTAAGAAATTTGCTGCCTTACAGTAGTCATGCTACATTAAATATCTTCACACATGCCTCTCATCGTTTGATTTGAAGTGGATGCATTAGTATTCAACAAGTCTGTGCTGTAGGTCAAATTTTTAGAAGTGCTCAGGGCCACACGTAACAAAGGACACAGCTGCTTGCAAGTCAGGCACTGCCATTCCTACTTTGTCAACAATTTGAGCCCACTGTGAGCTTGAAAAATCAGCATATGGGGTAGTGAGGGGAAGAAGTTAACAGGAATTGCCTGGCACGTGTGGTACACCTTCTTGGGCATTTTTTACACCCACCAGCTGCTGAGGATCTGAGCCCTACATCTCAGAGCGTCTGCCACCACCACACAGCCATGCTTTCCTTTAGTTTCCTTTCCAACTCACCCGTCTCACCTGTGTTCAGACAGGACAAGAGAAAGGAGAGCCCTTCCCAGCCTGCAGCAACAGCCAAGAGCTCACCCTGGGAGATGGCGTTTTGAACAAGGCTGAGAACGAAAGCCAGACTAGCTGAATGCTGCAGCTGCTGAAGCATCATGCAGTAAGTGGGCAGTTTCTCCTCCTCCAAGCAGAGTTTCTAAAATAATTGGTGTTTTATAATGGACTCAAACCTTCCAATGCATGTTAAACCCACTCTGAACCCACATAAGGCAATGAGCCATTGAAGGGCACCTGGTGTGTTCCTAGATGAAGGGAACTCTTGCTCTGTTTATTTCTGGTTCACAGAGACTTTGATGGACTTGGGTGCTTCCAGCTGATCAATTCTGTCACACAAACAGCACTGCTTTTGTGGCCTGGGGATCGCTTATATTAACAAAGGGAAATATCCTGTAAGGTTGTTCAAACGCTGAGCTAGTTTTCTCAGTCATTTGGATGTATTGAGCTACTAAATTCTCTTTAGATACACAGATCTGCAATTCACATAATCTGGAGATAATTTGCATTCACATTACACTATAGTGGTCCTATAACAGAAAACAAACCTTCTTCCAAAGGCTTCTCTGCCATAAGCTTTCCTTTGCATTCTGTCTTTGTTACTGAGATAGGCAAAGGTACGGTCTGTGAAGGACTCTGGGGCTCTGTGTAGAAAAGCTAGAGCAAAGCACTTTAGCAAAATAAGAACACAAAATCCTACAACAATAAAGGAAGAAGAACTACTCTGAATTAGATTTGCCTATACAGACCATCTGCAACTAAAAGGCAGGTAGATGCTGCTGCCCTTATAGTGACAGACCTCTTAACATCTTCCCTCTTGAAATGGAAAAGTGTTTGGCCTACAGGGGAGGTAGCTAGACATCCGTAGAGAATTATCACATTCCTGGTGTGCCTGACACAATTTGTTTAAAAGGCAGCAATCCAGGGACTCCTGAATAAACCTGACTGAACAACCTTAAAAATATGTGCAAAGGATGGATTTAGCCCTTTATAATCCATTTTACTGCATTTTTTAAATGAACACTGAGTGTAATAACCTTTACCCCTTCAGGAGATTCTTCCAGAAGATGTTTAGCCTGCATAATTAAAACTGAAGTTCCTATTACTTAGCTGGAGGCAGAGACCTCTTCACTGGCTGCATGCAAAATTTCAGTGGATTTAGTTGTAAAAGGGGACCCTATGGTTTCTCTGCTTCCAAGGGCAGCTATATAATCCAATAGAAATGGAGTTACTGAGATGCATATTAAAGCCAGATATGACTTTTATCTTTGCCCCCTCTTACCAGAATTCTCTTCTAGTACGTCAATCCTCAAGATCTTAGAAATCTTATCATTTCCAGCCTAAACCAATTTATGGCCAGATTACAGCCACTATTCATCTTCCAACAATATTCTTCCTCTAAAAAACTTTACTGTCCCCCAGAGAAGGGCCCGTTGACCTGAATAAATGAGAAGCAGTGGTTATTGAAGCTGACCAATAAAAATGCTGGGAATGCCTCCGTCTGACAATGAAACTTTCTCCTAGACAGACATCCTGAGGATGGACAGACTCTTTATTTCCACCACTGCCAGCAAAGGGAAGAGATCAAGTCATAGAAAAATCTAATCTCTTGCTTTGATAAGAAGACTGATTAGGTATAAAAAGCCTCTTGGCCTCTTAGCAAGCACGTGAATTTACATTTAGGAACTCTGAAGATTTGACTAAAAACAGCAGCCAGATTCCTTCACCCCGTCTTAGAAATTTTGGGTATCCAAACTGATGTTAGGAGGCTCAGTTTCCAGAAATCTGGTTGCCCATTCAACCCTTAACAAGCCTCTGCCTGGCATTCACGAAAACAAATGGAACAGAAAAATAAAGTAGAAATAGTCACATTGTTTTGTCTGTTTGGAAAATCACAGCCAGCCTGTATGAAAAGACGAAGAGCGAGAGAGGAAAGGCAGTCCCTAATGCCCAACATGTATTTTGCAATGAGTCAATCAATCATTCTTCTTCTGTTGTAGAAATGTCTTGAACAGAACAGAACGGTCCTGAAATGGTTCATCACTCACAAACATTTGATGGAAGTGGATTTGGTTTTTGGTTTATGATACGGCATGCTGGAGGAGATGAGTTTTCTAGATGAGATACAGGCCGTACACAGAAAACCAATCTACTTTCTGCTTTCCAGTGCTGTCCAAGACACTGGGTTAAAGAAAAACACAGGCGTGGGCTGCTGCCAAAATCAGCCACACAGATCTCACTTATCACTGCTAGAGACATTGCTCCTCGTACAATTCATCTACACGGCATTGTGGCAAACCGGAAAAACCTTTGTCCCACGCATCACTATCACTGGTCCTTTAAGTTACTTTAAGCATAAAACCTTGCCTTTTATTAGTCTTCCCTGCGATTAATATCTATCTCAGCAATCTGCCATTCAAACAATGCTCACCAAACCCTTCATAAAGGCACCTGAAGCCGCTGATTGAGTTGTCTCACAGAAGCCTTGCTAATAATACACATTTGGAGTGCTTTTCATCATTTTATGAAGTTAGGAAATTCTCATCTATTGAATTCCACTGGACCACAGAAAAATTTTATGGCTCGTCACTGATCAAGATCAGGTGAAAGGAAATGCAGAACAGTGCTTTCAAATTAAATTACAGTTTTTCAGGTTGGACTGGCACAATCTGTCTTTAGCAAAAGAGGAGCCTTTTGTGGAACTTTTAGAGCAAATTCAGTCCTCTGATTCACACTGCTGATCCCTACATTCTGTACTAAATTGAACAGTTAAAAAGCTGACTATGGCATTCTCACATATCTAAATATGAGGATAGGCTGGGAGAACTGGGTCTGTTCAGCCCTGAGAAAAGGAGGCTCAGAGGGGATCTCACCGCCATGTACCAGTTCTTAAGGGGAAGCTACAAAGAAGATGGAGACTCCCTTTTTACACGGAGTCCCATGAAGAGGACAAGGGGGGATGGACACAAGTTGCTCTTGGGGAGATTCCGATTGGACACCAGAGGGAAATTTTTCACAGTGAGGACAGTCACCATTGGAATAATCTCCCCAGGGAAGCAGTTGACTCAGCCACGTTGGACACCTTTAAGGGTCGTCCGGACAGGGTGCTGGGCCATCTTGTTTAGACTCTGCTCTTCCCAGAAAGGATGGATTAGATGATCCCTGAGGTCCCTTCCAACCTGGGATTCTGTGATTCTGTGATCTTTCCAGCCCAACAGCGTTGTGCTATCCCCCAAAAGCCCACTTCCAGAAGAGCTTCGCTTTACAACCATGTTCTTCTTTCTGTCTCTGTTATTTGAGGGATTTCACATGCAGATCTACAGAACGGTATTAAACCAGCTTTAACCTTGCTCTTAACCTTCACCTTCTCTCTCTAGTGCTGTGAGGCACTTCCTTCTAGCTCATCCAAAGAGGAGAGAGCCATTATGGAGCTGTGCAGTTGCTATGAGCATCCTTGTATCTGTGAGAGAAAGACACTGTTCCCTCATGACCCAACGTGAGAGAAAGCTGATTTCCTCTCTTCTCCCCATCCTCTAACATGAAGTTTGCCCAATGCCTGGAAAATAACATCTTATTGAGGAGCTTATAATTTGCTATTGACTGAACTGTAAAAACAAAACAAACAACCACAAAAGTAATCCTTTTAGCCATGTTTACTCATCCTCTGAATTTGCATCCTGGGAATGTGCTAAGTGACCCTTCCTGAACATTCATAGGAAGAGAATTTCAACCCACCCCAAGCTTAAATGCTCACAGACAGCGAATGTTTCAGTGATGCCTTCTGAAAGCTTTCTTACCAGAAACCTGATCCAAGCCCACGCCATGAACTCCGTTGTTGCAAACCCACAAAATAGACCTGGACAAGAATTTCCCAGAATGACTGAATGCAAGAAGAAAGAGGTATAGAACTGTGCTTTTCAGTTACAGATCTCCTAGCTGAGCCGCCACACATAATGCCAAAGGGTCAGGAAAGATGAAGACTGAGCATGAAAAGCCACATAACTGCTAACATGTCACACAGTGTAGGAATGTGGATCACACTGGACGGTGACAGCATGGGAAACTCTCCACTCCCATCTGTAAGTGAAGGCCTGAGGACATAAGGAGGTTCTTCCTGAGACCTCTCCAAACACACGTATCAAACACACTTTCGTACAAACCTGCAATACAAACACTGTTAACCTAGGCTGCAGTTACACCAAAAAGGGATATATTCTGGTGTAAATTGAAATGGAAAGGACAATGTTTTCTAAGTGCCAAAGAATACTTTGAATTTGTTATTCACAATGCAAACATTTCATAAGGATATATTTTTTTTCTGAGATTGCAGCTGTAACACTACATAATTGGTCACTAATTAAGTATTTATAGAATATCTTCCTAAAGACATTACAGAAGAGGAGAGGATGAGAACTATACACAAGGAGATTTTCCATCAGATATTTTATAGAGGTGTGAAATATTTGGTGCATTCTGAAGAGAAAAACCATTGGTAAAAGTTATCATAGAACCAAAATATGGGAGAAATGGTTTCCAACCTCTCCCCTCTGGGGACATCAGAACACTTCAGCAGAGGTGGGATACGGGTGGGAAAGACACTTCAGGAAAAAATTTGAGACAAAAAATCCTCTTCTCCCAGATTAGGGAGAACCTGCCCTCCTGCCCAGAGCTAGTTCCTGGATTAGGCCAATAGGAGGAAGGGGCAAACATGGAATATCCTGCCTTGGCCACAAGAAATATTTTGTCCTAGAGCAAAAAATATTTCAGAAGCAAAATTCGTTGGCCCCCCGGTATCAGAGCTGGCTTCCAGTTCTGTGCATTACAGGTTTCGTCTTTCTTCTTTCCCTTCATTGTCCCTTGTCTGGTTTTCATTATTCTGCTGTTTTCTCTTGCTTTTGGAGTCTGCCTCATTCCTTCCCCCAGTGGCAAATTAAACTGAGGACACTGCTTGAAAATTCACATCCACATCCTCAGCCTCTTAATCAGTGCATCACGGCTGTATCTCCTTTTGGGCAAAGAAGTTGTCTCAGAAAGGTTTTAACACACTAAAGCAGCCAGAATAGCCCAGACATCACACACAAGACAGAGACTCTTTGAAAATAGGAAAAAAAGAAACCTTAGAGACAGCAACCACAAACTACTCCATTCTGCCCATCTTCCTTTCCACATCTGCTTCCTTTTTTTTTTCTCAGTGGCCTTTCCCACCTTCCCAAGTACATGACTTTTAACCCAGACAACCCTTCCATCTATCAAGAGCCTGACATGCATGTTTACACTCCCCCAGGACTAACCTTGTCACTTTACCACATTAGCTCACATTTCCATGTCTGACAACTTGTGGCATGTTTTCCCTCAACCAACCACCACTTTCTTTTATATGACACGTAGCACTTTAGCAGCCAAAGCACAATAGTCTGATAACTGCTCATCCAGCATCATGTATCTTCTTATTATCTGCTACATTATCCTTATCTAATTGCATGCACTTTGGCTCAATCTGACATTTGCAAAACTACAGATGCTTATTAGCTTTTCTTAGCTAAAGGAAAAATGTGCATTATAGTGATTATCAGCTCCTGGCACTGCCAATGAAACATCGTAATGTGAGAGACCTTTAGCCCACCATAAACAAGCACAATCAGGCCTGTTTTGGTTATTAGCAATGCTCCCACAACTGTTGCCACTGACAGAATTAATGACTGCACTGCTAATTATTAATAAGCTCATGTTTCTATGGGTTCTTTTTAGCCCAAACTTTAGGCCAAAAGCAGAAGTGATTTAATTCTGCACCACCACAGCCACAAACAAAGTCACGGCCTTGATTCCTTTATGGTATCCAACAGATGCAGGCCCTGCCCCACAGGGATAACTAACTAGCTGAGGGTCATGCGCAGGTCAGTGGCTGACCCAGGAATGGCAAGACTTCCCTAATGGTCATTCCAATGCTCTACCACAGATCCATGCCACCTCAAACAGAAGGTATAGAAACGTGCCCAGAAATCAGTGAGAATTACCCACTCCTTGAAGAAACCTCTTCCAAGCACACAGAACTCAAACACAGAACATATAAACAAGGCAAGTAGGTTAGATCAGGTTACTGTGACCCTAAACCTTGGCTACATCAGTCTTTATTAATTACTCTTGATCGCAGTGAATCATTGTATGTGTTTTGACAAGCGCTCTCTGTGCTGCAGTTCACAACAGAAGAGAAGCAGCTGCTGCAACAGCACCCACTTTGTTAGAGACACCATTGTGAAGCACTGTAATACCTTTAGTGTTTTCTCCAGGTGCCTCCTCTTGTATCTGGGATTACAAACACCCAAATTACAAAATAAAAAGGTAATATAGAACAGACAGAGGAACTGTATTGATGAAGTGCTTGTGTTCAGTATGCCTAGCAGGAAGGCTAGTAAAAGTGGAAATCTTTGGTTCACTATAAACCATTTATGTCTCTATGGCAACAGAGTTGTTGATTTCTACACCTTCCCTATCAACAATGTAATAGATGTTTGGTCTTTTAAATAACTACCTTTCTTTTCTGGCACCTAAAGGAAATAGGAAAAACAAAACAAAAGAAAAAACATATTTACATAGATTATCCAGAAATGTGAGGAGGGATTTAGCAGTAAATGACAAACAAATAAAGATGGGATTCTACAGTCACATGAAACATAATCCCGTGTGCAATCTGTGCAAATCTCAGAGCTATGTATGCAGTAAACTTACCTTGGGACAATCGGTCTCTTATGCAAGAGGTCAAGCACTATTTAAAGCAGATCCCAACATCCTCTTTCCTCTCTGCTCAGTGCTCCTTGTGTTCCTCTAGAATATGAGATAACCCCACCTGTCCTGAGAGGAGAGCAGGGAGACAGGCAGCGGCTGAAACCTGTGTTTTGCAGTGCCGGAGGGCATGTCACTGTGAAGCGGCTGGAGAGGAGCCATCTGAGGTTTTTGCTGGGGGATACATCTTTAGGCGCCAGGGCAGAGAGAGATAAGGTTGCCAGCAGCCACCTGTTAAGGAGGAAGAACTGACTCATGGCTTCCTGGCAGTGCAAACAAAACTGCGTTTTTCTCCCGTGAGGTTGGACTGGGGAAATGGAGAGAGGAGGAGATGAGCTGTGCGTGCAGCCTCTATTGCTCTTAAGGTACTGGGAGGTCTTGGGAGCAAGTGGAAAGAGCCATTCACCCCAGAGCCACCTCCCATAGCACCCTACCTGCCAGCAGCAGCAGCTGTCACCCAATTCATTTTCTATGACCCTGGCATGAGCATAAATGTCTGGTTTGCTACTGCCAGCAGTTCATACGTTTTCTTTTGCCAACAGCTGGCCTTATAAATACAAGTCTCTTTTAGTCCACTTAGCAAGACACACTACAGACACAAGTTCATCTTCACAGACACAAAGCCTACACGACTGGGCTCTGCAAACCACTGCTTATACCCTTGAGAAGGGACAACAGGCAGTAACAAGCCTCCTGCTGCCCAGATGCTGGACATTATTCTCCCTCTGCCTCTGCCAGAATGGGAGGAAAGCAGCGGCCCAGGGATCCTGCGTGAACCTGCTGCTGGCTCTGCTCACTAAGTGTCTTCAGATCCACGGCTTGGAGAATGCAGCAACATCTGTAATTGCTCAGTCTCCATGAGCTTCATTTCTCCTCTGACCAAAATATCACAGCTACTTTGTTTTACAGAGACTTGGAGCTCATTTTAATCGAAAATAAGGAACACATACCTACTTTTGTCATAAACACTTTAAAATTAATGACTGTGGTATAACTGGAGCTGAGGTTACCAGGCATTTCCCACTGCTGCTTTTCCATTTCACATAGCTCCGTACGTCCAAGATAGCAAGCCTGGGGAGAAATGTGAATGTGCTTTTGAGGTCTGCCTAGAGTGAAATCTACTTGAAACGGTGGGGCAGATGCTATTGACAAATACAGTAAAGAAAAAAAATCTCCCCCCCCCCAGTATATAATGAAAGTATTAAGATACTCATATCCTTCCTTTTGGATATGAGTATCTATGGATACTCATTCCTATGGATATGCCCTTCTCTCAAAGCAAGCTCCAAATCCTTGAACAGCTAGAGGAAGACATCAGACATTTGAAATGTCACATGAAAACTGTCACTAACGAGTGTTACATACAGCAAAGACTTAAATGTGCCAAACTTCACAATTAGTTTTACACCTGTAAGAATATCCTTGGTGATAACCAGAATAATTTCTTATTCTGGTCCTGGGCCACAGGGGCCACAGGGGCCCAGGGCCAGAAACTGCAATAGCTCACGGGGCTGAGCCACAGCAAACCTTCACTGCCAGAGCTGAGACGCACTATGAGACAACGTGCCAACGATTGCCCACCTGCACAGTGAAATTAATAATGTTAAATGCAGCTTTAAAAGGCACAGAGGCAGCAGCTTGTGGAAGAATCTATGTAATAGCAGAGCCCTACTAACAAGCCCCTTGTTTAGAGGAAAATAACACTATGCAAGTGATAAGCAATTAAAATATGCCTAGTGGAAAACTGGTAAGATTTCATCAGCCAAGATTCACAGTATTGGACTTTTCCACATTACCTCACACACTCCATTAGCTTTGCTTAAACTTACTGCTTGTAATGTGGATTAGTATCAGACCCCTCTCTTCCTCTCTCCCTGGCTCCACATTACAAGTTCCTTGAGGCTTAAAAACTGTGTTAATCTTTGCTGTAATCTTTGGGAAGACTTTCAAGTGCTATTTTAACAAAACAAAGTATGAAAGGTCTCTAAATTAAAGTCCTTAAAAGCTTAGGAGTAACCAGAACTCTGAATGTGGGAAATGCACGTTCCCAAACACACTACAGGTAGAAAAGTTGTGGAGGACTTCTGTTTCCACCACACAAAAACCACAGCCCGTTCACCCTTCAAAACACCGTACTGGATTGTACCACCACACTCCCCCTCTGCTCCCTTCTACGCCGCTCTCTGCTGCAAAACGTACATGTGCCCAATGCCCATGTCTTACTCTTTTAGTTGCATATTGGCTGTAAAGACGATGGCAAGCTAGATCATACAGACTAATGCACAGACTCAAAATACGTTTTAACTCAGTTAATTCACCCACACTGAATCTCGTCATTACCAAACACCCGCAATTTAATGAGGGCAGATAACATTTTCAAAGGCGTATGAGTAAGAACCTGATCCAAAATGAGTATTTACGCACCTCACTAGGAAGTAGATTTCAATACATATTTTTGGATTTGACCACAAATCTCTCTTCAGAAAACCCTGATTTTACAAACCTAAATGATTGGTGTGTAGTTTTGAGAATTTACACTGTATCACAACCCAGGATGACTGCAAGAGGCTTTTCGGAAAAGACGGTTTTTTGATTTCCTTTGGGAGAAAAGAGAAAAACATTCCCTTAGAAGAAAGATTTGCTTCTCCCCTCCTTCCCCTGTGCTTGAATATGGGACTATTTAAAACTGTTGTCGAACCATTTTTTTATGAGCTTTGAAATAAAATATTTCTCCTTGACGGTGAAAAAGAGAGTTACAAAACTGTCATGAAGTCAATCGAACCTAGAGAAAGCAATCAGGAATTGAAAACAGCCCTCACGTGTAGCTATGAGTATGTAAACAAATGGCTGGATGGTGCTTTACCACAGAAGCAATGAAACGCCAAGCGCTCTATGGGAACCTGTAATCAAGGCACGCTGCCACCCCTTGGTCACACGATGAAAATGCACGTACATCACGGCAACGTGCTGGGAATCATCCAGCACGTCAGGCAAAAATCCCAATAAAATCAACTTGCAGTTAACGAACTTTAACGGAAGACTTCGCCAGACCATCACAAGCATAAATATATTACCCCAAATTAATGTAAAGGTTTTCATTTCAAGGGACAAAATCTTCTGGCTCCCAAGGAGCCTTTTCAAAGCTGTGATGGACAACCTAGGAGCTGTTTTCTTTCTGGTCTTTTCTGAAACAAAAATATAGAGAGGAATGGAAAGCAGCACATATTCACAGATTTTTTTTTCCTCACCCACTATGTCTTTGAAAGGCCCTTGGAAAACAACACAAGCCGCTCTGACCCTGGGCTCAGTGCCTTCTTTCTGCACTTGAGCTGCTAGCTACTAGCTCAAGAGAAATAACGTGAGCCGAGTACTCTACGTGGGGTATCCCAACTTACGGCACAGTTCACTGCTATTAGAGAGGTGCTTCAGCCCCCTCACACAGTTATTCCTCAATACTTAAAAATACATTCTCTCCGGCAGATTTTTAGTGCATGCATCATCATCATGGCTAGCAAAGACTGCAGAAACAGAGGCTGATTCTAAACCGACAGCAAATATCTCAAGGTGACTTAATTCTAAATTTAGCTATAAAGGAAAGTATAAAAACCATATCACCTCCAGATGAGAGTGTCCGTTATTCAGTAATCACAAAATATATGATGGGCTTCCGTGAAAATAAAATCCATTATTTTTATGAGGTTTATAACTGTTTCTTTTGAAGGAAGTAAGCTGTAAGTTTTATTAATTTCAAAAGGTGAGCTTACAGAACCTCAGTAGGGCCTGACTATTTCTATTGAAAGAACTAGTCCCAGCCCTCTACATCTTAATGGCTGTAGGATAACTGAGTTCAGCACCCAAGAACTCACCAAGAAGAGGCAGAAGAGACTCTTATAGACTTAAACAGTAGTTTCTATCAATAAACACAGCAGTACAGATCCGTAGATAGATTTCTGGTTACAATTCAAATTACTGTATCTAACAGTAATGTTATGAATCCTGCAGTCCTACAAACCCTTCTATAAAATCAAATCACCCACCTCTTTGGGAAAAGACCACACCACTTCTCAAACGCCTGCTGTCTGCAGTTCAGGCCTCAACCTTTCTGAAACACTGCCCTTGACACACATTTCTAGGAGGTAATACCTCTCCCCATCAGACAAATAACGAACTGAAAATTAACGCTTTCAATTACATGCAACAGCAAGTCTGACGTGCTGAATTTTACACTGCTGGCTTTGATTCTCACCTTATCAGACTCATTCTATTAACAAATGATACTTGATTTACTTAATTCTCAACTTATTCAAGCAGGAAACACAGTTTTACTGAAGCATTTCAAAATTATCACTATTTATGTCTGAATGAAAAACTTCTCAAAATGTAAATCACTCCAAATAATCAATTGCAATAGTAAAGTATAATATATGGTCAAATGTAGTTTTCAGCAAACACAGGAAAGGAATATTCAGAATTCAGTTATAGAAAGAATATTCATAGCAATGAAAGCTTTTGTATTTTGAGTCTGGCTGATTTATATGCTTAAGTCTCCCAATAAAGCCAATAGGAGGTTTGGCTAAGTAATGAACCTGTAAGAACGCAGCATACGGCTCTTTATATAGAAAAGTTTTATGATGTTTCAGCAGAGGGTTCAATATTTTTAACACATAACTTATCAAACAAAATTTAATTTAAAAAAGGGCTTCTCTGATCATCATTTTATAGTCAGTGCCTTATAAAATAGATCAATATTCTGTGTTAGAGAAAAGTGCTGAATTCCTTATGCACCTGATTAATGCATTGTTATCATCCCAGTAATTAAAAGGAGCAGGGTTATACACAATCAGCATGATACATCTTACTCAGCACCTCCTGGCAGTTGCCTGCAAAAATTAAACTCATTAATCACTGTGATGCCGAAGAAGAAAAATCTTGGAAAAAAATGAAAAAGCTCTATTTTATTGGAAAAAAAATCTAAAGTCAACATCTAGGAGAAAATCCCTTCCCCAGTACAATATGGAAAGCATTAACCTCATCAACCTAAAAAGGAGAATTATGCTACCAAAATTCTTCATAATCCGCACTAGACTTTACTAAGAGTCTTCACGGATATTTACTCATATCTAAATGAATGTAGTGAAAAAGTAATCCTATAAGAAAGCAAAAATGTCATCAGAATTTTGTATACAGCTGTTGCAATAATTAACGTCATACCAACACTGCCACAGAGCCCCTTGGGAAGTGATTTTCTGGGGTCATTTATACAGGCCCTAGTTTCCTCATTAGTCCTCCCATAAATAACACGATTGTCTCATCAGGCTAAAAATTAACATGCAAAATTTGCAATATTTAACCCAGGTTTTGTTCACAAGTCAGGTCTACTATATACATTTTCGCCTATACCTACCATGACTTGAAACATTGTAAAAACTTGTTAAAATACTAAGTAATGTTGTGACTTGTGCTTTGCCATGCTTTCATATTAGGAAAACAATGTTCTCAAGCCCTTCTCAACGCTGGCTGTAAAGTGAAGCCAGCAGATGTCATATTAAACCACAACTGCCTTTGTTTTAAATTTTATTACAAAGTTACTGCTTTGTCTTTAGTTTCAGATAGGTTTTGTCTAGTGTTTTTCCACCAGTAGTACTTCCAGTGGACAAAATGCTTACTAACAGTACTGGGGCCTTCAAAGACAAGACCCTGTCTTTCCCTCTATTCTGTACAGCACTGAGATCTGTACTGGTGCTTAAAAATATAGTACTGAACGCAGCACGCATTTCAATACCAAAGTCATCGCCAGTGACCTACAATAACAACCTCAGTTCTCTCCTGATTATTGATCACGTGGCAAAGTTAAAAACAGAACAGTCTCATTCTCAGGATTGTTTTGGTATTTCCAAGTGTGGCCAGGCAAAAAAAAAAAAAAAAAAAACAAACCAAAAAAAAAAACAACAAACCAAAACCAACTTTGTTTCTCTATTTTTAAGTTCTGGCTTTCCCTAATAGATCGGTGTTGAAGGACGAAAGACCTTAGACATCGTATACGTGTAAAACAGACATCGGGAGCCTCATTACGTTAGAGCGGGGTTTCCAGTGCCGGCTCAGTAAGCCCTTCCCCAGGCCAAGCAACAGCACATGCTCCCGGCGCCCGGCACACACTGCCCTCCTCGCACCTCTCCCAGCCCTTGCCTCCTGCCTGCCTCGTGTTTCCCTTCGCCCCGCGGGCTTCACACCGCGCTGCGTTCGCTCGTCCCGGGCCAGCCCGCCTGCGGCCCCCGCGGGCGGGAGAGGAATCCCGCCACGGCCGAGGGCAAGAGGCCGCCCCGGCTCGCCTCGGAGCCGCTCCGGGGCGGGCTCGGCACGGCGGGGAGCCCCTCCGGCCCCGGCCCCGGCCCCGGCCCCGGCCCCGGCCCCGGCCCCGGCCCCGGCCCCGGCCCCGGCCCCGGCCCCGGCCCCGGCCCCGGCCCCGGCCCCGGCCCCGGCCGGCTCAGCACGGCGGGCAGCTCCCCCACCTTGCCGTGCCTGCCCTCTGGCTCGGCTGCCCCCGCCGGCAGGCCCCCTTCGTCCTACAACACACGCTTTAAAAGCCATTTCCACTGGCTTTGTCACGACCTTCCGACCCGAACGACCCTCCACCGGAGACCCCCGGCCCAGCCCGCCCAGGCGCTGTCGGACGGGAGCACCCTTGAGCTGCCCGACCCGGCCCACTGAACTTTCTCACACGCGTTGCCCCATTTAAAAATCATTCCCACGAGGTGCCCACGTGCGCTTAAAAGTCACCCCAAATCCCTGTTTCTGGCCGTGCTTTTTCCTCTTAATTGCGGGCGACACCTCGGCAGGCGCCTTCCCCTCTACGGCACAACGATGTCCTCCGCCCACACACAAACCCCGAGGGCATTTAAAATAAGAAAAAGGAGGAAAAAAAAAAAAAGAAAACAATCCCAATTCTGCTTTTAGTAGTTTAATATTATTCTTATTATATTGGAGCCTGCCAGCACAAATCACCCGCACTCGGTAAACGGCGTCCTTTGCTTCCCGGCTCAGCGCTCCTGGTGATCGGAGGAGCGGCTCCAGACATCTGCCGCCTCCAAATCCAGGCAAGCGAAATTAAAACAAATACCGAGGGGAATGTGCGTGAGCCCGCGCCGGCGGCGGCACTCCGCTGGCTCGCAGCGACACCTAGAGCCCAGCCCGGCCGCGGGAAGGGCCCCGCGGCCCCAGCCACGCCGCGGAAGGGGCACGGGTGGGTGCGGGGTGCGGCGCACGGGGACGGGCCCCTGCCGCTGTTGGCCGGGGCCAAGGAGCGGCGGCGCCGGGATCGCTGGCGGTGAGCGGGGTCGCAGGGGAGGGTTAATCCCGGCCGCTGTCCCCGCCGGCCCCCGGGGGCTCTGAGCCTGGCTGCACCTCGGCGAGGTTTAGGCCCATTTGCCCCGTCGCTGGCTAAAGTGCACTTGCGCTACGGACCGCCGGAGTTTTTACGAAGGGGCAGGAAAAGGGACAGGAGGTTAAAAGACGACCCGGGAAGTTTCCCTGCGAACACGACTCTCCCCTCCGAGTTAGGCAGAGCTGCTGTCTCGGCTTGAAGCGGTGCCTTTCCTGGGCAGGCTTTCCTGAACCCTGCCGCAAAGCTAACGCGTCCCACCCGGGCAAGAAGTATTTTTAACAGACACAAACATTATTCCCAACTGCTGCCCTTTGCTTCCCCTTGTGCGTGTGCTTCCACAGAGGCAAAACACCCTCCAATCCCTCTGCAAACCTAACACGACCCGGAGGACGCCAGCGACGGACAGCCACCCGCTTTGAGCCCCGCTTTGTAAATCCCCCCTTCCATCCTTCCGAAAGAACTAGGCGCGATCGAGCCAAGCCAGTTTAACTCCCTCAGGCACAGCAGCGAGCGGCGGCCTGGGCGAGCCCCTCGTCGCGAAGGCAGGAGATCCGCACAAGGCAGATGCACCCCTGGAGTCGCTGCTCTCGGAGGCAGCGGGGGAGCGCAAAGTGCGCAGCCGGAGTTTGCGCCTTCGCCGCGGGGGTCGCCCGGGGGCGGCGGGGGGGGAGTGGGGGTGGTGAGAGAGCCCCAGAACCGGCTGTTCACGGGTTAAAAAGTTTCCCCGCTGCCAGGGTTGGGGGGAGGCTGGCGGGAAGGCTTGGAGGGAGGGACAGGGTGAAGACTTGTGCCCCGGGGAAGTGTTACAGGGTAAAACATGGAAGAAGAATAAAAGAAATAAAAAAAAAAAACACCGGGGGGGGGGGAGCCTTGTCGCCTCGCCTGGAGGGAGGCGGCCGGAGCTTGCACTTGCCGTTTCCGAACGTGCGGAGCCCGCGGCCCCCAGCCCCGCTCCGCGGCAGCGGAGAGCCGCTCAAGGTAACGGGGAGAGGAGCGGGGGCAGCGCGGGGGAGGGCGAGCCCCGGCTCCGCTTAGCTAGGCTCGGCTTGGCGCGGGATCCGTCCCGGACTATCCCCGGCACTTCGGGGAAAGAAGAGGAGCGCAAAAACCCGCCTGGATGAGCGGCCAAACGGCAAGAAATCGCCGCCAGCCAGGAGGGGCACAGAGGCATCCTGCAGGACGGGGGGGCGGAGGGGGGGACACCCAAAACCCAACCCAACGCGAACAGCACCGGCGCTTACATCCTCCTCCTCGCAGTCACTTCGCGGCTGGTACTGGAAGCGGGGCCGGCTGCTTTCCTGTTGCAATGGTCGCGAGGTCTTGCCGGCAGCGCCGTCCTCCTCGCTGCTCTGGGCGCCCAGGAGGTGACTCGCTTCGGGGGGAACGGGGAAAGAGCGGGAGGTGTTGATCTTCCCGCTGAACCGCTGGTACAGTGAAGCCATGAAGTCAATCCGCGGGAAACCAGGGGGAGGGAGGGAAAGAGAGACGCTTCTCCCTCGGTTTCTTTCTCTTTTTTTATTTATTTCTCTCCCTCCTCTCTTCTTTTTTGGCTACAGCATGCTACACGCGGGTGAGGCTCAGTCCCACATCAGTGGAGGGGAGAGCGAGGGATGCTGCTCCCCGGTCCGCTGCACCGGCACCCGGAGAGAAGCGGGGAGATTGAGAGCAGGGAGGGGGGAGTGGGGGGGGGGGGAAGAGAAGATAGATAAATAAATAATAAAACGCAATCGAGCCGTAACACCACAGGCCCCGGGAATGCTGCACCATCCAGTGTTGGGAAGGAAAAAAAAAAAAAAAAAAAACGAAGAAGAAGAAAAAAAAGAGAACCAAAACACTCCACGAAGACGTACCCCCGATAATGGCGCCCGAGTGGATCAGCATTAAATGTGCTTTGGGGGTGTGCGTGTGTGTTTGCAAAAGCAAGAAGGGAAAAAAAAAAAAGGGAAAAAAAAAAAAAGAGGGAGGGGGGCCGGCTCAGGCGCCCGTCAGCGGCTCCCCCGGCAGAGGTGGCGGAGCCGTCGCCGCCGAGGTCGCATACCAACAGTGTGCACCGGCGAGAGGCAGAGTGACAGAGTGTGTGAGACGGGGTGGAAGAGGCTGGGAAGCCTCATTCAAAGCACGTTGCTCTTCTAGGGAGGGAGGGCTCTTCTACAATCATCTTTTTCGGCACCTTCTTTTTCTTCTCTCTTTTTTTTTTTTTTTTTTTTTTTTCCCGGGGAAACAACTTAAAAAAAAGCAACAGACACCTGATCGCCAGCCGTGAAAGAGAGGTGGGGAGGGGAAAGGCGAGGCGGGAGGCGGGACCGGCGGCTGGAGGGGCGCCGGGAGGCCGCCGTGCCCGGGGCGGCTCGGCCCCGGGGCGGGGGCAGGGGACGGGGGGCCGATCCCCCCACGCTGCCCGGCCCTGCCCCAGCCGGCCCGGCCCGGCCCGGCTCTGCCGCCGCCACCGCCCCGTCCTCCTCCTCCTTCCCCCGCCTCCCCACAGCTGGGGGGCGGGGGGAAGGGTTTGCGGGTTTTTGGAGGTTGTTGTCGTCGCTTTTTAAAAGAATCCGGTAAATTGTGTCTCTTACTATTTTTGTATTAATTCATTTTTGCTGCATTAAAACGTGCTTCAGCGCCCCTCTGTGGAAATCCGCCCGAAGTGGCTCCCGGCAGCACCGGCCGGCGATAAACAACGCGGTGCCGGTGCCGGGGGCGGCCGGGCGGGTTGGGCCGGGGTCGGGGCCCGATTCGGACCCGGAGCCCGTTCCCGGAGCCGGTCCCGAGCCGGGAGCGCCCCCGCAGCCCGCCCGCCCCGGCGCCGCCTTGGAGCCGGGCCGCGCTCGTTCGGCCCCGAGAACGGCGGCCGCTAATTACCGCTCCCGGAGGAGGCAGCGGGCGTGGGCTCGGGGAGGCTCCGGCAGAGCTGCAGCGGGTGTCCGGCCGCTCCCAGGACGGCCGCATCGGGACAGAGGGTGACAATCCCTGTTGCTCCGGCATCAGGCTCCGGGGTTTCCATAGCAACAGATGCTTGGGTTTAAAGGCAAGTGCCAGGGTAGCTGTCCCCTCTTCCCCTCCCCGAAATCCTCCTCCTCTCTGACCTCTAAGCTTGCCAGAGATACTGGGATTACCGGGCGTCGTTTTACGGGAAACACAAAGCCTAAACCAGAGTTTGCCCGTTCACATTGAGACTTGCTGCTGAAGAGCTCACAAACTTGCCTATACTTTAGCAAGTGGATTTGATGGGCTGAGATGTTTCTAAATGTGGTCTTACTCAAAGTTTTAGCTGTTAAGAAAATACCATCTTTGATATATGTAATTTCATCAGTCTTAAAAAATCCCCCACCTCAGTATATCATGTATGCAGTATTCTGAAGTGCAGCTCTCCCCCCCCTCCATGATTCCAGCCACTGCCTGATCAAAATCTCTTTACATCTGAATAGTTTCATCCGCTGCTTTTTATTTGTGTCTTCAAAGTCAGGGATGAAAAGTCTTAACATTTAGATGAAAAAGGAACCTTATCTCATCAAGAGAGAAAACAAAAACAAATGCTCTGCCTCCTTCCTGACAGGACTTAAAAGAAGGAATCATTTTGATCTTCACAACTGAGATCCTGACATTTAATTAAAAAGCGAGATGAGCACACAATGCTCTGACGCAAAGGTCTAGCTTCTGAGTCTTAACGACACACATCGGCACAGAGGTAACTTTCCAAGAGCCACCTGGACCCCTTGTAAGTTATGTTTCGGACACAAACTGACTCCGCACTACCAAAAACCCGGGCAGTTAGCTCAGCTAAATTTCATCTTGAACTGCATGAACAGTGGCTCTATGACTATTTGGAATTGGTGACAACTAGCATTAAAAAAAATAAAGGAACGAGAGAATCAGATTAAAAAAAATAATATGTTTTTAACTTCTAAGGAAAACTAGGGCACAAAGGAATAATCAAAGAAAGCCACAAAAAGGCAAGACGAAACCACCAGGCAAAAAAAATAAACAAACCACCAAAGATTAAATGTCTGAATTAAAAAGTCTCAAAGAAAGTACAGAAAAAAAGGAAACATTCCGCCTGAGAGCTCAGTTCAAAACTGAACGAGCCACTAAGGACCAGTTCAGTTCCAAATACATTCAGTTTGTGGTTTTAATTCTTAAGAACCAAGATTTCCCATAATCGAGTTTGTCTAGTCATGCACACACATATTGTGCATGTATGTGTGTACACAAGACATGGAAAAAATATTTTAAAGGAACATAAAATTGCAATGTCAAATACTTCAAGAGCTCAGTGAAAAACAACCAGCCAAATGGTCCTCATCCACCAAAAAATTCCTGATCGTGCAGCTTTGGGCTGTGATTCATTTGCCCTGAAATAAACAATTACAGCTATTTAAAGGCCTTCCTGATTCCAGCTCTTACTCCGTGACAGACCAGGGACAGCAGAAGCAAAGTCACGTCATGCTCTGGGTATCGCGGTGGGTGAAGGAAGACGGTTTGCTCCAGTCGGGAGCAGCAACACACGTTTCTGTAGCCCTGCTACGGCGAGAGTGACCTTGTGCAGAAGGCCTGAGCAGGCAGCCGGAGGCAGAAATATCTTGAATAACCCCCTGCAATAAGACTCACCAGAACCAGTCTGTCGATGCCATTACTGAAAGCAGGAGGATTTTTCTGAGTCACAGGGGACCCAGGTGATTTCATTAGGGACTCTGGAGAGCACTTCTGTGCACAAGCTATCTCAGGATGTAGGTTGTCCCCAACAAGCATGCATTACGGTAGCGCTGCCCGCCTCTCGGCGGGGGATGCAACCCAGCGCTCCCAAGTCACAGCTCAGTGCTGGGACTCCTCTGCTCTCTGCTTGCAATTCCATGGTTAATTTGCTGTTCACCTGTGCATGACTTGGAGCCCAGAGTCCTCTACAATGTCCTGTTTGTATGACCAGATACTGTCATACAGTTTGCACACCAACAGGGCGCGGAAAACAGCGTGGAGCCCAAAAAAGAAACACAGGAATCGCTGAAACATGACAGTAAAATGACAATAAATAAACACTATATCAGTAACTGGGGCTTCATTATAGCAAAAGACCTTTTCAGCCGATGGCAAGATTTGAGGAGAAGAAAGCAACTTGCATTATGAAATATGTTTAAAGAGGCAAAAGATTTTAGAAGCATAAATATAAGATTCACGTCTTTAAACACACACATTGTATGTAAGGAAGAACCTTCCCCTAAATTCTGCAAACAGATCCCAAGATAAAAATCAAGGCATTTCAAAACAAACAGGGTTCTCAAGAGACTCTTAGTTGTATATTTAATTCAGTATCCAAAGTTTTGCAAGGAGGTTTGAGTCCTAACTAGTGACATTTCCATCAAAATAAAGTGTGTTAGCTTAAGATATTTTCCTGCAGCAGCAAAGTAATTATGTTTTACTGACATTTTTAAAGCATACAGATAAAAATGACACTTGGTTTTTCCACGTTGTATAAATAAACAGCATCCCCACATTTCAGCACTATTAATGTAACACTATCAAAAGCGGGTCAAACCCAAGCCCTACTGCCTTTAAAACTGTACATAAAATATTTCTTTTTGGACAAACGTTCTCAAAATTACACTGGCAAAGAAACAACCCAGCCATGATCCTCTTGGATATTTAAAAAAAAATATTACTTGTGTCTGTCAGGGGATTCAAGCGTTGTAATTCACGTTCCATTCTTCTGTTCTGACTAAGCAATTTACGTTTGCTTAAACTTTGAACTTGTCATCTAAATAACACTGAGTTTGTTGGAGACAGAGCTAAGCATGTTTCTAGTTTTCATGTGGCGACAGTTATAAGCAGCTTATTTGTGAAATTTTTTAATAATTTTTCAGTAGTTCAAGTACACTTTTTATTAAATAAAATATTATATTTTCCTTTTCCAACTAACTTTTAAAGAAATTTTAGAATTTTCTCGTTATCTTTTCATATCACTCCAGAAAACCCTAAATTATTATTTGCTCTTAAAATGTCTGTATTTATTAATATCATCCCTCTGACTTTTTATAATAGCAACTCTCCAGGCACTACAGAAACAAAGACACACTATTTTAACTCCTATTACTATTGTTAGCCGAGACAAAAACACCCAACTCTTGAATCTGTAATGGCCTCAGGCTTATGCCACCTATACATCTGCTGTCCGGTGTCATCTAAAAACCCGACCAAACCAAAACAGAACAGAAATTCTCTTTCCAATGTCAAATGCAACAATTCAGCAGTCCCGGAGGGTACACTCGGTCATACATTTTGATCTAATGTGCGTGCTGGGGGAAGCATACAGTTGTGTCAAGATAAGTGACACTAGGGCTGCTGAAGACTGAGGGGTATTATATACTGTGGAATTAGTAGGCTGATCTGTTCACTTTCTTACGGCATTATTTGCGCTAACAGCAACTCAGAGCAAATTTTGTAGAAATACAGCATTGGACAGTGAATGAGCCAGGGACATAGAAAGGCCCAATTTTCTCTGGCAGCACAGATATTATTAAAAAAAAAAATCTTGCAGGCCTTACAATGATTAAAAAAACCCCTCCAAAACCAACCCCAAACAAAAAAACAAGATAGCTTTCCACGCTGAACTAAGAGAAGCATTGGAAAAATTAGCTTTATGGGCACTGCAAGAATAATTCAATCTTCCACAAGTGCTTGAAAGAAGGCTCTTCGTGGGGAAAACACTGATACTAAAGTATGGGGAATGATAGGCAAGATGGCTTTACAGGATACAACATTTTGGGGAAAAAAGGAAGTAGGCTGGAAGAAAAGGCTCTTCATGGGAAGAGATGGACCCAGAGGGAGCAGTGAAGAAAGAAAACCAAAAGCACATAGAAGAGGCAGGGACACAGTGAAGTACCAGGAGGGTTGAGAGAGAAAGGAGATGAAGGCAAGTGAGGTCAAAGAGGCAGAAAAGAAATGGACCAAAGCTGGCAGAGATGGAAAGAACCATCACTCCTGGAGAGCGGGGAGACAGGCTGGAGTGTGACAAGGTTAATTGGAGCCACACAACGGGAGGATTTTCAAAGCCAGGGAGATCAGCTGCTCTGGAGGGTACTTTGGTGCCTGCTGGATAAACGTCCGCTCAGTGGGCAGCACACAGGTGGTTTTATCCACCAAGAATGTTGATACACACCTAGGCCTAATTAAATGAAACGAGTAACACGTAGCTGAGTATCAGCAAGTACTTCCCTGTAGTGCGAGCAGGGCTGTTTCCAGAGGAAATGGGTAAAAGTCCTAATGCTGAGAACGTTTATAAATAGCCTGTACAAGGCACTAGAAAATGTGCTGCAAGGCATAATCCTGCCAACTGGCAAAAGGACAGACCACATGACCAACAAGGTTTTTCCCATCTCTAGTTTTTATGATTTTGCAACTGGTGCAGGGGTGATGAAAGGCACAAAAAAACCACACAGAAGAGCGTGCTCAGGAGCAACGGTCGTGCAAGTTTGCTGCTAGAAAAGGTGACTGCAAAGCCTAAGTAAAAGAAGGTACAGGTGCATGTCTGTCTGTACAGCTGTACACCACACGGAGGTCCTGGCCTATGACTGCACCTAGTATTGCAATACATGCAAATAGGAATTTGTGCTGAAGACTGTCCCTCTTGCCTTAATTAATATTCTGTCCTTGGAAGCTTTATCTAAGAGAAGTTAGGACGAGATCCCAATTCCATATCTTCAAGACAAGCCAGAAAGTTAAGCATTGAAGTTACAGATAAATACATTTTTCTTTGGATGCCAAGAGCTGTTGGCAGCCATGGAAGATGCAGCTAACGTTGCTGAACTGGTCTCCACTACGCATATTCTTTTCTGCTTTGCAACTTGCCAGTATTTGATGCCCAAGTCAGATATGCCATGACAACCAGTCTGCCTGATTAATATGATCTCTCGAGGTTTTCAGTAAGAAAAGGAAATATTTTTTTCTTCAGAAAGGCAAAGTAGGCTGTTGCAGGTCTATTAAAAAAATAATAATTTTGGAAAAGTGTCTACTGGTACTTCAGTCAGCTACTTAAGGTGGACTCTGTCTTAAGGCGAGAGACTACGTTCAGCTCTGTACATGAAGGGGGTGCACAAGGTTCTTGCTCCATCTTAAGTGCTTGACCCACATCTGCACACCCTTAAGTGCCCATGTTGGCTCTCAGAGATCATTGTTAGCACACAGAAGCAGCAAAACCTTGGAGAAATTCTGAATTTCCACTTGCCGAGCACCGCATGCAGAATGTTGGAGAAACAGAAGGGATGTAACTAGTCAGCATTTCAAATGCATGCCACAGATTTTAAGGGGAGCAGACAGACAAAACACTTTCATTGAAAGACTTCTTTATAATACAGAGATTTTCTTTAAACAGATCTGTGACTTCTCAGACTACCCGGCACTAAACTGACAGCTTTCTTGTTGCTTGGAAGAGAACTAAAATCTAGATTTACTAAAAGACCCGGGGGATGTAATGACATAATTCTGGGTTTTAGAACCCCACAGCTGAAGGAAAACCCTAGAGAGAAATATGAATATGCAGAGAAAAAAAGCATATAGAGACAGATGGACATCTCAGAAAGCCTAGCTACCATTAGACTAACAAAATACCCTTCTACTCCTTTGTTCTCATTCTGGCCCTGTCAGACTTACATTTCTTCCTCCAGTTTGGCACAGCTTCAGCATGTCCAAATATTCTTCTCTTGCAGCCCTTTACAAAGAAAGGAGCAATGATGGAGGTTTGTAAAAAAACCCACCCTGTGAGAGAGCATGTTGGATATTCTCTAGGAATAAATACTGGATCAGGGAAACCAGTCCAGTTTCTGTCTCCCATCAGGAGTACAGACAGATGAGGAGCTGTCTTGAGATGTCTTCTCAGGGCAGTTATGAATGTACAGAACAGCCACTGTAGGTGCTTCAGAAAGTTTTCAGGCTGAACAGAAAAGCATCTCATGAGTTCAGTCATCTAGAACTAAGTGGTCCATAAGCAGGGACTTTATGGAACGCAGTTCTAGATTAGCTGTCTGAAGTCCCCTAAATCACCTAAAAGTAATTCCTTTTTGGATTTGGCACTAATTACAATTGGTGGATGATTGTGCTACTTCACTATTAGTGCTGGTGCATGTTCTTCCCTCCTATTTGTTTTTATAAGTTGATTAGAAAAAAAGCTTACCAGTTCACTTATAGTTTTCTAAGTACAAATTACCCCATTCATCCAATTCACCTGTCTTGGTAACATAAAATCTAAAACAACTGAAGCTCTCAAAGGCTATTTTAAAGGTTTGTTAATCCTTTTGGTCAACTGCCATTATGTAACAGCAAATATATGGGATTATAAACGGCTGTCCAAACAGCGTATTCATTTTTCAAGAGGTGGGAGACACAAGGACAAGAATGGAATACTGATAGGAGATAAATAAATTATGTCCTTACCGATTTAACAGAGGTTTATGAGCACAGTTATTTAGGATCCACAAACAAGCCACTCAAAGAGAGATTTTCATTTTCAATACCTCTTAGGATTTAACTCATCAACCTATGTGCTTCCTTTTAACCTTACTGCAATCTTTCAAACTATATCAAACAGAGGCACTCAGGTCGGCTTCGCAAAGGTATTTAGGAACATGAGGTACTGGAATACACACTGGAATTATCAAAATCAAATCGGTGATGGCGTAATCAATATAAGTTGCTGCCTTGGAAAATTCCAGTGGATATTCACATGCATCTTTACATATTCACTGTATGTACCTAAATTTAGGGGCATTTGATTTCTAGCTGCTATTTAAGCCAATATAGATCTTATTGGCTTGCTAAGTAATATCTTTAAAAAATAAATAACCCCAAAGCTTTGTGAAACAAGACATGCATATGTTTACTCCCTCTTGACTTGGAGGTAGATCTATATGTATATTTATTTGGATATGCCAAGGAATCATAAAAGCATGCCAAGTGAACCAAACTAAAATTGTGAAAACTAACTTTAGAGATGTTTAATAATTTCACTGCCAAGACAAAAGCAATCCGGGACTCTGCTTCATTGTGATCTGAATATGACTGTGAAAGGCAATCCCATAAAATTTTGACTGCAGCTGATAATTTCAAACATCCAACAGAAGTCCGATTTTCTGTTCCACAGGAAAATATCTAATTCCCTCAAAGTTACGCAAGCACACAGCAGCATTCAGATCCTCTTGTTCCTCTCCACAAAGCAGGCAAGCAGCAACTAGGCAGCTAAAAATGTCACAACAGGGCTCCAAGAAACAACCTTTGAGTCCATCACAGTTTCTGCCACAATGACATCAACACGGCTTCAGCAACACAGCCAGAGCTGCATTTTGAAAAAGCACCGACACTGAAAGCAATTGTTGAAAAAATGAAGCCACCATGACTTAAGGCAGTAACAACTTCTGATGAAACCCCACTTGCTACACTAGTTGATGCCTTCCCTCCAGGAACACTAGCAGCAATGAGCAGAGAGAAACAGCACCACCATTTATCTGGAATTTAAGGTTCTTGAAAATAATCAAATTGTTTCTCAACACTACATCTTCAATGATTTTATATAAATAACTGCCCTAAAACCTTCTTCAATTTCAGGAGACTGAGCAAATTTTACCATATTTTTCTGTGGAATTTGTTTATTCTAGCCATTATTTACCAATTTAAGTAGGTCTTTGCCTCTGCAGTAACTCAGTAAAACAGAAACCATTACTGATTCTGGGGATAATAAATTTATTGAAAGTATCCTTTACTGAGAAAAGAGTACCCCCGTTCAAAGGAACATATCCTTGCACTGGTATTGCTTGGTATTTTTGGAAGTGGATGACACCTCAAAACCTGTTTGCATGGCCTAGTTTTGTCATCTAGAAACATACAGGTCTTTCAAAATAAAGCACGTGTGGTACTGGCATTTGCAGCATATTATGACAAATGCAGGCAACAACTTGTCAGAGGTGGAAACATTTGTTAGATAACAGAGACAACATAACCAGAAAGTGGGACAGTCACCCTAAAAAGGGGCAATACTGTGTTGTGGCTAGAACTTGAGGTGTCACATTGGACTTACAAGAATTTAGATGACCTGGGATATTTCCACCAAAGGCACCTTCTGCATTTTGTGGCTCTCAGAGCTTTCTTTGTATTAAAAAGGAAAGAAAGCACTTGCAAGGGGCTTAAATCTTTGGAGTTTGGAATTTTATTACTTTCAGAACACTCACCAAGGCCTACTTCTAAATAAATACACTGGCAGTGATTTAATCTTTGGCCTACCTTTTCCAGGGAGCTGCAGAGACCCACTGCTTTATCTGTAATGTACCTGTGTGTTGAGTTTATGATCCAGGGCTGAGGGGCTCCCTGTTCTCGTGGCTGACTTTTGACTGGATTCTCACACTGAGCTGCAGCCCCGCCCCCCACCATGGGCAATTCTCTAGCCAGGCCACCTAGTTTAAGAGGCAGCAGCAGCTGCACGTCCTGCCACCTTGCAAGCCCCACATGTGCCCCAAAATATTTTAAATTAGGTTTGTGGGTCAGCTGCAGTGTGGGCTGCTGGCGTATCCCAGCTTAGTACTGCAGCCATGGTGGGAGAGGTCTGATCGCACCTTTCTGCTTATTTTATGAGCAGCCTAAGGCAAGTTTACAAAGTAATCTCTCTCCCTCTCTTCTGTGTTACCAGTAGTGCCTTTCTATAGAAAAAATAAAAAAGATACTGATATGTTCACAGTGTGATTTCTAAGCTGACAGCAGGCCTTTAAAATGAGAGCACAGACATTCTATTACATATGCTCCATCACACATAATTTCTGTCTATTATCTAGTTCATATTAGAAAATAGTTGTAATTTCTTTATCAGATCCCTTTGGAAACTCACTGCTGTTGGACCCTGCCCTCTACTGACATGCTTCTCTTGTGAACACAATGCAGCCTGTTATATACATGACAACCTAGATGGCACACTAATTTAAATGAGATGAGTCTTTTATGGAAAGAGAGGGGAAAAAAAATAGAATGACGTGAGGACAAAGCCTAAAATGCTAGTGATTTCTATTTCCTATGTCAAATAACTGGGAGAGAGGGCAAAAGGAAAAAAGAATTCTATTTTTCTAATTATTAATTAATTCTTAATAATATCTAGGGATAATTCACTGGGATCAATTTTATAAATAAGAGTCTGGATCTCCTTCTACCTTTCAGAAATAAAACTGTTTTGTTTATAGTGCTTGTCAAGCCTGTTCTCTGAGTTTGATACAGAAAACAAGCCAGACCTGGTAGAAGTTGCAGCGGTAAACAAGCTGTGCCATTCTGCTAACCTGCAGCATTAGCACATATGGCACACAGCAGTGCCGGTGGTGTGGCAGCACTTCCACTCCCACCAGTCTGTGCCCTCTGCCCAGCACACGCTGTTGGAAGTGACATGGGAGGAAGCATTTGATATCTGTTTTCACTTAAGGCCCTTAAAATGGAGACAACATCCACTAAGACTTAGAGTAAACTTCTGAAATAAAACTCCTTGTTGGTGTTTTACAGATGAGACCATCGGAGCGAAGTGATTTGCTCATGCAAGTCTGTACTGGGGGAAAAAGAGTGCACAGGCTTCATCCTACGGCCATTGATTCTACAGGGTAACAACTCTCTTCACCTTGAGTACTGAGAAAGTTCAGCAGAATTAGCAGGAGGTGGAGCATCAGGAGAGATGCCACTTGCTAACTTTGGGAGCAAGGGGCCCCAAACCAGGGCCATTCACCTGGTCTGGCACACAGCTGCTTGCCTCAGACAGGCAGCTAACGGGAGAAAAAGCTGAAGAGTCAGAGGACTACACCACAAAGATAGTAAAACATCCCTGAGAAATAGCATTCTTCCCAGGTCATTACTATAGATGTCACTGGTGTGTGTGTGCGTGCTCAAGCAATCTGTGTAGTTCGCAGTTGTGTTTCTTATGCTACGGTTGTTCTACATTTGCAACCGCAGCCCTGAGAAAAAAACTAATGTGCTGGTTTCTCTTTCTGTAGCATCCTCGGGTTATTCACTCCAGCACAACTGACAGAAAAAACAGAGTTACTGCGGGCACAGAGAATGCTTTACGCCCTCCATAAAATCATTTGATAATCCAAGGAAAACTTTCTCGAGTCCGTTGTTCAGATTCCAATGAAATTAATTGTATTCGGTGGGAGCTTCACCTGGCTAAGGGTTGCAGGGTCTGACAATATCTGGGCAGGTCAACCCAAAGCATTAAACCGATTCATAATCCTAGAAATAAATATTTGGAGAAAACCCTCTAAATACAGATCAGCATCACCACTTGAGGGTGCTGCAGTAGTTCTTAAATATTAACTCAAAGATGTGCTACCAGGCAGGTACTGTACACAGAGCTACGCGGCAATAACTCACCTAATTACTTCCATGGAGGCACTCAGAACATTTGGAGCTAAATTTGCACAAAATACAGCTGAACAGGAGATCTTCTTCTGAAACAGAGGTTTAAATCCTAAAACCTTCCTAGCTAACTAAGGTGATACAATAGGATTCTCCTTAAAAATAGCTGGAAAAAGGAAAAATTAAGTAGAACAAAAGCGGACTCTCAATTATGCAAGCACAGGAGTTTCCAACTTCAAAAAATTCATGACAAATATAAATTCTCAACCCTGCACACACATTTCCTCTGACTGTAGTACAAGCGAATGTTTCCCAAGCATATCAAATTGATTTTGCTATAAACTATTACAGGATTATAGTCCATTTGAATAGTCTTCACTACAGGAAACACACAAAACTAGTCTCTGTGGGAAATATATTGAATAGTCAGTAAAGCACAGAGCAATACCAAAATACAATAGAAAATGGTTCAGAAAAGCCACAGCAACCTAAATGCAGAGTCTGAGTCAGGCATTATGTAGGATTCTCCTATTTTGTAGAATCTCCCTTTTATCATAAAAGACATTATTTGTTTATGAGGATATAAAAAACATGAAAAAAAGAGCAGACAATAATGAAGTTAAAAGAAACTTATAAAACCATTATACATGTGAAAGCATAGTGACTGCACATAAAATGAGCTCTGGTTTGGTAAGCCTGTCTAATTCTGGTTCTTTTATCTGACTCTTACCAGACACTCAAGAGAGCTGGTCAGGAACTATTTGATGATACCCTTGGAAAATGCTGATACAAAACTGCTGGTGGAAAAAGGTCTATTTTAAAACAAAATTCCCAGTTCAAAGATGTTTGTGGAGGGGGATTTATTGCTTAAGGTTAGAAGATATAAATGGACCACTTTCAGACTGAAAATAATGGAAATTTATTTCCAAAAATTAAGTGATTTTGAAATCCTGATGAAGAATGAAAAAAACAGAAAGTCTGAAATGAAAATAAAGCATTTCAGTAGACCCAAACTAATTTTATTCTTTGGCTTGCTGCAGAGCAGACATTTCCAGGACTGATTACCCATCCCAATTCAGAGCAGCAAAGTTTTTGAAGCCTTGAAACCTGAGTCCTTAATTCTAATCTCTTTGCTGGGTGCCCACTAGGACATGGTAGGTTGAAAGACTTTCTGAAACGATTTCAAAAGATTATGATTACCTGGACCTTGGTCTTGTAGTCAAAGTACTGCAATAGGCTAGAAGAGTAAGACTGCCCTGGTGCAAGGGTGAATATAACCTACGAACAGGTAAGTACTCGGAATACTCCTTTGCAATGCGAGGTGCAGAGTCTCAGCCTCCTTCCATGTCCTCTCCCTTAGGTTCAAGGTTCAGCAACTTGCTGCTGCTGCTATCCACAACATGCATTTCCCAGGGCGGTACTCACATGGATAAAGAACTGACCCAATTTTAAGAGACAATTGATTTAACCCCAGTGAACATCTTTACGCAGTACATTCGCACAGCTCAACAAATGCTTGCACCTCGCTTTCCCAGCAAAGGAAGACCAAGGGAAAGCAATGAGGTGAGGGTGAATGTATCAAGGAGAGGTGTGCATGAGCCAGAAATTCATTCTGCATATGATATGATTAGCTACACAGTTCTTCTTTGGCCTTAGCACTCTAATAGACTGGAGTCATTTGGCCCCTACACTGCAGTACTCAGCATCAGAAAAAGAGAGCAAAAGACACTGTAGATGCTTTACAGAGACAGGACTAATCCCTGAGCCTATGAAGCAAGACATTGTTTTATTAGGGCATCTGAAATTAGGGCCAATATGTCAATATTCCCTTTCTTTATAAAAAGTGTGTTAGAAATAGGCAGACAATCTGGACATTATGTGGGTTTTTCTACAGCCTATTCATTTCTACATCGCATTGTTCAACTAGGTATTTTTAAATTTTCATTACTTTGCAGACAGTGCCCTGATTATTCCTCTGAGAAAGGTAATCTTTTAAATACCTTTATAAATGCCTTTACACACGATTAACATTAGTGCAAAACCTACCCATTTCCCTATATCAAGGTCACAAATACCAGATGAACACTTCCAATGAGCAAAATAATAGTTATGTATAATTTTTACAAGTTAGACAACTGCTGTGAAGACTTTTTTAAAAGATAAAAATAGCAGAAGAAGGCAGAATACCATCTTGGCCTCATTTAAAACATGAGTCCATTTCACACAGGTTTATGTGGAGCTCCAGCTCAGCCTACACATATAGCAAGAGTCAGCAAACAGGCCACAGCCAAGTGATTTGGCTGTCAGATGCACAGACAGGAACTCCTGATTACTGCCTTGTATCCCTACTATGTGGGAAATTATGCTCCCAGCAAAGTGATGCATTTACCTCCTATTAACTTCAGTCAGACCAGGATTAAATTTTGGGCAAGCTTCTCTGATTCTGTTTAAGTTATCCCAGGAATAAAATGCATGTATAATAACCGCCACCTACCCCAGAGGGGGCTGCGAAGATTAATGGTAGGAAAGCACCTGGATGCCAAGGACAGACATTTGTCCTAGTTACATCCACATATGAAAAATGATCAGAGTCTTTTGTCTCTCAGAAAATGGTCACCGTTACTTTAAAATATCTATTCAAGCTAAGAGTTGTGAACTCAAAGACCAGAAGAACTGAAATTATTAGCAAGTAACATGTAACACTGTAAATGTATTTCACTGGGAAAAGGTCAGCGTTAGAGATGTGAGACAGCCTTTTACATTAGAATAACTCATATTGCCTTCTCTTCATTAGTCATGTATTTCCATAACTCTGTGCTTTCTTTCAGTCATCTTATTTAACAAAAAGGATTTACGTTTTGTGGAAAACAGCAGTACGGAAAAGGCATATTTATGAAGTTTGCCATTGCAAAATCTTTTGTATTAGATAAGTGTTAGCAGCACTTAATTTTTTCAGTAAATAATTTTATTCTTTATTGCACACTCCTACCTTATATTTCATTCAGTTTAATTATACCAGTAACATGCTGGGTAATATTTCTAATTTTCCTTCTGTAAATAACTGGTATCATAGCAGATGCCTGTAAGCACTCATTACAAATGAGGAACGCTTGTCACTCATATTAAACCACTGTGGTTTGCGATGCACAAACATTTTTAAAACATTCAAATCTTTGGGCTGAAATATTTCATTCAGAGGAGCATGCGGTTGCTTTGTGTCAATGTACACAGGAGAGAGAGACAGCTGTGTAAATACTGAATAATGGCATACTGCAAAACAGCCCGAACTTCCCCACAGAAGCATTTCAAAACATCTGCCCTCCTACAGGCAGGACTTGAGCACTGTATTTTGTGCATAGCACAGTCAGGATCTACCATGCTTTTCCTCCTGTGCAGCGTGCATAGAAAGGGGACAGCAAAGTGATTTCATTATTCCTGCTTCACATTCTGCCTTCGTGGCTTCACTAGATGAGCAGCAATACTGCTACTCTTGAGATAATTAGCGCAGGCAATTACTAAGAGATTGTTAATGTTTTGCAGAAACACAAATAGCAAAAGATAAATAATTCCTCCCTTAAGATCTAAACCAGAAGAATAATTAACAGCTGGAGGGGAGGGGAAGCAAGAAGCTACAACACACTCTGGAACTGCAGTCTGCTATCCACTTTTTTTCAGGAAAACATATCTGTTGGTGCATTATAGCCTTTACTCAAAGCATCTATCCTGCATCAGCAAACCACCTGCAAAGGTCACCACTGAGTTCAGTGACAGCAGGATTGCACCTGAAGTTGGAAATGCTCATCCTTAGAAATGGGTGATCCTAATAATGTGATCATATGGCCCAGTCCTGTAAGAAATGTTCAGTCTGCACAGAAATCTTCGCAAGATCAGGGCTACAGCTTTATACTGTGGTGGTAACACTCTGAACAATCACCCCATGAACCAGCACCCTCAACTTTACTCTGTGAAGAGCTAAAATCCTTCTTTCACTCCTTGCTTTCTCCAGCTCTATCGTTCTCTTTCCTGTTAAAGGTAACGCTTGGTTACTTTTCTGTATTTAGTAACTTCTTTTGCTCCTCAGGGGGAGTGAAAATCATCCAAAGTAGAATTAAGACTTATCAACAATGCTGTGTTTTAATTCAGGACCCCTAGAAAAAGCAGCTGAAGCTAACCCATCCTTCTTTTCTTGCTGCTCCAGGTAGTGCCCTACCTCATTTCTTTTTAGAAGACATCTTCCCCTGTTCAGACACGAGTGCTTATTTATGTTCTGCTTTGAGACATTTTGAGCTTGTGTTTGGGTATGTCAGAGAAAGCTGTTTGCTGGGCAAAGAGCTACACACTGATGATCCTGTGTGTAAAGAAAGCATTGCCCATCATTGTCTGTCATTTACGTATCTCTTCCAGAACTCTGCCAAGCTTCAGGGCATAGCAGAGGAAGACACATGTACTCCACCCTCACATACAGCAGTTCTGATTTACCGTGTATCAGTACAAGGACAGAAGAGAGTCAGGCTTCCCCTTTCTTCTCTCTGGGTCTTTAGGCAGCAGATGAGCAGTTTACGCAGCTAATAGCATGTGACGCACCTCTCTCGCTTCCCTCGTACAAGAAGCGCCATATGCTCCTGCTTCCAGACTGTCTCTCCAGACAGGATGGCCAGAGGGTTCTGCAATCCAGGGCAGCATAGCACAGGAAGGCAGGAGTACAGAAGCAGTGTTTCTATGCCCGGTTACTTTCCTGTTTCTAGGATTACTGGTGAGATGAGGAAGTACAGAATGATTCACGTCCATTTCTTAAAATCATCAAAGCAAATCGATGAGATGCTTTCTGTCTGCAGCACTGAGCGAAGGGGAGTTCTGGGCGAAAAGGTAATTTATAAAGAACAGAAAGGAAATAGCGCGTGTGCTATGACAACTTATTTGTTTATTTAGATTTAAAATGATTAACAAATTTGCCTCTCCATGGGTCTCAGTGCCCTAACATCATTAATCACTCAATAAAATTTCAACAGCTTTAAAATAATCAGTCTTACAGAAACCCAGTCAGCCAGCCACTTTCACAGCTATCATAGAATGTCCTGAGTGGGAGGGACCCACAAGGATCATCGAGTCCAGCTTCTGTCCCTGCACAGGACAGCCCCAAATTTCACACCATGTGTCTGAGGGTATTGACCAAATGCTTCTGGAATATCACCAGGCTGGTGCCGTGATGCCACCCTGGGGACCCTGTTCCAGGGCTCCACCACTCCCTGGATGAAGAACCTTTTCCTAATATCCAACAACAAATTGAGGAAGGCATCCTTCCTATCACTTGCTTCAGTGCAGGAGGAAGGAACCCGAAGTCCTCTCTGCCTTTTGCAACATAGTGTAATTCTTTAAATATGGGATGTTTCAGATCTGTGATTAGAAATACATTCCAGAGTCCTGGAGCACATTCTGCTAATTGCCTTAGCTTTTAATGAGGGTATGGGTCAGGCACCCTTCTGATCTCAGCTCGATGATGCAAGCATGATCCTTGTGCTGGACAAGCTCCAGGCACAACCGATCGTAACTGGTATCTTATGCACGACCCAAAAATGGCCAGCGGAGCTCCTGGGCTGGTCACGCCAAGCAAAATGTTTCCTAAAACGGAGTTCAGGCAGCTCACCTTCACCCACACCCAGACATGACTGGAGAGACAAGCTAACTTCCAGCACTTCAGACTCACTTTTGAAAATGCTAGCAAATATGTCAGTATGTACACACACACCCCCACACCCTCCCACCTTCAAGAGTCGCCTGGACAGGGTGCTGGGCCATCTTGTCTAGACTGGACTCTTCCTAGAAAGGTTGGACTAGATGATCCCTGAGGTCCCTTCCAACCTGGGATTCTGTGATATATACACAAAGCACTGGCGTGGCAAAGTTTGGAACCTCAGTCAGATGGGAGACATGCAGGGCTTCCAAACTCTTGACAGTTTGAAGCTGGAACCCAGGCTTGATCCAAAGTCCAGGAAGGACAATGGCAGCTCTTTCACAGCCTCCAGACATTAGGACTCGACGTAGTGAAAGAAGACTTGAATTCTCCCAAGACTGGAAAATTAAACCCAGAGAGGTACTGGCTAGGGGAGTAGAACATTTACGAGAGATGATGTTTATCCCTGGGATTATTTATATGTGAAGAACCAGGTTTCTTGTTTAATTGTACAGGAAGTACAGCCACAGCATGCTGTTAAAATGAGCAGTCTTTTGATATTTCAGTAAGCTTTTCTATTCACACAATGGTGCAATATTTCACTCTCCTCCCACACTCTGAATTTTACCTGGGATGCCCTTGTCTGTACATATCTTTCATGATTCTGGCACAAATGAGTACCACAGACATGTCAAAGCACCACCAGTTATTTCACTAGTGTACTACAATGCAGTACAATATACGGCATATTGCAACTACGAAATACATTTTAATCTTTCCAAAACCTGCTTCCATGAAAGGGAGAAGTTCAGAGTACTATTTTATTGCCTACAAGTTGAGAAGAGCTGTGAGTCTGAATGAACTCACCATCTGCAATAACCAAATTTCTTCCTACTGTTTGAAAAGCAAATATGCACAGGAAAAGCAATAACCATCTATATATGTCAAAAGGGCAGAAGAATCCTAAAGTTCAGTGGCCTATTCATATAATATCAATGCCACAAGCTTGTATTCAGTGGGGACTGTTCTTTTCCAGCTGGAATTACACTGGTTTCCTTTTAGCAAAGCAATGCAAAAACCAATGCAGCAGAAAAAGGGTTGCATGAAAGCAATTTTTGATACCACTCACTTTGCCCATTTCCTTACTGCAGATTTCCTTCCTATTTCTTTCTGTCTCAAATCAGAGCAGCAACCTTTGCTTTCTTAGATTAGCACAATGACTTAATGCAGACATTTTACATCGACCATTGCCATGATTGATGGAAATATATTTGTTCCTACTGCTTAATGTTAAACAGCTGAGGTCACGTTATAGGCTAATTTAAAATTCAGACAATCCTACTGGCGTCAATGGGATCATGTATGGAGCAAAATGTTGCTTCAGTTGCATTTCTGACTCCTGAAGCCTTCCAGTGTATCTTAACACACATCTTTGGTGATGTTCTAATGGGTACATAGCAATGAGAGTTATTCACAGCAGATGGTATTTTGCACTGCTGCTTGCAGATTGTAGTATTTGGATTTGCCAGTCACATAACAAACAACTGGCCTAAAAGCAGACAATAAAAGCAGGAGATAAAAAAAAAATATGCATTTTTGTGGAGTAGCAGAACTAGTGAAGCCAACTTTTCTATTGAGACACAGCTAATGGTTAGATTCTCTACTGTCTAATGAGTCATTGGGTCTGACTGAAATTTCTCCTGCAGGTGGGGCATTTCATAACAGCTCTTCCTTTATAAGGCCTTGAGTGCTTGATAAGACCAAAAATTACACTGCAGTCTCCCTTCAAGAGTCTATGAATTTTGTGTTTTCTTACCAGGCAACCTATTTTCAAAGAAAATTGTAGCAATATAGACATCTACCCTCACATAGCTTTGCCAGAGCTGGTTATAAAGTTACTGAAGTAGGGAAAATAAGACCGAAAGACACAAGCATGACTGTGAATGCCTCGCCTTCTTTGGAAACTTTAAAAAAAAAAAAAAAACAGAGAGAAAGCATTAGAAAAGTATACTTACTATCTACAGTTGGGGTCTTCAGTCAATGGAATTAAGCATGCTTAAAACTTATGAGCTCTGAAATCATACTCGGGAAGGGTATCTGCCTCTCCACTGACTAGAGAGCCCAGGTTCCTCCTAAGACACCTGAACTGAATGCCCAGAATGAGTATCCCTTAAGTTGGCAATTTTGTAGAGAAAAACCTCTGGGGATCTAGTGGATCCCCCCAAACATTCCCCTCCATGGATCCAGGGAATTTCCTTTGAAGTGTGACTGTCAAGTTTTAATGGTCTCTGATTATTAGACAATCTATGAGCAGACCCACAAGCACTATGTGGTGAAGCTCATTCTGAAGAACTTCTAGGGAAAGAAGCAACTGGATCATTTATGCTGAAGCACAGCTGGCACAAAACCAAGAAGTGGCAAGATTTCAAAGGTACAGAGCTTTTGTGAGACTGTTCTGGCATAGATATGACACATCCTCTGGGGTATTTGTAACTATTAAGATGTGGTGTGATGTGAATACTGTTTCAGCAAGAGAAGGATGCTGCATTTGGTGAAAATAGTTGCTCTTTACATCAGTTCAATGTGCACAAAACAAACTGCATCACGTGTACAGAGAAGTAATCACCATTCCTGCACCTGTCACTACTGGAAGGCCATCTGGGACCACATCTTCAACTTTATTTGGGGCAACACTCCGTCTCAAGCTCAGCTGCAGTCACTGGGGCTCTGTTCTGACATCAGTAGGATAACCAGTAAGCAAGGACTGCGTGCATTTCCTGAAATGTCTCAGCAGTCTTGTCAAACAGCTGAGAACAACTAGGGCAATATCAAGAGATGCAGAGTTAGAATTCGTGAAAGAAAAAGGATTTTTATTATTTATATTCCAGCAGCATGTAGGAATCCCAACTGTGATTGAGTCTCAGCGTGCCAGACAACATATAAACAGGCAGTGGAAGCCAATTTTGGCTCTGAAGAGCTTACAGTCTTCAGAGGCAAGACAGACAGAAGGTGAGAAAAGAAACAGAGAGAACTAACATACACACAACAAAATCAGTTGCTGGGCTAAGAGTAAAGCTCTGTTTCCCTCCAAATACTGAAGCCTCTCCTCTGTCCAGTCTGTCATACCGCCTGCTAATCAAAACAGTCTGCGTCTTGAATGCATTCACTTTCCACATTATCTCTGCAAGGTAAGCTATGAGGAGCCCCAAGCAGAAAGCAAGCTGAAGCAGACTTCCAGAAATGAAAATGATCAGTTTATTCTGCTATAATTCTTCATGAATCCATACTAGGTTATTGCTCCTTTGTCCTTTACTTTTCTTTTACCATCTTTTTTTTTCCCTACTAAGTAGGTCACCTCATCTCCTGAAGTATGAAGCCATAAGACTATGAAAGCATAAAGGTGATTTATTCCTCTCTGTGTGCATGATCTTCTCCACAGAAAGAAGTATGGGAATGACTACAAGGTTCATCATCAACTTCCAAGAATAGACAAATGCCTTTGTTATGCTTCTGTGGCATATCTCAAACACAGGCGGGACGAAACCTACAGGGAAGACATAAGAACTCTTGCCATTAAGTTGTCCACTAAAACATTTGAGCATGGTCCAAAGGTTGTAAAAGGTCAGAGACTAATTTTATTTCAGAATTTTAATTCGCTAGACTTAAGGCCGTTAATGTTTTTTTTTTTACCTCTCTCTCTCAGACCTCTCTGCTCCTGGATACACATTTATATTAAATTTGTGATTTACAAGCATCATGATAGACTGTCCTTTGCTAACATCTTAAAGGGCTCTCAGGCACCATGATTCTTCACATATGATGCTTAATTACATTTTAATAAGTTGTTCTTGAGAAAATAAATCTCCAACAAGTGAAGCTGACAGAAACTCAAACCCTGCACATGCCTAAAATACAAAGTCTTTGCAGAATAAAATCAAACCCTTTTTTTTCCCCTTGGTACCTTTATTTTGCATCTTTTTAAGCTGAATTCTCTTTTGACTAATTCCAGAGATCTCAGTTCACGCCACCAAAAAAGGATCACAATAGATGCTTGTTCTCAGGAAATCTTTCCATGTAAGACAGGGCAAGATTGAAGAAACCCACAGAGAAAAGCATTCAAGCTGTCTGTAGTGAAGGAAAAGCTTGTGGCTATTTTATCAAGAGGTGGATGCTGATGCTACAGTTCCGGGATTATTTATGAACATACGAGACAGCGCACACATGCTCACATACGCAGATAAACACAGTGTGTTCAACACAGTCGGGAAGGACCTTGATTCACAAGTAGCCATTTAAATAAATATACCGTAAAGCTGACATTTCAGTCTTATGGAAAATGTTTCTGACAATAGACTAATGATGTGTGTCCTTAAGAAATTAATTCTAGAATACCATATTCCAAACTTCTCTGAAACAAGCAGACTCTTCAGTACCTAAGAAATGAAATTATGTAGAACAGGAAGATTTCCTTAGAAAGTTAAAGCAGAAAAGAACATATTAAGAATCTGTATCTTTTAAGATGTCCCTACCTCAAATTTTCACTTACATTAAAAGCCCACTAGCTTCCCTAAGGATCAACAATTTTTAGGATCGAATACCTTTCCTCGGAATTAACTACAAGTCCATGGACTCTATCATCACCAGAAATACTATCTACATTCCTCTGCATCCATCCATTCCCTCAGGTGGATACATTTTTCAACTAAAAGCAGAGCTACTTTCTGGGCATTCTTTATCAATGCTTCCTTACTTTTGAGAAAACAGAGAACAAACCATTCAAAGTAAGAAAGCTTTTATGTGCAAACAAATCAATGAAGTTTACAAGATGAACTATGCTGAGATCTGATTCCAGTGAAATCAAAGGCAACTATATTAGTGTAGGTTCTGCTGACCTGGAGTTTTCATTAGATCCACAGGAAATTCTAAGCTCTTAAAAATAGTTGTTAATAATGCCAGATGACACAGTTATGCAATTATCTGGCCCATTAGTTTTGCAGTTTACAACGACTAGCAAGTGGTTTTCCAACACTCTGAAAACTTTGATGAAAAACAGTATGACGATAGACTAGATGATAACAGTGCTGATACCACAAACTCTGCTCAAGTCCCTACTTCAATTATACCCAGGACTGGAATACAGGTGCCTTCTCGGGATTAAGAGAAGAAGTTGAGATCCTATCTCAGTGTATGTGAGAGCTCCCAATGCATCCAGCAACTGTCAATTCAGGTTCCTCACGTATCTAGAGTCTCTGAAGCCACATTATTTGAAGAACCAGATTTTTCACACAATTTAGTTACTGCAGCATGCTCCAGATGTGCGTGGAAGGAGCAGAGTCACTGACAAAGAAAGGACACACTGAACATCTACTAAATTTTGAGACTTCATTTGACCTACAAGAGCAGTGAGCTTAATAGTGCTCCATCCATTAGTATTACTGGCCAAGGCTGCTCAATAAAGGCTTTACGATGAAAGCATAGCAACCACAGCAGGCATAATTCTTAGTGTTCTCGTGGACAATGACTAAATCAATACTGAGTACCAGCCTCAGAGTTTCCAGATAGCAACACGGTAAGTCTTCCTTCTTCATATAACTTCAATAACAGCCTGCAATAAACCATTCAGCAGGCACAAAATTCCTGCATTTCAACGCAACAGCACAAATTTTCCCCTTCTAGATTGTCCTGTTGTGGAAACAGGATAGATGGGCCAGCATAAAGTATGCTACCTAGACATGCATTCACTTCTACAGATTTGCTCCCGCATGGTGAAACTTCTCTTTTGTGATATTCAGGTGAAAGCACCGTTATACAGCTCCAGGGCACCACAGTTGTGCATTTTCAACCTGCATCCTCAGTTATGTCTGCAAGGACACACAAGAAAAACCCAACAATGACAGAGAAGGATCCCAAGCCAACAGTGTGTCAGACTTTCCCTAGAAACCCAGTATGGAGTCCAGAGTTAACTGTTTTCTTATCACCTGAGCTATTGGCTATGCTAGACCCTCACTCTACGAGCTGAGCTTTCTTTCACACCTTTAAGTACCTATAATTTAAATATTTATAGCTAAGCTCTAGTCACATAAACTCCCTTTATAAGTAATAACCTCTTTAAGTTAGGACTAATTTAATCTATTTCAGCATCTATTTCATACAGAGATGAGTTCTGTTCAAGCCTCAGTAAATATACACACTAGATCCCCACAAATTTCTGTAGGAAACTGGGATGACCAGCTCAGATGTAATGTGTCTACCCTGCATATGCCTATATTAAATCAGGAATCCTGAATCAATCATGAATTAATCCTGCCCTGTGTCTGCCAGTGTCCTAAGTGGACTGTAACACTGTCCTCTCATAAATATACTGTGAAGAAAAAGGTATTAAAGACTTATAAATATATGATATATATAAAATATATGATACATATAAAGATATGT